>NC_041380.1:285205634-285294911 GCF_002162155.2 Triticum dicoccoides | reverse complement strand
TACAATGGAGGCACTACCCCCTTCTGCGAGCAAGGGCATAGATTCTTTCGCCATCCTCACCGCCTGGTGCCTTTGAAGGCATCGCAACGCGATCATCTTTGAAAACTTAAACCCCTCCATCCCCCTGCTTGTGAGGACGATCAAAGATGAGGCACGCTACTGGGCGAACGTGGGCGTCGCCGGCTTATCTACCTTTATCCATGTAACCTAGTGTTCCTGTACTGGGGCTGAGCAACACTTCCTCTGCTCGTTGCGTTTCTCTGTTGCATCTCTCAGTGTACGTAGTGTGAGATTTGCCAAGTACTTGTATTTCTACCCCCCACCCCCCACATCAATAAAATTATACGCATCCAATGCGTATTCGTGAAAAGAAAAACAATGGTAGTCAAATATATGGTCAAATTTTGGCACAAAACACAATGAAAATTAACAAACCGAGACGAAGGTAGTATGGGTTACTATGCAAAATTAAGTGCACTTTATATGGGTACAAAAACTTGAACAACACATAAAATAAACATTGTTATCATAAGATTGAATGCAAGCTGGATGCACTTGGATGTATATTTTACATGGCAAAAATGCTTCACATGGGTGCAGCACGAGTCCTTGCGCCTGGAGCGTTGCGACAACCCTAACGATGTTGGCATCAGATTTGGCATGACAACAATCTTAATTAATATGACCTCAAATAGTAAAGTGTTCAATGTTAAAGTTATTCGTGTCGTCGAAACGAACGACTTAGATTGTTGGGTCATCTTCATCTGAAATTCTAATGCAACCTCGGGATCAAAGTAATACACCGCTATTGGTAAAACTCGAGATGGCCGCTACGCCTTCTTTGTTGAAGGTGGCCTGCTTGGCTTCATCGGCATCCTTGACGCCTTCCTCCACAACGACGAAGATGCCCCGCTGAGTTAGAGGATGGTCTGGACAGCATCCAGGGCTAACAATGGCGGCCCCTGATGTAGCACTATTGTCAAATCCTATCTTAGCATGTACCCCTTAAGTTTTACTCACCATCATTTGTACTAGCATGTCTCCTTTCTATCCTCGCCACCCTTTTAAAATGTAGTCGTCCACCATCCCTAGCAAAGTGTTGCCTCTGTATCGACAACTTTTGTCATAATGCACCCCTCATTTTCATGTAACCATGTGCAATCAATGAATGTCCGAGTTTGTTAGAAAACCAAAAAACAAATAGACAAAAAAGCAAACCAGAAAACAACCAAAACTTGCATGTAAATAAAATCAAGGACAGGGACTTGCATAAAATGCTAGAACTACTAAAAACTCTATGCAATCAGTATTGATTCACACCAACCATTCGATTCTCTGGCATTAAATAAACAACTCCATCTAGGCTTGCCGACGGGCGTGGCATGCCGCCGCCCCTTTGCCAGCCAATAACTCTAAGATCACATCTTAGATTTTCTCTTAAATGTAGCCTGAATATATAACAAAACAAACTCTCACAACCATGTGAATAATGCCCATAAATTATTTATGACAATCCAAAAAAAGTCCATAATCTCGTAAATTGTATCAATGTCCAAAATCCCTAATTTACCAATTATGGTAATCCAAAAAATTATATACATTAGTTTTTCCTCATACATCGTTTCAATGTCAACAATCCCTACTTCAAAAAGAACATACAAAGTTACTAAAGTCGAAACTTTGTCTAGAGGATTCAGATTCAACCTGGAGGAGTTGGTCGTTGGTGGTGCGATGCGAAGAAATAGAGTCATCGGAGGAGTTGGCCATCGAGGAGTTGGACTCGGGCAGCAAAGAGACTGACTCGGACAACGTAGACGTGGGAAGTCAGGAGTCGGACTTGGCTATGGAGGACTGGAGGTAAGGCATGGGGGACTCTAACTTGAGCACATGACTTGTAATCGGCCATTGAGGATCTGGACTCGGGCCTGGGGGGTACTCAGTTATGGGCAGAAACCTCGAACTCGGGCATGGAGACCTCGGCCTCGGCCATTGAGGACTACTACTTGTGATAGGTGTTGGAATTTTCTTGAAGAGGAAGGGTGATGTAGTATAGTGGCAGCAAATATTTCCCCCAGTTAAGAACCAAGTTTTATCGAACCAATAGGAGATTCACGCAAACAAAGGTTGACAATACCTGCCCACAAACAAACAAATACTTGCATCCAATGCAGGCAAGAGGGTTGTCAATCCCCCTGTACTCATTAATTGCAAGGAGTATAATAAATTGCAGCAAAGTGTTTAGGGTTTTAGTAATATGAGGTGAATGGACCCGAGGGCCATAGCTTTCACTAGAGGCATCTCTATCAAGAACATAGCAATGGTGGGTACACAAATTACTGTTGTACAATTGATATAAAAGCGCATAGTTATGATGTTATTCATGCCATGATCAGTACATTGGCATTACGTCCGTGACAAGTAGACCGACATCCATCTGGATCTACTAATATTACTCCACTCCTTTACCTCTATCCATCATGCATCTGAAGGTATTAAGTTCATAACAAACTGAGTAATGCTTGCAGCATGATGACTTAATGTAGAAAATAATACCAATCAATATGATCGAACCCCGTCGGTTTACCTTTAGTAACAACAACACAAAATATGTGCCTCATTGCCCCTTCTGTCATGAGGTGAGGGCACTGCAAGATTGAACGTGCCACAAAGCACTACTCCAACTAAAGATAAATCAATCTAGTTGGCTAAACTAAACATATAGATCAGAGATAAATACAAAGCTATAAAAATCACACATAATAAAGTTCAGAAATAACTCAATTACTTTCAATGAACAATCTGATCATAAACCCGCAATTCATTGGATCCCAACAAACGCACCACAAAAGATTACATCATATCGATCTTCGAAGAGAACATTGTATTGAAGATCAAAGAGAGAGAGAGAGAGAGAGAGAGAGAGAGAGAGAGAAAGAGAGAGAGAGAGTCATCTAGCTACTGCTATGGACCCGTAAGTCATGTGAGGAACTACTCATGCATCATCGGAGTGGCAGTAAGGTCAATGTAGAGGCCCTCCATGATCGATTCCCCCTATCGTAGAATACCAGCGGTGGCCTCCAGATGGGATCGGGGAAGAAAAGAGACTTGTGATGGTGGTATAATTATTTCGGGTCTTGCTCTGGGGTTTCGAAATATTTGCGAATTTATAGCGCTGGAATTAGGTCAGATGGAGCCACAAGAGGCCCACAAGGGGAACGATGCACCTACCCCCTGGGTGCACTGTGCCACCTTGTCGTCTGATACGTCTCCAACGTATCTATAATTTTTGATTGCTCGATGCTATATTATCTACTGTTTTGGATGTTTATGGGCTTTATTATACACTTTTTATCATTTTTTGGGACTAACCTATTACCCCAGAGCCCAGTGCCAGTTTATGTTTTTACCTTGTTTTAGAATATCGCAGAAAAGGAAAACCAAATGGAGTCCAATTGACCTGAACCTTCACGGAACTTATTTTTGGATCAGAAAAAGCCCAGAAGACTTGGAGTGCACGTCAGGGGATCTACAAGGAGGCCACGAGGTAGGGGGGCGCGCCCACCCCCTGGGCGCGCCCTCCACCCTCGTGGGCCCCTCGTGGCCCCTTGACATACTCTTCCGCCTATATATCTCCATATACCCTAAAAACATCCGAGAGCACAATAGATTGGGAGTTCCGCCGCCAGAAGCCTCCGTAGCCACCGAAAACCAATCTAGACCCGTTCCGGCACCCTGCCGGAAGGGGAATCTCTCTCCGGTGGTCATCTTCATCATCCCGGTGCTCTCCATGACGAGGAGGGAGTAGTTCTCCCTCGGGGCTGAGGGTATGTACTAGTAGCTATGTGTTTGATCTCTCTCTCTCTCTCTCGTGTTCTTGAGGTGATACGATCTTGATGTATCGCGAGCTTTGTTATTATATTTGGATCCTATGATGTTTTCTCCCCCCTCTACTCTCTTCTAATGGATTGAGTTTCCCCTTTGAAGTTATCTTATCGGATTGAGTCTTTAAAGATTTGAGAACACTTGATGTATGTCTTGCCGTGGATATCTGTGGTGACAATGGGATATCACGTGATTCACTTGATGTATGTTTTGGTGATCAACTTGCAGGTTCCGCCCATGAACCTATGCATAGGGGTTGGCACACGTTTTCGTCGTGATTCTCCGGTAGAAACTTTGGGGCACTCTTTAAGGTTCTATGTGTTGGTTGAATAGATGAATCTGAGATTGTGTGATGCATATCGTATAATCATACCCACGGATACTCGAGGTGACATTAGAGTATCTAGGTGACATTAGGGTTTTGGTTGATTTGTGTCTTAAGGTGTTATTCTAGTACGAACTCTAGGGCTGTTTGTGACACTTATAGGAATAGCCCAACAAATTGATTGGAAAGAATAACTTTGAGGTGGTTTCGTACCCTACCATAATCTCTTCGTTTGTTCTCCGCTATTAGTGACTTTGGAGTGACTCTTTGTTGCATGTTGAGGGATAGTCATGTGATCCAATTATGTTAGTATTGTTGATGGAACTTGCACTAGTGAAAGTATGAACCCTAGGCCTTATTTCCTATCATTGCAATACCGTTTACGCTCTCTTTTATCATTCATTACCTTGCTGTTTTTATAATTTCAGATTACAAATACCTTTATCTACCATCCATATACCACTTGTATCACCATCTCTTCGCCGAACTAGTGCACCTATACAATTTACCATTGTATTGGGTGAGTTGGGGACACAAGAGACTCTTTGTTATTTGGTTGCAGGGTTGCTTGAGAGAGACCATCTTCATCCTACGCCTCCTACGGATTGATAAACCTTAGGTCATCCACTTGAGGAAAATTTGCTACTGTCCTACAAACCTCTACACTTGGAGGCCCAACAACGTCTACAAGAAGAAGGTTGTGTAGTAGACATCAAGCTCTTTTCTGGCGCCGTTGCCGGGGAGGTTAGTGCTTGAAGGTATATCTTTAGATCTTGCAATCAAATCTTTTTGTTTCTTGTTTTAGCACTAGTTTAGTTTATAAAAGAAAACTATGAAAATGGAATTGAGTTTACCTCATACGCTTCATCTTTTTAATATCTTTCGTGAGTATGATGGAAAGGAAAATTGTGCTCAAATACTAGAAGAAGAATTACATAGAATGCTTGGCATAAAATATGTGAATGATGAGCATGATTGCAATGTTGTTAGTATGAATTCTTTGAATATCCATGATACTAATGATGATTGCACTAGTTATGATGAAAATGTCTCCTATAAACATGTCAATTTTTATGGAGTGCATTGGGTTTGTAAGTACACACCAAATAGGGAAGATAAACATTGCAAGAGGCATAAGTACTTAGAAACTAAATTGTTTCAAGAAAGGCTAGAAGATTGTGCTGAAAATTTAAATTTTCTTGGCCGTACTTGTGGACTTTGCAATGAACAGGGTCATTTAGCTATCCGATGCAAATTGTTTCATGATCTAATCGTGTCCAAAAATTGTGATGACTTGATTTCCCTTGCACATTATAATGAACTTAGTTTGCTTATGGGCTACGAAGAAATGAAACGTATAACTAACTATCTTCCAGAATTTGCCCGTTATAAACTTCTTGGATTTGATCTAGAGGAAATTTATATGTATTGTGCGCTGAATTGTATTGAAAATCCTTATATTGCCAATTACATAAAGAAAAGAAAACAAATAGAAGATGAAGAGGATACTAATGAAAGGGAAGAGACTTCCCAATACCCTCCTATTATTTGTTATGATGAATCAGGTAACGAGGAGGAGCCTCCTATTCGACCAATCTCATTAATAAGGAGCTCCAAAAAGAGGATTGAACCCACACATGATGTGGTGAAGAAGAAGAAGAAGAAAAAGGAAGAGAGGTGAAAAGATATCTCCCCCAAATAATGCTGCTCCCATTACTATTGTGCCTCATGAAAATATTTTTGGCACTTGCTTGGAAGAATATGATAATTGCTATACTATTGGTGCTATCCATACTATTAATGATGAGAGTGATTATGCTTATGGTATGAAAAGGCCCAAGCTTGGGTATGCTATGTTTGATGAAGATGATGTTTTTGAGAATATATTTGCTACAATTAATGTTTGTCCCAAGCTTGGGGATGCTGCGTTTGATGAAGATGATATTTTTAGTCTCCCAAGTTTTGATATGCAAATTTATAATGATGGTAGCATACCTCCTACTTATGATGATTATTGTAATGATACTTATGCTATAAAAAGTAGTGATTATATTTATAAAACTTGTCATGATTATGATTACCCCTTTTCTGAACATTACTCTTTTAATGTGGAAACAATTTATAGTATTCGAGTCTCTTATGATACTCCCACTATTCCGAATGAGAAGAATTTTGCTTATGTGGAGAGTAATAAAATTTCTATTCTTGTAGATCATGAAAATAATGCTTTAGGTGCTGGTTATATTGTTGAATTCATTCATGATGCTACTGAAAATTATTATGAGGGAGGAACATATGCTTGTAAGAATTGCAATAATATCAAGTTTCCTCTCTATGTGCTTAAGTTTTGAAGTTATGCTTGTTTTGCCCTCCTATGCTAGTTGGTTATTGTTCCCACAAGTTGTTTTCTCACCAAATCCCTATGCTTAGGAAGAGGGTTAGACTTAAATGTGCTAGTAATATTCTTCATGATGCTCTCTTTATGTTACAATTCTTATCCTTCATGTGAGCATCAGTGAAATCATCATGCCTAGCTAGGGGCGTTAAACGATAGCACTTGTTGGGAGGCAACCCAACTTTATTTTTGTTCCTTGCTTTTTGCTCCTGTTTAGTAATAAATAATTCATCTAGCCTCTGTTTAGATGTAGTTGTATGCTTTGTGCCAAGTAGAACCTTTGGGAAGACTTGGGGAAAGTCTTGTTGATCATGCTGTAAGAAACAGAAACTTTAGTGCTCACGAGAATTGCTGCCATTTTTATTTGAAAGTGATATTTAGTTAATTATTTTTTCAGATGATTAATATATAAATTACTCAGGTCCAGAAATTTATTTGAGAATTTTATGGGTTCCAGAAGTTTGCATTAGTTACAGATTACTACAGACTGTTCTGTTTTTGACAGATTCTGTTTTTCGTGTGTTGTTTGCTTATTTTGATGAATCTATGGCTAGTAAAATAGTTTATAAACCATAGAGAAGTTGTAATAAAGTAGGTTTAACACCAATATAAATAAAGAATGAGTTCACTACAGTACCTTGAAGTGGTGTTTTGTTTTCTTTCGCTAACGGAGCTCACGAGTTTTCTGTTAAGTTTTGTGTTGTGAAGTTTTCAAGTTTTGGGTAAAGATTCAATGGACTATGGAATAAGGAGTGGCAAGAGCCTAATATTGGGGATGCCCAAGGTACCCCAAGGTAATATTCAGGGATAGACAAGATCCTAAGCTTGGGGATGCCCCGGAAGGCATCCCCTCTTTCGTCTTCGTTCATCGGTAACTTTACTTGGAGCTATATTTTTATTTGCCACATGATATGTGTTTTTCTTGGAGCGTCAATTTATTTTGTTAGGATTTTCTTGCTGTTATTTAGAACAATGTTTTGCATCTTTTATTTCAATAAAAGTGTCATTGATAGCCTTTACTATGCCTATTTTAGAAGTCCACATGTTGCTGTTTGAAAACAGAAAGTTTACCGCTGTTGCAATAATTCCCTAGAAAAGTAAGAATGTGATAAAATGTTGAAACCTTTTGCATATTAAGCTTTGATAAATTTACTACAGTTGGAATTTCCTTTCATAATTTTTGGAGCTAGGGAAGTATGGATCTTGCTGCACTCTTTACAGACTGTCCTGTTTAGGCAGATTGCTGTTATGTTTGCATTGTTTGCATATGTTTGCGTCTTTAATGATTCTATTTGAGGATAGGACTATTAAATATGCAGAGGAATTTAGTATGAAATGTTTAATAATGATTTTAGTGATTTGCTACAGTAGAGTATGATAAGGTTTTTGCAATGGTTTATACTAACTTATCTCACGAGTCCTTGTTGAGTTTTGTGTGGATGAAGCTTTTGAGATTTAGGGAGACCGTGATATGAGAGGAATTAAGGAGACACCAAAGCTCAATCTTGGGGATGCCCAAGGCATCCCAAGATAATATTTCAAGAAGTCTCAAGCATCTAAGCTTGGGGATGCCCCGGTTGGCATCCCACCTTTCTTCTTCAACAACTATCGGTTAGTATCAGTTGATCCAAAGTTTTTGCTTCTTCACATGATGTTTGCTATTCTTAGATGCCATTTTATTTTGTTTTGCTTGATGTTTGAATAAAGTATCAAGACCTTAAATTCTTAAATGTTATAGAGTCTTCACACAGTTGCATAATTATTCGACTACTCATTGATCTTCACTTATATCTTTCGGAGTAGTTTGTCATTTGCTCTAGTACTTCACTTATATCTTTTTAGAGCACGGTGGTGGTTTTATTTTGTAGAAATAGATGAACTCTTATGATTCACTTAGATTATTTTTAGAGTCCTAAATAGCATGGTAATTTTCTTAAATAATCCTAATATGCTAGGTATTCAAGATTAGTAAAAACTTTCTTGAGTGTTTTGAATACTACGAGAAGTTTGATGCTTGACGATTGTTTTGAGATATGGAGGTAATAATATCAAAGTCGTGCTAGTTGAGTAGTTGTGAAATTGATAAATACTTGTGTTGAAGTTTTCAAGTTCCTTAGCATGCACGTATGGTAAACTTTATGTAACAAATTTGAAACATGAGGTGTTATTTGACTGTCTTGCTTATGAGTGGCGGTCGGGGACGAGCGATGGTCTTTTCCTACCAATCTATCCCCCTAGGAGCATGCGCGTAGTGCCGAGGTTTTTGATGACTTTTAGATTTTTGCAATAACTATGTGAGTTCTTTATGACTAATGTTGAGTCCATGGATTATACGCACTCTCACCCTTCCATCATTGCTAGCCTCTTCGGTACCGTGCATTGCCCTTTCTCACAATGAGAGTTGGTGCAAACTTCGCCGGTGCATCCAAACCCCGTGATATGATACGCTCTTTCACACACAAACCTCCTTATATCTTCCTCAAAACAGCCACCATACCTACCTATTATGGCATTTCCATAGCCATTCCGAGATATATTGCCATGCAACTTTCCACCATTCCATTTATTATGACACGCATCATCATTGTCATATTGCTTTGCATGATCATGTAGTTGACATCGTATTTTTGGCAAAGCCACCATTCATAATTCTTTCATACATGTCACTCATGCATCATTGCTATCCTGTTACACCGCTGGAGGCATTAATATAGAGTCATATCTTGTTCTAAGTATCGAGTTGTAATCATTGAGTTGTAAATAAATAGAAGTGTGATGATCATCATTTTCTAGAGCATTGTCCCAAGTGAGGAATAAAAAAATAAAAAAAAGAAAGGCCATAAAAAAGAAGGCCCAAAAAAAGAAAGAGAAAGGCCATAAAAAAGAGAGAAGGCCAAAAAATGAGAGAAAAAGAGAGAAGGGACAATGCTACTATCCTTTGCCACACTTGTGCTTCAAAGTAGCACCATGATCTTCATGATAGAGAGTCTCTTGTTTTGTCACTTTCATATACTAGTGGGAAATTTTCATTATAGAACTTGGCTTGTATATTCCAACAATGGGCCTCCTCAAGTGCCCTAGGTCTTCATGAGCAAGCAAGTTGGATGCACACCCACTTAGTTTCTTTTGTTGAACTTTCATACATTTATAGCTCTAGTGCATCCGTTGCATGGCAATCCCTGCTCCTTGCATTAACATCAATCGGTGGGCATCTCCATAGCCCATTGATTAGCCTCGTTGATGTGAGACTTTCTCCTTTTTGTCTTCTCCACATAACCCCCCTCATTATATTCTATTCCACCCATAGTGCTATGTCCATGGCTCGCGCTCATATATTGCGTGAAAGTTTATAGGTTTGAGATTACTAAAGTATGAAACAATTGCTTGGCTTGTCATTGGGGTTGTGCATGATGAGAGCATTCTTGTGTGACGAAAATGGAGCATGACTAAAATATATGATTTTGTAGGGATGAACTTTCTTTGGCCATGTTATTTTGAGAGGACATAATTGCTTAGTTATTATGGTTGAAGTATTATTATTTTTATGTCAATATGAACTTTTATCTTGAATCTTTCGGATCTGAATATTCATGCCACAATTAAGAAAAATTACATTAAAATTATGCCAAGTAGCACTCCGCATCAAAAATTCTGTTTTTATCATTTACCTACTCGAGGACGAGCAGGAATTAAGCTTGGGGATGCTGATACGTCTCCAATGTATCTATAATTTTTGATTGCTCCATGCTATATTATCTAATGTTTTGGATGTTTATGGGCTTTATTATACACTTTTGTATCATTTTTTGGGACTAACCTATTAACCCAGAGCCCAGTGCCAGTTTCTGTTTTACCTTGTTTTAGAATATCGCAGAAAAAGAAAACCAAACGGAGTCCAATTGACCTGAAACTTCATGGAACTTATTTTTGGATCAGAAGAAGCCCAGAAGACTTGGAGTGCACGTCAGGGGATCTACGAGGAGGCCACGAGGTAGGGGGGCGCGCCCACCCCCCTGGGCACGCCCTCCACCCTCGCGGGCCCCTCGTGCCCCCCCTGACGTACTTCTTCCGCCTATATATCTCCATATACCCTAAAAACATCCGAGAGCACAATAGATTGGGAGTTCCACCGCTAGAAGCCTCCGTAGCCACCGAAAACCAATCTAGACCCGTTCCGGCACCCTGCCGGAGGGGGAATCCCTCTCCGGTGGCCATCTTCATCATCCCGGTGCTCTCCATGACGAGGAGGGAGTAGTTCTCCCTCGGGGCTGAGGGTATGTACCAATAGCTATGTGTTGGATCTCTCTCTCTCTCTCGTGTTCTTGAGGTGATACAATCTTGATGTATCGTGAACTTTGCTATTATATTTGGATCCTATGATGTTTTCTCCCCCTCTACTCTCTTGTAATGGATTGAGTTTCCCCTTTGAAGTTATCTTATCGGATTGAGTCTTTAAAGATTTGAGAACACTTGATGTATGTCTTGCCGTGGATATCTGTGGTGACAATGGGATATCACGTGATTCACTTGATGTATGTTTTGGTCATCAACTTGCGGGTTCCGCCCATGAACCTATGCATAGGGGTTGGCACACGTTTTCGTCGTGATTCTCCGGTAGAAACTTTGGGGCACTCTTTGAGGTTCTATGTGTTGGTTGAATAGATGAATCTGAGATTGTGTGATGCATATCATATAATCATACCCACGGATACTCGAGGTGACATTAGAGTATCTAGGTGACATTAGGGTTTTGGTTGATTTGTGTCTTAAGGTGTTATTCTAGTACAAACTCTAGGGCTGTTTGTGACACTTATAGGAATAGCCCAACAAATTGATTGGAAAGAATAACTTTGAGGTGGTTTCGTACCCTACCATAATCTCTTCGTTTGTTCTCCGCTATTAGTGACTTTGGAGTGACTCTTTGTTGCATGTTGAGGGATAGTCATGTGATCCAATTATGTTAGTATTGTTGAGGGAACTTGCACTAGTGAAAGTATGAACCCTAGTCCTTATTTCCTATCATTGCAATACCATTTACGCTCTCTTTTATCATTCATTACCTTGCTGTTTTTATAATTTCAGATTACAAATACCTTTATCTACCATCCATATACCACTTGTATCACCATCTCTTCACCGAACTAGTGCACCTATACAATTTACCATTGTATTGGGTGAGTTGGGGATACAAGAGACTCTTTGTTATTTGGTTGCAGGGTTGCTTGAGAGAGACCATCTTCATCCTACGCCTCCTACGGATTGATAAACCTTAGGTCATCCACTTGAGGGAAATTTGCTACTGTCCTACAAACCTCTGCACTTGGAGGCCCAACAACGTCTACAAGAAGAAGGTTGTGTAGTAGACATCATCGTCTCCTTGTCTGTCGTCTGGACTCCCCTGAAGCTTCAAGGGTCCCTCCTGGTCCAGGAAAAATAGTAAAAAAGTTTCGTTGCGTTTGGACTTCGTTTGGTAGGGATTTTCTGTAAAACCAAAAACATGCGGAAAATATCAACTGGAATTGGGCACTAGTGTTCATAGGTTAGTTCGCAAAATTGATATAAAATGGCACATAAAACATAAAAGATTGGTAATATAATCATGGTTAAAAAAAGATTGATAATATAATAGCACTAAACAATAAAAAATATAGATACATTGGAGACGTATCAACATCCCCAAACTTCTTACTTGTCCACAGGTAGGTAAATGATAAAAACAGAATTTTTGATGTTGAATGCTACCAAACATGTTTTATAATGTAATATCTTTACAGTATGAATATTGAGAAACATTGAAGTAATTAATATCAACATAATAATATCCATGAATACTAAAAAACAATCACTTCTCTTCAAAATATATGATGCTTAACGAATGATGTTCGTACTCATTGAATTATGTAGGCATGGCATGACTCCTTCTTCCTAACCTAAGTACAAATCATGAGCACCCTGGTGCCAAACCAAGCAATTGCATCGTAGCTTTTCTCGCTTCAACATTTTCAACTTCTCTCAATATATGAGCGTGAGACATGGACTTAGCACTACCGGTGGAATAGAATATGTTGGTAGAGGGAAGACAACAAGTGGAGAAAGTATCTGATACGTCCATTTTGCATCATGTTTTCCTACTAATATTTATATTGTTTTTGCGTCACTATTTCACTTTATGATGCAATTCTACCACCTTTCTCTCTTAATTTGCAAGATTTACATGGAGAGAGAAATTACCGGTAGCTAGAATTCTGGACCTAAAACAGCTACAACAGAGATACCTATTCTACAGAGCTCCAAATGACTTGAAACATCATGGAGATTTTTTTATTGAATATATAAAAAATACTAGAGCAAAGAAATACCAAAGGGGGCCACGAGTTGCCCATAAGTCAACAGGGCGTGATGAACCCTAGGGGCGTGCCCTGATGCCTTGTGGGGCCGCAGCTGGCCTCCGGTGCGCATCTTCTACTCTATGAAGGGTTTTAACCTAGAAAAAATAGGAGAAGGTTTTCGTGGTGAAGCGCCACAGTCTCGAGGCAGAACCTGGGCAGGAGCACTTTTGTTCTTCGGTGGAGCGGTTCTGCCGGGGATACTTCCCCCTGGGAGGGAGAAATTGAAGCCATCGACATCACTATCGGTGTCAAAACCAGCCGATCTCGGGTAGGGGGTCCCGAACTATGCGTCTGAGGATCGAAGGTAACAGGAGGCAAGGGGACATGATGTTTACCCAGGTTCGGGCCCTCTTAATGGAGGTAATACCCTACTTCCTGCTTGATTAACTTTGATGAGTATAGGGGTTACAAGAGTCGATCTACCTCGAGATCATAATGGCTAAACCCTAGATGTCTAGCCTCTATGATTTGTGATGATCTTTACGGACTAAACCCTCTGGTTTATATAGACACCGGAGGGGCCTAGGGTTGTACAGAGTCGGTTTACAGAGAAAGGAAACCACATATTCGGACGTTTAAGCTTGCCATCCATGCAAAGGAGAGTCCCATCCGGACACGGGGGAAGGCCTTCTATCTTGTATCTTCATGGCCCATGAGTCCGGCCCATGCTACACAGCCCGGACACCTGAGGACCCAATAATCCAGGACTCCCTCAGTAGCCCCTGAACTTGCCTTCAAAGACGACGTAATATTCGGCCCATGTCTTTGGCTTTGCAAGGCAAGTTCTTCATTATAACCCGGATCAATGACAATTCGGTGATAACCTCGATGTCTTTTACGATTCCCCCCTGTCGATGCTTTGATTTTCACGCGTCGGGCGAATACGAACGGTCCATGCTTTTTCGCAAATAAGCCCTTCACCACGCTTGGATGGCATCTATATAAGGAGATATGGATTTTCAAATGCCATCTCACATCGGCAGAAGGAAAATGGCCAAGTCTAGCCACAAACAAAGCCTTCCATCATGGTCGGCGCTCGAGGCTCCTCTTCGAGCCCCCATGGCCCTCAAGAGGGTGATTGGCAGAGTTGCTCCGTGCCTCATCTTCAGCTAAGCCGGATCCAGAAGCAGGGCTACCTCCCCCTCGCAGATCTAGTCCCGTTTCGAGCGGGATATATTCAATAGGCAATGACGCGATGGCCGAGAACTTCCCCAACCCAAATAAGGAGGAGAGGGTGTGCTTCGTCCCATTTCTGTTGTGGGGCCTGGGATTTCCAATCGATCCCTTCCTCCGGGGGTTATTGGAATTTTACGGCATCCAACTGCACAACCTCACCCCAAGTTCGATTCTGCACATCTCAGGTTTTGTTGCCCTATGTGAGCTATTCCTAGGCATTGAGGCCCATTTTGGATTATGGAGGAAATTCTTCTGCCTCGTTCCCCGCCACTAAGGGGGTTCTATATTTGAAGTGGGCGGTGCCGAAGTATGGCGTATTGCCGGATCTGGATACCTCGTAGGAACACCTAAAGAGGTATACCTGCAGTGGTCTTCAAAATGGTTCTATATGGACTATGTTCTGCTATCGGATCCAGTTAGGCGTAGCCTCCCTAAATTTTCTAGCGCTCCTCTAAAGAAGCACCTCAACTGGCATCCCCGAAGTCCCAAGAAAGAGGACATTGTGGCGATAAAGAGGGTCAGCAAGGTCAGGCTGCACGCCCACATCGAACTCTCGATAGTTGAGGTCATGGCGATTGCAATAAAGAGGTGCGTACAGCCTCTCCAATCCAGAGTAACTCCCTTATGGTGTTACAACGGAGAAGACGACGCGTCCCGTTACAGACAGCAGGGTCCGGACACCCCAGCCGAACTGGCTTCAATTTTGGCTGATCTGTACAAGGGCGAAAAATAAGGTTTTCTCCGGTTAAACTGCCGGGAGGCTTATTCTATGTACACCCCTATTGAATGGGTAAGATCTCGATCGTGTGTGCTTATTTTATTACATTATAGACACTAATCAAATTCTCTCGTTGTTGCCACCAATAGTCATGGAGGAGGATGACCAAGGACATCCACTATCTGCTCCCCAGCAAGAGGATCATAATCGTGATGAAGATCCTGGCTTTTGCGAGGATCTGGACACACACACACACACACACACACACACACACACACATATATATATATATATATATATATATATATATATATATATAATTCGATGATGGGGTATTCTATCAAGCGAGGCCTGATGGTTCGGAAGTGGCTATCACCGCCGGCTACCCTCGCCTTATCCATTCTGCATCGTGAGTATCCAGAGGCTTCCTAAGAGGAGATCCTCATCTGCAGCCTTACCCGTTGTACTAACAGGATCGATGCTCTAGGGACTGTATCTCCTCGAGGGCGGCCCCTACACAAGGCCGTCGTTCAAAACGAAAAGGGACCGAGAGTATAGTGGAGACCTCATAGTCTTCCAAGAGGTATGTGTGCTTTAATGCATGCCTAGGCACGAGTCTGGGTTGTTAAGAGTCTCCCTTTTTATCCTTGACATCAGGAGGAGTATGCGGCAAACGGTGGGAAAACGCCCGATTAGCCAAATGTCCACTAATCCGGTGCCAGACTCGTCAACTAGGATGCGAGCCGATGCCACACCCGTTCCGCCTCCTCAATAGGATTCAGATGACGTATCGGTCATGAATTCCTAAGTGGAGAGCGTGATAAATCACCCTCGATTAAAGGAGGCTATGCGTGCTCCGGCCTTGTCCGAACAAGAATTAGCCGCACTGAGTTCGACATATGCATATATCTAAGCCGCTTGAGATGGCCTTGCCGGGGTCATTCAGTTGTTCTCGAAGAATATACAGGTAAAATTTGATGCAATTTGCATGGTCATATGCCAGTAGCCCCCGAGACTTGAAACGGTGAAACAAACCGATTTAAGGATTGATAATTTTTGCAGGTACTGCAAGAAAAGAACACAATGCTAGCCCAAGAGCTAAACACAAAACCCAAAACCAGACGCAACTGAATACGATCACCACCGAACTAGCGGAATTGAAAGAGATCGCAAAGGGTGCGTCTAGGGAGAAAAAACTTGAGGAGGAAAAGGACAAACAATCTGAAGAGATAGAGAGCTTGAAGCCTCAGCTATCAGCCGCTCAGAAGGAAAATAAAAAGCTGAAGGGCGACATGTTTGGTATGTCTTCCCCTCTTATTCAAAACCACCATAGGCATTCATTTTTAGTCCATAATGCGGAATATCATGAATTTGTTGCGGCATGTGTGTTAACTGGTCGACCGGAAGAGGAAGTATCCAGGTTTCAAGGCGACGTGCTAAAGTAGTTGTCCGCCATGCATGCTCGGGCCTGAAAAGCCATGAGGAGTATGGTGAATGCGTCATGGCCATATGATACCCCTCCAGAAACTATGGAGGGCTTGGCAAACCTATTCAAAGGTGCCCGGCGCAGGTTCGAGCTATGGATGACGTCTTCCTGCCGGGAAGGCGCACGAAAAGCCTGGGCCATGGTGAAGACATGCTTCATGAAACTAGATCCGAATCATATGTCCTGAGTAGGACCACAGGGACCATATGGGAAGGAAATCTCTTTAAATTTGGTCTATGATCAAGTAATGATCGCTGTGAAATATTCATAGGAAGACTGTAGATTAGACAACCTTATAGATGGAATAGAGAAAGAATAGGTTTTTGACTTAATGTATCAATGTACATTATGATCAACCTTTGGTTAGATCCGAACATGTGAAATGATTTTGTCATTGCAGGCTTTCGGCTTTAACCTCTGGACCAAAATGGTGGAGTGTTTCCGGATACTTAGGGCAAAAGGAAGTATCTTTCCGGAAACCAGGCAACCCAGTCATTGTGCTCAAATAGACGGGATGCATGTTATATTATGTATGTAAGTAACATCTTCCAAGGAAAATAGTTCTGTTAAAAGGTTCCTTTCCTTGGGCTGGCATATTATGATTACACGTGCCGGGGCGTGTGGTCCATAATATGGAAAAACCATCTCGAAGTGCTTAAAGATGGTTGCAATGCGGCAACAATCTGTCATTTTAGTGCCGACCAATTATCCATTAAGAACACTAGCTTTCAGCTTCACCCGTCTGAGGTACATGTCCGGATGACCCGGTTGTAACAATTGCAGAGGTGCTCCCTTTATGCCCTAGCCGAACAATCGGGAACGTAGGGCATAAGCATAGGAGCGAGGCAACGCATCTTGGCAAAAACTTAAGTCATAGAGGTGCATATAATGGCAAAAAGGATGGATATCCGCAAACGACACATATATTGTGAGCTCTAGGCTTGGTATAATAATAAGCTTCTACTTACAGAAGCCCCCAGTCGTGGCGGGGTGTGTACATTTAAGGATGTGTACCCCTCAAGTGTTCGACTTATCCGAACACACCATGGGAAACGTATAAAAAAGGAAATAATTGAAAAGGAGACAAAAGAACGAATAGGAAGCATGGCCGTACTTACGCATAAAATCTTCGGAGTCGGGCAACATTCCAAGGGTTTGGCTCTAAGCGATTATCCGATGCATTGTGAAGGCGGTAAGCTCCTCTAGTGAGAACTTCATCTATAATGAAGGGACCCTCCCATTTTGGTTTGATTTTATCCATTTTCTTCTCTGGGAGGCGTAAAACAAGCTGACCGACGTTATAAGTCTTTGCCTGCACTTCTCTGCTTTGGTATCTTCGAGCTTGCTGTTGATAGAATGCGGAACGGGCTTTTGCGACATCGTGCTCCTCCTCCAGGCCATCTAAGTCGTCCTGCCGATCGAGCTCGGGCTCTTTCTCTTCATACATGCGCACTCGAGGTGAATCATGAATAAAGTTGCAGGGCAAGACAACCTCTACACCGTACACCATGAAGAACGGTGTGTATCCGGTCGTGCGGTTGGGCGTGATCCGCACCCTCTAGAGTAAGGAGTCGAGTTCCTCGACCCGGTGTTTATCCGACTCCTTTAGGGATCACACTAGTCTGGGTTTGATGCCGCTCATTATCAGGCCATTAGCTCGTTCGACTTGACCATTTGTTTGAGGGTGATATACAGAGGCGTAATCGAGCTTGATGCCCAGGTTAGCACACCAATTTTTTACCTCATCAGTTGTGAAGTTAGAGCCGTTGTTAGTAATAATGTGGTGTGGGACACCATAACGGTGTACGACACCGGATATAAAATCTATCACCGTTCCGGCTTCAGTTGTTTTTACTGGTTTGGCCTCTATCCACTTAGTGAATTTATCCACCATGACGAGTAAATATTTCTTCTTATGGCTTCCCCCTTTAAGGGGTCCGACCATGTCTAGCCCCCAGACCACGAAAGGCCAGGTAATGGGGATTGTTCTTAGGGTAGTGGGCGACATATGGCTTTGATTGGCAAAGAGCTGGCATCCACGCAGCGCTGTACAAGGGCCTGTGCATCTGCTTGGGCCGTGGGCCAGAAGAAGCCTGTACGGAAGGCCTTTCTTACGAGGGCCCGAGCTGCAGCGTGATTGACGGTGTCCTGGATTAGGGGGTACTCACCACGTCATCTCCCGACCAGCTGGATCAGGCCGAGGACCCCTATGGCGGTTCACTCATGGGCCACTTCGGGCAGCCCATGCCACACACGAGGAAGATTCCACAAGACTTACTGATCAAGACAAGGACTGCTCTCCACCAACGTATTCGACTAGGCCTCTGTTATCCTAGGCCTCCGGTACATTATATAAGCCGAGGCCAAGCTAGTAGCTAGATTATTATGACATTATTCATCATACCCTCGGGTTTTAGACCACAACATATGATCTCGAGGTAGATCAACTCTGTAGTTGATACTCCATCAATGTAACAAGAGCAGGACGTAGGGTTTTACCTCCATCAAGAGGGCCCGAACTTGGGTAAAACATCGTCTCCTTCGTTCATGTTACCATTGACCCAAGAATCCACAGCTCGGGACCCTCTACCCCGAGATCTGCCGGTTTGACACCGACAATGGTGCTTTCATTGAGAGTTCCGCTATGAGATCGACAAAGGATCAATGGCTCGCCTACAGATCAACTGCGACGTCGGTGTCTTCGTCCTCGGCTCGACCGGTCACCTTGGCTTGACCAAGGAATGTGCCCCGCCTCCAATCGTCATGTTCAAACGAGGGCCTTCATCAAACATCAACCCCGATCTCTATCATGATCATGGAGGAATCATCCTTGGAGCTCGGGGGCTCAACGTCAACATTGTCCCCGGGCGACCGTGCTGTTCTTCCGGATAGCAAACTTGTATCTACTGCCACCACCTCCTCGAGCATCACTTTGACGATTCCTTCGGTGGAATTGTGCGGAATTGAGTATACAAAAACCCTGTAAAATTTCATCGCGTTCAGATGGAGCGATCTCCGCCGGTCTCTGATATACCGGAGCCTTGTCGAGTCGGGACAGGAATCAGGACGAGTTTAGGGCGTGGTCTCCAGAGCCTAGCTTGGAGGTTATTTGGAAGATCCAACCATTCATCTGTTGCGGAATTTCCATTCTACCACCTCTCAAAATTTCAGCTCGATTCGACCGTTCAAACTCCGGGAACCTTCCAATTAGTGCATCACTTTTTGGATCTGTTTTCTACGCGAATACGAATCCGATCTAAGATCATCTCTCTTCATGAATGAGATATTGGACAACCTTTTTGGAAGAATCTATTTCTAGGGTATTGTGTTTTGTTCCTGAACACATGCTCACAATTTTTGCTCCTTTTCGAAGGTAATCTTCACCGTCATGCTAGTGTCAAACCAGTCCGGCAATATTGCTTCACGGCTGCCGACCTGCACTAGACACATCGTCGCTTTGTTGAGCCGAGCTCAACTTCTTCGGATCATCATCTCGGCGAGCCGAACAAAGAGTTCGGAATCGCAAAGGATAAATCATCACCAAGATCGCCACCCTACGGATCACACGGAGTGGGCACACAGGCATCGCCGCATGGTCACTTCATCAAGCCGGCATCGACCGCGTCACAAGTTACGACCTGCGTTGGCATGGCCGCATTGTTGCTTCTTCAAGCCGATGTCCATCACGTCGAACTGCTTCAACACCTCGGCTGACACGGCAGCTGCAATGTCACCTTACCGACCCTCTCCGTCACCTCGGCCGGACCGGGGGCTTCACCGTATCTTCATCAAACCTACTCCGATGACTTCGGCGTCACCAACCGACCTGCTTCGACTCATCGGCTGACATGGAGGCTTCAACACCTCGGTTGGATCGGGGAATTCACTATTTCTTCATCAACATACTCCGGTTACTCTGACGTCACCAGCCGACCAGCTTCGTCACGTTAGCTGGACCGGGGGCTTTACCTCGGTGAGCCAACCTTTGCTAGCATCGCCATGCCGTCGCTTTATTGCCCATCAGGCAATGTGTGTGTGGATCGAGTCCCAATTTTGGGAGTCACCTTTCTTCGGATTGCTACAACAAATAAACCAGGTGCTATTAATCCTAGTAATTTTTGCTTGTTTGGGTTTATTTTTCCCGAGGAATTATTACTCTAGTTTGCTCCATCATCTGTACATAGGTCTATCAAATGGTGGCCGCATTAACGAAGGTCGCATGGTGGTTCGGCTTTGCCACGCCTTTACCGAATCACACCGACACCCTGCATCGACATTGACTTCGGCGCCAGGCCACAAATCTTTAAATAAATTATTTTGCGTAAATTAATTACATGAGGATTTTTATATATTTATATTATTATTGTTGGACTACACAATTTTACATGTGTAGGTAATCGACTTCGACTGCATCACGCGGTCACTGATAACCCACTAGTATAGGGGATTACAACAGTTTTCGAGGGTAGAGTATTCAACCCAAATTTATTGATTCGACACAAGGGGAGCCAAAGAATATTCTCAAGTATTAGCAGCTGAGTTGTCAATTCAACCACACCTGGAAACTTAATATCTGCAGCAAAGTGTTTAGTAGCAAAGTAATATGATAGTAGTGGTAACGGTAGCAAAAGGTAACAGTAGTAAAAGTAATGTTTTTGTTATTTTGTAGTGATGATAGCAGTAGCAACGGAAAAGTAAATAAGCGGAAAACAATATATGGAAAGCTCGTAGGCAATGGATTGGTGATGGAGAATTATGCCGAATGCGGTTCATCATGTAACAGTCATAACCTAGGGTGACACAGAACTAGCTCCAGTTCATTGATATAATGTAGGCATGTATTCCGAATATAGTCATACGTGCTTATGGAAAAGAACTTGCATGCCATCTTTTGTCCTACCCTCCCATGGCAGCGGGGTCCTTACGGGAACTAAGGGATATGGCCTCCTTTTAATAGAGTACCGGAACAAAGCATTAGAAAATAGTGAATACATGAACTCTTCAAACTACGGTCATCACCGGTAAGTATCCCGATTATTGTCACTTCGGGGTTAACGGATCATAACACATAATAGGTGACTATAGACTTGCAAGATAGGATCAAGAACACTCATATATTGATGAAAACATAATAGGTTCAGATCTGAAATCATGGCACTCGGGCCCTAGTGACAAGCATTAAGCATAGCAAAGTCATAGCAACATCAATCTCAGAACATAGTGGATACTAGGGATCAAACCCTAACAAAACTAACTCGATTACATGATAGATCTCATCCAACCCATCACCGTCCAGCAAGCCTACGATGGAATTACTCACGCACGGCAGCGAGCATCATGAAATTGGTGATGGAGGATGGTTGATGATGACGATGGCGACGGATTCCCCTCTCCGGAGCCCCGAACGGACTCCAGATCAGCCCTCCCGAGAGGTTTTAGGGCTTGGCGACGGCTTTGTATTGTAAAACGCGATGAATTCTTCTCTCTGATTTTTCTCTCCCCGAAACACAATATATGGAGTTGGAGTTGGAGTCGGAGAGGCACCAGGGGGCCCACGAGGTAGGGGGCGTGCCCTAGGGGGGCAGGCGCACCCCCACCCTCATGGACAGGTGGTGGGCCCCCTGGCCTTCATCTTTTGCAGGTATTTTTTATATTTTCCAAAAAGTTGCTCCATGAAGTTTTTAGGTCATTCCGAGAACGTTTGTTTCTGCACATAAATAACACCATGGTAATTCTGCTGAAAACAGCGTCAGTCCGGGTTAGTTCCATTCAAATCATGCAAGTTAGAGTCCAAAACAAGGGCAAAAGTGTTTGGAAAGGTAGATACGACAGAGACGTATCAACTCCCCCAAGCTTAAACCTTTGCTTGTCCTCAAGCATTAAGTTGACAAACTGAAAGTGATAAACAAAAAACTTTTACAAACTCTGTTTGCTCTTGTTGTTGTAAATATGTAAAGCCAGCATTCAAGTTTTCAGCAAAGATTATGACTAACCACGCAATAACGCATAGGTCTCAAGTTTACTCATATCAATGGCATAATCAACTAGCGAGCAATAATAATAAATCTCGGATGACAACACTTTCTCAAAAAAATCATAATATGATATAACAAGGTGGTATCTCACTAGCCCTTTCTGAGACCGCAAAACATAAATGCAGAGCACCTTTAAAGACCAAGGACTAACTAGACATTGTAATTCATGGTAAAAGAGATCCAGTCAAGTTATACTCAATGTAAACTAACAGTAATGAATGCAAATGACAGCGGTGCTCTCCAACTGGTGCTTTTTAATAAGAGGGTGATGACTCAGCATAAAAGTAAATAGATAGGCCCTTCGCAGGGGGAAGCAGGGATTTGTAGAGGTGCCAGAGCTCGGTTTTGAAATAGAGCTGAATAATATTTTGAGCGGTATACTTTCATTGTCAACATAACAACCAAGAGATGGCAATATCTTCCATGCTACACACATTATAGGCGGTTCCCAAACAGAATGGTAAATTTTATACTCCCCATTCCACCAACAAGCATCAATCCATGGCTTGCTCGAAACAACGAGTGCCTCCAACTAACAAGAGTCCTAGGGGGAGTTTTGTTTGCAATTATTTTGATTTAGTTTGCATAAAGCATGGGACTGGGCATCCCGGTGACCAGCCATTTATCTCGTGAATGAGGAGCGGAGTCCACTCCTCTTGAGAATAACCCGCCTAACTTGGAAGATACAGACAGCCCTAGTTGATACATGAGCTATTCGAGCATACAACACAGGCTATTTATTTGAAGGTTTAGAGTTTGGCACATACAAATTTACTTGGAACGGCAGGTAGATACCGTATATAGGTAGGTATAGTGGACTCATGTGGAATAACTTTGGGGTTTAAGGGATTGGATGCACAAGAAGTATTCTCGCTTAGTACAGGTGAAGGCTAGCAAAAGACTGGGAAGCGACCAGCTAGAGAGCGACAGCAGTCATGAACATGCATTAAAATTAATCATCACTCAATGCAAGCATGAGTAGGATATAATCCACCATGAACATAAATATCGTGAATACTATGTTGATTTTGTTTCAACTACATGCGTGAACATGCGCCAAGTCAAGTCACTTAAATCATTCAGAGGAGGATACCACCCTATCATACCACATCATAACCATCTCAATAGCATGTTGGCACGCAAGGTAAACCATTATAACTCATGGCTAATCAAGCATGGCACAAGGAACTATGATCTCTAGTTGTCATTCCAAACATGTTTATTCATAATAGGCTGAATCAGGAATGATGAACTAAGCATATTTACAAAAACAAAAGAGGTCGAGTTCATACCAGCTTTTCTCATCTTAGTTAGTCCATCATATATCATCATAATTGCCTTTAACTTGCATGACCGAACCATGTGAATAATAATAATAGTGCGCATGAATTGTACTAAGCTGGAATCTGCAAGCATTCAATAAACAAGAGAAGACAAGGCAATATGGGCTCTTTTGTCAGATCAACAATAATGCATATAAGAGCGACTTCAACAATTTAATTATGGTCTTCTCCTATCGACCCCCAAAGAAAAGAAAAGAAATAAAAGTATTTACACGAGAGAGCTCCCAACAAGTAAAATAAGAACAGGAAATCTTTTTTGGGTTTTATTTTTAATTACTACTACAAGCATGGAAATTAAACTAACTAAAAGCTACAACTAATTTTTGGGTTTTTCTTAAGGTTTATTAAACACACAAGAAGAAAGTATAAAAAGGAAAATAAACTAGCATGGATGATACAATGAAAAAGTATGAGCACCAACATCTAGCAATGAGTGTGTGAACATAAATGTAATGTCGGTGTGAAATACGTACTCCCCCAAGCTTAGGCTTTTGGCCGAAGTTGGTCTATGGCCACGGCTGGCCTGGCGGATATCCATAATAGTAGTTGGGGTCGTACTGAGATGCCGCGGCTATCACCTGCTGAGCTGCAGAATGGCGACGAGCGGCCTCCGCCCTCCTCTCGTACTCATCTGCCTCCTCTCTGGTAATAGTATATCTTCCTTTTGCCTGATGATCAAAGAAGGCAGGAGCAGGGAGAGTAATATGGACAACACAGCGTCTGTCAAAGATTAGTCGATACTGGAGAGGTGATTCATTCCTCTCGACAAAACTGGTGGTGAACCATAGCATTAAAGTCTAGGTAAGTAGGAGGTAATTCAATACCATCTTGGCGTATGGCTACACCAAGAAAAATAGCTATGCGGGTTGCATAAATTCCACCAAAGAAATCTCCATTAAATATATTAAGATGCAACCTACGTGCAACAATGGCTCCCAAATTATAAGATTTATCTCCTAACACAGCACTCCTAAGAATACTGAGATCGGGGACACACATGTGACATGCCTCATCTTTACCATTGATGCATCTACCTATGAAGAGAGCAAAATAATGTATAGCAGGAAAGTGAATGCTCCCTATGGTGGCTTGTGTTATATCTCTAGATTCTCCCATAGTTATACTAGCAAGAAAATCTCTAAATTCAGATTTGCGAGGATCCCTTATACTACCCCATTATGGAAGTTTGCAAGCAGTGGTAAAATCCTCTAAGTCCATAGTATAATAATTTTCATAAAGATCAAACAGGACAGTTGGAGAATTACGTGAAGTTGAAAATTCAAACCTCCTCAGAAAGGTACTGGTGAGGTTGTGATACTGGCTGCACTTCTCTTCCTCGAAGCTCACAAGATCAGCGTTACGCAAATATGCGTTAAATTCTTCCTTAATTCCCGCTCGATCCATAAAGTTCTCAGAAGGCCATTCACAAGACGCACTGGAGCGTCTCTTGGTGGCTCATCATCAGCATCACACATTGCAAGCCTGGGTCCTTGCTTCCTTGAAGAGCGACCTTGGAACATTTTCCTAAGCATATTTCTTCCTTTGAAAAATTTCTGAATTTTTTAGTAACTTCAAAATAAAAGTAAACTAAACTCAATAATATTGATAACAACTACTCATACAAGTGCCTAGAGCCTATATCATGCATCAAAACTACTTGGAACCATATAAATTTGACATGCAAGCTCAAGAACAGGGTCACCTAAGCAGCAAAAATTTGCAATGAATAAAGCACTAGAACAAAAACTAATTGGACCAATGGAGGAGTCACATACCAAGGAACAATCTCCCCAAGCAGTTTTGTGAGAGGTGCGTTGAGCAAGGAGATCGAAAATAGCAGCAAAACGAGCTTGGACTCGGGTTTGAGCTAGTTATTCGTGTTTGGGGGAGGAAGAAGAAGTGTATGGTGAAAGGATAAGTGGAGGAGGGCCACCGTGGGCCCACGAGGCAGGGGGCGCGCCCAGGGGGTAGGGCGCGCCCTCCACCCTCGTGGGCAAGTGGTTGACCCCCTGCTGTGTTCTTAGTGCCAAATATTCTCAAATATTTCAGAAAAAATCATATTTAAATTTCAGGGCATTTGGAGAACTTTTATTTTCAGGGTATTTTTATATTGCTCGGATAATCAGATAACAGACAGAAAAATATCTATTTTTATTTTATTTAATATAAATAACATAAAGTAAAAGTGGGGTACATAAGGTTGTGCTTTCTAGTTTTATCCATCTCATGATCATCAAAAGGAATCCATTAACAAGGTTGCTGAAGTCTTGTTAACAAACTCATTCCAAATAACATGGAACCGGAGAAATTTCGAATAACACTATGTTACCTCAACGGGGATATGCACATCCCCAATAATAAGAATATCATATTTCTTCTTTACAGTAGGAAGAGGAAATTCAAAACCTCCAAATATAATCGATGGAGTTTTTCCAATAGAGTTGATACTATGAACTTGAGGTTGTTTCCTCGGAAAGTGTACCGTATGCTCATTACCATTAACATGAAAAGTGACATTGCCTTTAGTGCAATCAATAACAGCCCCTGCAGTATTCAAAAAAGGGTCTTCCAAGAATAATATACATACTATCATCCTCGGGAATATCAAGAATAACAAAGTCCGTTAAAATAGTAACATTTGCAACTACAACAGGCACATCCTCACAAATACCGACAGGTATAGCAGTTGATTTATCAAACATTTGCAAAGATATTTCAGTAGGTGTCAACTTATTCAAATCAAGTCTACGATATAAAGAGAGAGGCGTAACACTAACATTGGCTTCAAGATCACATAAAGCAGTTTTAACATAGTTTCTTTTAATGGAGCATGGTATAGTGGGTACTCCTGGATCTCCAAGTTTCTTTGGTATTCCACCCTTAAAAGTATAATTAGCAAGCATGGTGGAAATTTCAGCTTCCGGTATCTTTCTTTTATTTGTAATTATATCTTTCATGTACTTCGCATAAGGATTGGTTTTGAGCATATCAGTTAATCGCATACGCAAAAAGATAGGTCTAATCGTTTCGGCAAAGCGCTCAAAATCCTCATCATCCTTTTTCTTGGATGGTTTGGGAGGAAAAGGCATGGGTTTATGAACCCATGGTTCTCTTTCTTTACCATGTTTCCTAGTAACAAAGTCTTTCTTATCATAATGTTGATTCTTTGATTGTGGGTTATCAAGATCAACAACAGGTTAAATTTCTATATCATTATCATTACTAGGTTGAGCATCATCATGAAAATTATTATTATCATTATCACTAGTTTCAGGTTCATTACCAGATTGTGTTTCAGCATCAGAAATAGAAATATCATTTGGATTCTCAGGTGTTTCAATAATAGGATCACTAGAAGCATGCAAAGTCCTATCATTTTTCTTTTTCTTCTTTTTAGACGAACTAGGTGCATCTATATTATTTCTCTGAGAATCTTGCTCAATTCTCTTAGGATGGCCTTCAGGATACAAAGGTTCCTGAGTAATTCTACCACCTCTAGTCATAACTCTAACAACATTATCATTATCCTTACTATTCAATTCATTGAGCAAATCATTTTGAGCTTTAAGTACTTGTTCTACTTGAGTGGTAACCATAGAAGCATGTTTACTAATAAGTTTAAGTTCACCTTTGACATTAGCCATATAATCACCCAAGTGTTCAAGCATATTTGAATTGTATTTCAATTGTCTACCAAAATAAGCATTAAAATCTTCTTGCTTAGCCATAAATTTATCAAACTCATCTAAGCATGGGCTAGCAAATTTAGTAAATGGGATTTCAGCTTTATCATATCTATAGAGAGAATTTACCTTTACTACCTGTGTCGGGTTATCAAGACCATGCGTTCTTCAATAGGAGAAGGATTTGGATCATATGTTTCTTTAACAGGCGGTCAATTAAGACCATGTATTTCTTCAATAGGAGGTAAATTATTAACATCTTTAGCTTTAATACCTTTTTTTCATAGATTTCTTTGCCTCTTGCATATCTTTAGGACTAAGAAATAGAATACCCCTCTTCTTCGGAGTTGGTTTAGGAATAGGCTTAGGAATTGGCTCCGGGGTTGTCCAATTATTTTCATTTGTCAACATATTATTCAATAGAATTTCAGCTTTCCGGTGTTCTTTCCCTGAAAATAGAACCAACACAACTATCCAGGTAATCTCTGGAGGCATCGGTTAGTCCATTATAAAAGATATCAAGTATTTGATTTTTCTTAAGAGGATGATTAGGCAAAGCATTAAGTAACTGGAGAAGCCTCCCCCAAGCTTGTGGGAGACTCTCTTCTTAAATTTGCGCAAAATTATATATATCCCTTAAAGCAGCTTGTTTCTTATGAGCAGGGAAATATTTAGCAGAGAAGTAATAAATCATATTCTGGGGACTACACACACAACCAGGATCAGGAGAATTAAACCATATCTTAACATCACCTTTTAATAAGAACGGAAATATTTTAAGGATATAAAAGTAACGAGCTCTCTCATCTTTAGTGAACAGGGTGGCTATATCATTCAGTTTAGTAAGATGTGCCACAACAGTTTCAGATTCATAACCATGAAAAGGATCAGATTCAACCAAAGTAATTATATCAAGATCAATAGAGAATTCATAATCCTTATCAGTAACACAGATAGGTGAAGTAGCAAAAGCAGGGTCATGTTTCATTCTAGAATTTAGAGATTGCTTATTCCATTTAGCCAATAACCTTTTTAGTTCATATCTATCTTTGCAAGCTAAAATAGCTAAAGAAGCTTCTTGATCAAAAACATAACCCTTAGGAATAACAAGTGATTCTTCATCATCACTTTCATTAGTATTATCAGATTCAATATTATCGATCTCTCTAGCCCTATCAAGTTGTTCATCAAGAAATTTACCAAGTGGCATAGTAGGATCAAGCATAGAAGTAGTTTCATTATAAGTATCATGCATAGCAGAAGTGGCATCATCAATAACATGCGACATATCAGAACGAATAGCAGAAGCAGGTGTATGTGTCGCAAGCTTACTCAAAACAGAAGGTGAATCAAGTGCAGAGCTAGATGGCAGTTCCTTACCTCCCCTCGTAGTTGAGGGATAGATCTTGGCTTTTGGATCTCTCAAGTTCTTCATAATGATAAGAAGATATATATCCCAAGTCACTCGATGAATAGAGCTATGCTCCCCGGCAACGGCGCCAGAAAATAGTCTTGATAACCCACAAGTATAGGGGATCGCAACAGTTTTCGAGGGTAGAGTATTCAACCCAAATTTATTGATTCAACACAAGGGAGCCAAAGAATATTCTCAAGTATTAGCAGCTGAGTTGTCAATTCAACCACACCTAGAAACTTAATATCTGCAGCAAAGTGTTTAGTAGCAAAGTAATATGATAGTAGTGGTAATGGTAGCAAAAGGTAATAGTAGTAAAAGTAATGTTTTTGGTATTTTGTAGTGATGATAGCAATAGCAACGGAAAAGTAAATAAGCGGAAAACAATATATGGAAAGCTCGTAGGCAATGGATCGGTGATGGAGAATTATGCTGGATGCGGTTCATCATGTAACAGTCATAACCTAGGGTGATACAGAACTAGCTCCAGTTCATTGATATAATGTAGGCATGTATTCCGAATATAGTCATACGTGCTTATGGAAAAGAACTTGCATGCCATCTTTTGTCCTACCCTCCCGTGGCAGCGGGGTCCTTACGGAAACTAAGGTATATTAAGGCCTCCTTTTAATAAAGTACCGGAACAAAGCATTAGCACATAGTGAATACATGAACTCCTCAAACTACGGTCATCACCGATAAGTATCCCGATTATTGTCACTTTGGGGTTAACGGATCATAACACATAATAGGTGACTATAGACTTGCAAGATAGGATCAAGAACACTCATATATTGATGAAAACATAATATGTTCAGATCTGAAATTATGGCACTCGGGCCCTAGTGACAAGCATTAAGCATAGGAAAGTCATAGCAACATCAATCTCAGAACATAGTGGATACTAGGGATCAAACCCTAACAAAACTAACTCGATTACATGATAGATCTCATCCAACCCATCACCGTCCAGCAAGCCTACGATGGAATTACTCACGCACGGCGGTGAGCATCATGAAATTGGTGATGGAGGATGTTTGATGATGACGATGGCGACGGATTCCCCTCTTCGGAGCCCCGAACGGACTCCAGATCAGCCCTCCCGAGAGGTTTTAGGGCTTGGTGGCGGCTCCGTATCGTAAAACGTGATGAATTCTTCTCTTTGATTTTTTCTCCCCGAAACACAATATATGGAGTTGGAGTTGGAGTCGGAGAGGCACCAGGGGGGCCATGAGGTAGGGGGGCGCGCCCTAGGGGGGCAGGCGCGCCCCCCACCCTCGTGGACAGGTGGTGGGCCCCCTGGCCTTCATCTTTTGCAGGTATTTTTTATATTTTCCAAAAAGTTGCTCCGTGAAGTTTATAGGTCATTCCAAGAATGTTTGTTTCTGCACATAAATAACACCATGGTAATTCTGCTGAAAACAGCATCAGTCCGGGTTAGTTCCATTCAAATCATCCAAGTTAGAGTCCAAAACAAGGGCAAAAGTGTTTGGAAAAGTAGATACGGCGGAGATGTATCAGTCACTTTGGCAAGCCGACGTATCGTCCCAATCGGCCCAAATCGTCTCGCGTGATCACCTTGTTGGTCGAATTGCTATACCGACATGTTCGGTTGCCTCGGGACTTCGGCATCGCTGAGGGAGCTCTACCTCATCGAGTGTTCGACACACATGCCATATTTCTTTTATTACTCACTTTGCATAAATTATTAATCATGCATCCTTTAAAAAATATTATTGTTACTATTATCTCTGGCTAGCACTATCTTCTGTGCACAGGTAAATGATCCGGATTGGGCAGCGTTGTCACCTCGGCGTATCGACATACCACGTCACGTCGGCTGGACCAGGGGCTTCGTCATCACTTCATTAACCCATGTCGGGTACTTCGGCATCACACTGCCGGCCTCCTTCGGTCGTGCTATGTCGCCACTTCGGAGCGTCGAGCACTTTGCTGTGGCACCTCGGGATCCGCTTGGGGGCTGGGAGCTCATCCCGCCGTAAGCTTGGACCGTGTCATCAATACCGAGCACATTAACCAGCTAAGTCACTTTCAGTCTCAAAAACTTTTAGTTTTCAATTTTGTTCGGTTCGACCAAGCATTATACTTTTTTGGCAAAAAGTTGTTTGTGAAAAACTTCCTTGTCAAAACTTTGTTTGTGACACACAAATTCAAATACCTCGTTTACTTGGGGGTTTCCTTTCTGAAGTCTTTCCTCTTGCATATGATTATACTTGTATGGCTTCGTTCCTTATTCATGTATTATGCCACAATATGCACCATGTTGACTTACGTGTTCTGCAAGCTGGGTTGCCTTGCTCCTGTGTTTACCCCTACGTTCCCGATTGTTCGGCTAGGGAGTAATGGGAGCACCTCTGCGATTGTCACGATCGGGTCATCCGAGCTCGGACCTCAGACTGGGTGAAGCCGAAAGCTAGCGCTCTTATTGTTTTCAATCATGGTCGGCACACAACAGAACTCATGAGTATAAAAATCTATTGCACAAGTCTCATAGTAACAAATGAGCAACCGAAGAAAGGTATCGATGGGGGTAGTATTTTCTTCAAAGATGCTTCTTACACTTCGTCAGTAATATAGCATAAGTTCCCTGAGCGCTCTTTGTCTGTTACAGCCTTACGTCCTGATTGCGTGGTTATTGGAAGCACCATCGATATTCTCGACAGGTGGGTACATAACACTTTTCGGCCCTTGACCGAAGAGGGAGAAGCCGATGGTCGGTTAAGAAGCGTTTAAAAGTTCGGGTGAACACATATATGATATAAGTACTTCAGTACATATAATCATTCTACATAAAATTCTTTTACCCAAGTTTACTGGGGGATCTTAAATTTATATGAGCCATTTAATAGTAAATGTGTTTTCTTCCTAGTCGTTGCAAAATCTTTTTCTATCACTCCTTTTTCGACGCGAGTGTGTGGTCAATAGCTGGATAGCCCATTTTCTTTCTAGTGACCGCTCGAGTTTAGTTCACTAAACTGGTCTAACGAGCAGTTCTCCACCTTCGGGATAGGAGGTTGCGGCCATAGGCTGACTCGCTTGAAGTCTTGAGATCGGATGTGTCATATTAATGCATGACAAAAGCACAAAAGTAAGACCAATTTTTAGATTGGCACCAAATGACTTGATTTAGTTCGGGCGTAAAGTTTTTACTGAAGTTTTTTGGTTTTTCAAGCCTATGGCACTTTTAAACTATTTGTTTGTTTCCAGCATAAGTCTCGTGGTGCAGCGCTGGACACCTTTAGAGATTCGGCACAAAAATTCTTGGATATTGCTATATATGCATCGGTTTTGAATTGTGTCTTTGGTCAATAGTTCGGTTGCCGGCTCCTGTGCTTTCCTCCTACGTTCCGCTTTGTTCGGCTAGGTGTGCAAAGGGAGAACCACTGCGATTTTGCTTCTAGCTCGAATGGTTAAGACCTCAGTGGAGAAAGCCGAAAACTGACTGTCACAATGGGCGTAAACTGGTCAGCAATCCGATGACAGTATCAAACTATAGATCGATACCAATTACCCCGTGTTAAACATGGGGCCTTTCATAACATTGGCCAAAGTGATAATGGCTAGACTTCGGCCGGTGCCGAACACTAACCGGGGGCCCATAGCTAGCTTCCCCAGTTTAAAGCTCCTATGACTAAGTGAAAGTTATAAAGCCCGCATATCTGATTGCCTCGTTTCTGCTAACACAACCGCCTTCGGGCACCGAGACGTCGGCTAAGGGTTGTCTTGTTATTGCGGAAACACCCTACGTAGCATCTACAAGGGGGTGGAAGCCGACGATGGGCCACTTTCAAGTGATAAACGGTCGCAATGGAGTCAAAATAAATATATCATCGGCGTTCATATTTTATATACGAGGGCTACCTTCTGTAATCATCGTTATAAAGCCACAAATATGCATCAATTTGACTTAAGATTTTGGCCAAGCTGGGTTGCCTGGCTCTTGTCCTTACCCCTATGTTCACGATTGATTGGCTAGGCGGTAAAGGGAGCACCTCTGTGATTGTTACTATCGGGTCATCCGAGTTAGTACCTCAGACTAGGTGACGCCAAAAGCTAGCGATCTTAAAGGATATAATTGGTCGGCAATGGCAAAAGTGAAAATTTTGGTTCATTAATACCATAGAGTTCGGGAACTTTCCCCGAACTAAATCCTCAATATTTTCCTCCCACATTAATTGGAGGTGAGGTTTCATGATCATGATCAGCATGACAACCCAAAGAAAGGAACCGATAGCGGGATTATTTTCTTTGGAAGATGTTTCATATCTCTCTGTGTACCTTTGTTTATAAAACCGTATGGCCGGATTGCCTTGTTTTCCATAAATCTTTGCCCTTATAACAACTTCATAAAGTAGGACAAACACTCCCCGATTTCTGGCCGAGGAGGTTGAAGCCGATGGTCGGTCAACAAAGTTTTGTACAATGCGGATCCGAGCATTAATGATGTAAAGTACTTGGATACGTAGAATCATTACACATACTTTGTGATTTTACTCTGGATATCGATCCTTAATTCGGCCACCGATGCCCACATTAAGGCTTGGGGGCTACTGGGCTTCGGGATTATCATTCACTAATATTGAAAGGGGCATATCGATCCCCTGATCTAGTGTTGCCACCCGACCAGTCTCTCGGGGGCTACTGCATTGTCTATTCAATGCAGAAAATTCAAAGTGCTTAGTGTTCGGCTGGACCAAACTATGGGCAAACGCGTCTTCGGACAACAATAAGTACCATCTGGGACTTATCTGGCATCAAGATAATATATTACGGTGACTTCTCAAAACCCTCTCTCAAGGGCCCGTCCGCTGATCACTATTACCTCTAATATATTACACTGCATTTCTATTCCTATGTATGCTGCCGAGCTAGGAGTTGATCCTCAGGCCGATTTCATGACCTGAGTCTCAGAAGATACTAGGATCAATGGTTTCATATTTTCCTTCAGGTGCATCTCGGATTTTAGGCCGACAGAAACCTTGAGGGCTACTGGCCATACATCTCTTCAGCAAATAAATTTATACGCATCGGAAATAAAATCCGCAAACAATCAGCCCATGACCGAGGTGCTCAGCCACCTCGGAAGCAGTTCGACATATAGCTCGGATGCAGGTGGTTGGCTCCTTAGAGGGCATTTTTGGCATTAAGCTCGGCTAAATTTTTTTCAAGACCAAGGTAATCTATGACACCTTGGATACAGTCCGGCGTTGGATCTCGGATACATTCCGGCGTTGAAGCTCGGAAGCGGTCCGGCGTTGGTGCTCAGCTGCAACAGATACCTCGAATGCAGTCCGGCGTTGGAGCTCGGATGCGAGAGGACACCGCCGCACGGGAAACACTTCAAACCCGAGGTGGGCGTAAAACTAACAAGGCATTGATAACGGCCGATAACTTAAAGGGGCTCCTCAGGATACCCGACATGTAAACTCTTCGGATTTACTTCGGCGATCCTCAAGATCGAAGATAAGAAGATTTGTTGAACCAGTTTTCAAGATCGATGACTGAAGATGAAGAATAGTTTGGAAGAATCGAGGAGCATCCCCGACTTGAAGATCGGTTCAGGAGGCTACTGACGGTGTCCTGGATTAGGGGGTACTCACCACGTCGTCTCCCGACCAGCTGAATCGGGCCGAGGACCCCCATGGCGATTCACTCATGGGCCACTTCGGGCAGCCCATGCTGCACACGAGGAAGATTCCACAAGACTTGATGATCAATATAAGGACTCCTCTCCAACAACGTATTCGACTAGGACTCTTGTTATCCTAGGCCTCCGGTACATTATATAAGCCGAGGCCAGGCTAGTCGCTAGATTATTATGACATTATTCATCATACCCTCAGGTTTTAGACCACAACATATGATCTCGAGGTAGATCAACTCTGTACTTGATACTCTATCAATATAAACAAGATCGGGACGTAGGGTTTTACCTCCATCAAGAGGGCCCGAACCTGGGTAAAACATCGTCTCCTTCGTTGCTATTACCATTGATCCGAGAATCCATAGCTTGGGACCCCCTACCCCGAGATCTGCCAGTTTTGACACCGACAGTGATGGCCGCTGAGGCCAGCATGTATTTCGGCCAAGAGCTGCCGCCCCTCCTCTTCAAAGACACATCTTTGAAGAACTCCAGTAGTGCCTTTCTTGTAGAGTTCTCCTTCATGAACTTTGTAGGCTTTAGAGCGTCGAACTATGCGACAGGCCTCGTTCTGGTCATCAGGGAGCTCCTGCCTATTAAGGTAGGCTAAGAAGGGTTCGGTCCATGGGGCAATAACCGCCATGATTACATGGGCAGAAGGTGTTGGTTCGGTGCCTGAGCCCCCGATGATATCCGAATCGTGTTCGGCATCAGGGGGCGTGATCGGCGCCGGACTGGTATTTCCGCTCTCATCGTGCCATACCACAGATGTCTTGAAAAGCCTTTACAAAAAGGTGTTAGGCGGGATGGGGTCGCGTTTAGCGCCCATCTGAGCGAGGATGTCAGCTGCTTGATTACTGTCTCGAGCCACATGATGAAACTCGAGCCCCTTAAACCGAGCTGATATTTTGAGTACGACGTTGCGGTAGGCCGCCATCTTTGGATCTTCTGCATAGAATTGTCCATTTATTTGAGATATCGCAACGTTCGAATCCCCACGCATCTCAAGGCATTGTATGCCCATATAAACGGCCATCCGGAGTCCGTGCAATAGTGCTTCATATTCGGCCGCGTTATTGGAGTTCGTATACATGATTTGTAATACATAACGGACTGTGTCCCCTGTAGGGGATGTTAGGATGACACCAGCCCCCAATCTGGCTAACATTTTGGAGCCGTCGAAGTACATCACCCAGTTGGACTATCTACTGTACTCTTTGGGGAGTTCGGCTTCTGTCCATTCGGCGACAAAGTCGGCCAACACCTGAGATTTAATAGCTCGGCATGGCTTGTATGTTATTTCAAATGGTAAGAGCTCGATAGCCCATTTGGCAATGCGGCCGGTGGCGTCTCGATTGTTTATGATGTTGTTGAGTAGCACTTCGAAAGCCACCGTGATCAAGCACTCTTGAAAGTAGTGTTGCAGCTTTTGAGATGCCATGAAGACCGCATACGCTATCTTTTGATAGTGCGGGTTGATGTCGCTTTAAGCTACGTTGGTATTTCCCCAAAGAGGAAGGGATGATGCAGCACAGCGGCGGTAGGTATTTCCCTCAGATATGAAACCAAGGTTATCGAACCAGTAGGAGAACCAAGCAACACAACGTAAACAGCCCCTGCACACAGATAACAACACCTCGCAACCCGACGTGTTAAAGGGGTTGTCAATCCCTTCGGGTAACGGCGCCTCAAACGGTGTGTGACGGGAGATAAAGTTGTAAATATGGATAGATCGAACACCAAATAAAATAAATTGCAGCAAGGTATTTTGGTATTTTTGGTTAAATAGATCTGAATATAAAATAAAATAAAAGAGTAGATCGCAAAGGCAAATATATGAGAAAGAAGACCCGAGGGCCGTAGGTTTCACTAGTGGCTTCTCTCGAGAAAAATAACAAATGGTGGGTAAACAAATTACTATTGGGCAATTGATAGAACCTCAAATAATTATGATGATATCCAGGCAATGATCATTACATAGGCATCATGTCCAAGATTAATAGACCAACTCCTACCTGCATCTACTACTATTACTCCACACATCGACCGCTATCCAGCATGCAACTAGTGTATTAAGTTCATGAAAAAACGGAGTAATGCAATGAGAATGATGACATGATGTAGACGAGATCCGTGTATCTATATGGCGGTAGATATAGATTTCTTATTTTTATCCTTAGTAGCAATGATACATACGTCTCGGTTCCCTTTCTGTCACTGGGATCAAGCATCGTAAGATCGAACCCACTACCGGGCACCTCTTCCAATTGCAAGATAAATAGATCAAGTTGGCCAGACAAAACCCAAATATGGAAGAAGAAATACGAGGCTATAAGAGATCATGCATAAAAGAGATCAAAGAAACTCAAATACTTTCATGGATATAAAAAGATAGATCTGATCATAAACTCAAAGTTCAACGATCCCAACAAACACGCCGCAAAAGAGTTACATCATATGGATCTCCAAAATACCATTGTATTGAGAATCAAGAGAGAGAGAGAGAGAGAGAGAGAGAGAGAGATGAAGCCATTGAGCTACTAACTACGGACCTGAGGGTCTACAAAGAACTACTCACGCATCATCGGAGAGGCACCAATGGAACTGGTGAACCCCTCGGTGATGGTGTCTGCTACCTCTTGAGCACTACGTTGGTTTTCCCCGAAGAGGAAGGGATGATGCAGCAAAGTAGCGTAAGTATTTCCCTCAGTTTTTGAGAACCAAGGTATCAATCCAGTAGGAGGCTACGTGCGAGTCCCTCGCACCTGCACAAAACAAATAAATCCCCGCAACCAACGCAAATAGGGGTTGTCAATCCCTATGGGGCCACTTACGAGAGTGAGATCTGATAGATATGATAAGATAATATTTTTGGTATTTTTATGATAAAAGATGCAAAGTAAAATAAAGGCAAAGTAAATAGAAAAGTAAATAACTAAGTAGTAGGAGATTAATATGATAAAGATACACCCGGGGGCCATAGGTTTCACTAGTGGCTTCTCTCGAGAGCATAAGTATTCTACGGTTGGTGAACAAATTACTGTTGAGCAATTGACATAATTGAGCATAGCTATGAGAATATCTAGGTATGATCATGTATATAGGCATCACGTCCGAGACAAGTAGACCGACTCCTGCCTGCATGTACTACTATTACTCCACTCATCGACTGCTATCCAACATGCATCTAGAGTATTAAGTTAAAAACAGAGTAACGCCTTAAGCAAGATGACATGAGGTAGAGGGATAGACTCATGCAATATGAAGAAAACCCCATCTTGTTATCCTCGATGGCAAGAATACAATCCATGCCTTGCTGCCCTTACTGTCACCGGGAAAGGACACCGCAAGATTGAACCCAAAGCTAAGCACTTCTCCCATTGCAAGAAAGATCAATCTAGTAGGCCAAACCAAACTGATAATTCGAAGAGACTTGCAAAGATAACCAATCATACATAAAAGAATTCAGAGAAGATTCAAATATTATTCATAGATAGACTTGATCATAAACCCACAATTCATCGATCTCAACAAACACACCGCAAAAAGAAGATTACATCGAATAGATCTCCACAAGACAGGGGGAGAACATTGTATTGAGATCCAAAAAGAGAGAAGAAGCCATCTAGCTACTAACTATGGACCTGTAGGTCTGAGGTAAACTACTCACACTTCATTGCAGAGGATATGGTGTTGATGTAGAAGCCCTCCGTGATCGATGCCCCCTCCGGCGGAGCTCCGGAACAGGCCCCAAGATGGGATCTCGTGGATACAGAAATTTGCGGTGGTGGAATTAGGGTTTTGGCTCCGTGTCTGATCGTTTGGGGGTACGTAGGTATATATAGGAGGAAGGAGTACGTCGGTGGAGCAACAGGGGGCCCACGACGGTGGAGGCGCGCCTGGTGGGGGTGGGAGCGCCCCCTACCTCGTGTCCTCATGTTTTCTTTCTTGACGTAGGGTCCAAGTCTCCCGGATCATAATCTTCCTAAAAATCATGTTCCCGAAGGTTTCATTCCGTTTGGACTCTGTTTGATATTCCTTTTCTTCGAAACCTTAAAACAGGCAAAAGCAGCAATTCTGGGCTGGGCCTCCGGTTAATAGGTTAGTCCCAAAAAAAATATAAAAGTGGATAATAAATCCCAACAATGTCCAAAACAATAGATAATATAGCATGGAGCAATCAAAAAATATAGATACGTTGGAGACATATCAAGCATCCCCAAGCGTAATTCCTGCTCGTCCTCGAGTAGATAAATGATAAAAACAGAATTTTTGATGCGGAGTGCTACTTGGCATAATTTTAATGTAATTCTTCTTAATTGTGGTATGAATATTCAGATCCGAAAGATTCAAGACAAAAGTTCGTATTGACATAAAAATAATAATACTTCAAGCATACTAACAAACAATTATGTCTTCTCAAAATAACATGGCTAAAGAAAGTTATCCCTACAAAATCATATAGTCTGGCTATGCTCTATCTTCACCACACAAAATATTTAAATCATGCACAACCCCGATGACAAGCCAAGCAATTGTTTCATACTTTTGACATTCTCAAAACTTTATCAATTTTCACGCACTACATGAGCGTGAGCCATGGATATAGCACTATAGGTGGAATAGAATGGTGGTTGTGGAGAAGACAAAAAGGGAGAAGATAGTCTCACATCAACTAGGAGTATCAACGGGCTATGGAGATGCCCATCAATAGATATCAATGTGAGTGAGTAGGGATTGCCATGCAATGGATGCACTAGAGCTATAATTATATGGAAGCTCAAAAAGAAACTAAGTGGGTGTGCTTCCAACTTGCTTTCTCATGAAGACCTAGATCAATTTGAGGAAGCCCATCATTGGAATATACAAGCCAAGTTCTATAATGAAAGATTCCCACTAGTATATGAAAGTGATAACATGAGAGACTCTCTACTATGAAGATCATGGTGCTACTTTGAAGCACAAGTGTGGTAAAAGGATAGTAACATTGTCCCTTCTCTCTTTTTCTCTCATTTTTTTATTTGGGCCTTTGCTCTTTTTTTATGGCCTCTTTTCTTTCTCCTTTTTTATTTGGGCTTCTTTGGCCTCTTTTATTTATTTTTCGTCTGGAGTCTCATCCCGACTTGTGGGGGAATCATAGTCTCCATCATCCTTTCCTCACTGGGACAATGCTCTAATAATGATGATCATCACACTTCTATTTTTCTTACAACTCAGCAATTACAACTCGATATTTAGAACAAAATAGGACTCTATGTGAATGCCTCCGGCGGTGTACCGGGATATGCAATGACTCATGAGTGACATGTATGAAAGAATTATGAATGGTGGCTTTGCCACAAATACGATGTCAACTACATGATCATGCTAAGCAATATGACAATGATGGAGTGTGTCATAATGGTGGAAAGTTGCATGGCAATATATCTCAGAATGACTATGGAAATGCCATAATAGGTAGGTATGGTGGATGTTTTGAGGAAGGTATATGGTGGGTGTATGATACCAGCGAAAGGTGTGCGGTATTAGAGAGGCTAGCAAAGGTGGAAGGGTGAGAGTGCGTATAATCCATGGACTCAACATTAGTAATAAAGAACTCATATACTTATTGCAAAAATCTACAAGTTATCAAAGCAAAGTATTACGCGCATGCTCCTAGGGGGATAGATTGGTAGGGAAATACCATCGCTCGTCCCCGACCACCACTCATAAAGAAGACAATAAATAAATATATCATGCTCCGACTTCATCACATAACGGTTCACCATACGTGCATGCTACGGGAATCACAAACTTCAACACAAGCATTTCTCAAATTCACAACTACTCAACTAGCATGACTTTAATATCACCATCTCTATATCTCAAAGCAATTATCAAGTATCAAACTTATCATAGTATTCAACACACTCATAAGAAAGTTTTATTATTAATCTTGTATACCAAGCATATTAAGATTTTAAGCAAATTACCATGCTATTTAAGACTCTCAAAATAATCTAAGTGAAGCATGAGAGATCAATAGTTTCTATAAGACAAATCCACCACCGTGCTCTAAAAGATATAAGTGAAGTACTAGAGCAAAATTATATAACTCAAAAGATATAAGCGAAGCACATAGAGTATTCTAACAAATTCCAAATCATGTATGGCTCTCTCAAAAGGTGTGTACAGGAAGTATGATTGTGGTAAACTAACAAGAAAAGACTCAAATCATACAAGACGCTCCACGAAAAACACATATCATGTGGTAAATAAAAATATAGCTCCAAGTAAAGTTACCGATAGAAGTAGACGAAAGAGGGGATGCCTTTCGGGGCATCCCCAAGCTTTGGCTTTTAGGTGTCCTTAGATTATCTTGGGGGTGGCATGGGCATCCCCAAGCTTAGGCTCTTTCCAGTCCTTGTTCCATAATCCATCAAATCTTTACCCAAAACTTGAAAACTTCACAACACAAAACTTAAAGTAGAAAATCTCGTGAGCTCCGTTAGCAAAAGAAAACAAAAGATCACTTCAAGGTACTGTAATGAACTCATTCTTTATTTATATTGGTGTTATACCTACTGTATTCCAACTTCTCTATGGTTTATAAACTATTTTACTGGCCATAGATTCATCAAAATAAGCAAACAACACACAAAAAACAGAATCTGTCAAAAACAGAACAGTATGTAGTAATCTGTAGCTAGCGCAAGATCTGGAACCCCAAAAATTATAAAATAAATTGCTGAATGTGAGGAATTTATCTATTAATCATATGAAAAATAATTAACTAAATTGCACTTTCCAAATAAAAATGACAGAAGCTCTCGTGAGCGCTAAAGTTTCTGTTTTTTACAGCAAGTTCAACAAGACTTTCCCCAAGTCTTCCCAACGGTTCTACTTGGCACAAACACTAATTAAACACAAAAAACACAACCAAAACAGAGGCTAGATAAATTATTTATTACTAAACAGGAGCAAAAAGCAAGGAATAAAAATAAAATTGGGTTGCCTCCCAACAAGTGCCATCGTTTAATGCCCCTAGCTAGGCATAACAAGCAAGAATAGATCTAGGTATTGCCATCTTTGGTATTAGGAAAGAAAAGAGCAAACTTGCTATCTATAGAATTAATCCTTCTATTTTTATAAAGAACATGGCTATTAATGGTAGAAGAAAGATTAAGCATGTTACAGAAGTTTGTATCTAGGCTAGCCTTTATCTCTTTAATAGATTCATTTTGGTAAGAGAGCAAAATAGATGTATATTCAACTTTCTCATTCATGGGGTGCCCAAATATAGTTTTCCTTTTTTCATAAGTGTCTATGACATCCCCTTCAAGGAAACCTTCTTCAAATATAGAATCTAAGACATGCTTAAAAGAAGAAGGAAGGGCAATATAAAAGCTTTTTAGGTAAACTTCAATTTAATATTGAGGAACATAGCTAGCCCTGATCCTTAATAATCTATACCAAGCATATTTCAAAGATTCATCAAGTAAATAACGAAAAATTCTAGAATCATCTTCATCAAAATTATTAAGACTGTCATTGATAACTCCGGTAGGTTTTTCCATAGTATCCTCATTTATAAGTTTAGCGAGGATAGAGGGGTTGTCCAAAGTACTAAAACTCTGGAGAGAACCCCCAACACTTCTTGATTCAGACATAGCGGAAGAAAGGCAAGCGGAAAGAGAGGGAGGATAGGGAGAGAGGGCGAATAAAACGGCAAGGGTGAAGTGGGGGGAGAGGAAAACGAGAGGCAAATGGCAAATAATGTAATGCGGGAGATAAGGGTATGTGATGGGTACTTGGTATGTTGACTTTTGCGTAGACCTCCCCGGCAACGGCGCCAGAAATCCTTCTTGCTACCTCTTGAGCACTGCGTTGGTTTTCCCCGAAGAAGAAGGGATGATGCAGCAAAGTAGCATAAGTATTTCCCTCAGTTTTTGAGAACCAAGGTATCAATCCAGTAGGAGGCTACGCGCGAGTCCCTCGCACCTGCACAAAACAAATAAATCCTCGCAACCAACGCAAATAGGGGTTGTCAATCCCTATAGGGCCACTTACGAGAGTGAGATCTGATAGATATGATAAGATAATATTTTTGGTATTTTTATGATAAAAGATGCAAAGTAAAATAAAGGCAAAGTAAATAGCAAAGGAAATAACTAAGTAGTAGGAGATTAATATGATAAAGATAGACCCGGGGGGCATAGGTTTCACTAGTGGCTTCTCTCGAGAGCATAAGTATTCTACGGTGGGTGAACAAATTACTGTTGTGCAATTGACAGAATTGAGCATAGTTATGAGAATATCTAGGTATGATCATGTATACAGGCATCACGTCCGAGACAAGTAGACTGACTCCTGCCTGCATGTACTACTATTACTCCACTCATCGACCGCTATCCAGCATGCATCTAGAGTATTAAGTTAAAAACAGAGTAACTCCTTAAGCAAGATGACATGATGTAGAGGTATAGACTCATGCAATATGAAGAAAACCCTATCTTGTTATCCTCGATGGCAACAATACAATACATGCCTTGCTGCCCTTACTGTCACCGAGAAAGGACACCGCAAGATTGAACCCAAAGCTACGCACTTCTCCCATTGCAAGAAAGATCAATCTAGTAGGCCAAACCAAAATGATAATTCGAAGAGACTTGCAAAGATAACCAATCATACATAAAAGAATTTAGAGAAGATTCAAATATTATTCATAGATAGACTTGATCATAAACCCACAATTCATCGGTCTCAACAAACACACCACAAAAAGAGGATTACATCGAATAGATCTCCACACGAGAGGGGGAGAACATTTTATTGAGATCCAAAAAGAGAGAAGAAGCCATCTAGCTACTAACTATGGACCCATAGGTCTGAGGTAAACTACTCACACTTCACGGAGAGGCTATGGTGTTGATGTAGAAGCCCTCCGTGATCGATGCCCCCTCTGGCGGAGCTCCGGAACAGGCCCCAAGATGGGATCTTGTGGATACAGAAAGTTGCGGCGGTGGAATTAGGGTTTTAGCTCTGTGTCTGATCGTTTGGGGGTACTTAGGTATATATAGGGGGAAGGAGTACGTCGGTGGAGCAACAGGGGGCCCACGAGGGTGGAGGGTGCGCCTGGTGGGGGTGGGAGCGCCCCCTACCTCGTGCCCTCCTGTTTTCTTTCTTGATGTAGGGTCCAAGTCTCCCGGATCATAATCTTCCTAAAAATCACGATCCCGAAGGTTTCATTCCGTTTGGACTCCGTTTGATATTCCTTTTCTTCGAAACCCTAAAAGAGGCAAAAAACAACAATTCTGGGCTGGGCCTCCAGTTAATAGGTTAGTCCAAAAAATAATATAAAAGTGGATAATAAAGCCCAATAATGTCCAAAACAGTAGATAATATAGCATGGAGCAATCAAAAATTATAGATACGTTGGAGACGTATCAGTGTCTAGATTGAATCTGGTGGTTCTAGACTCTGCAGCGGCTGGATGAATATTTCGTCGACTCCCCTAGGGTTTCTGGAATATTGGGGTATTTATAGAGCGAAGAGGCGGTCCGGGATGTAGCCGAGGTGGGCACAACCCACCAGGGTGCGCCTGGGCCTCCTGGCACGCCCTGGTAGGTTGTCCCCTCCTTGGGACCCCCCTAGTGCAACCAGGGCCCAATATCTTCCATCCAGTCCATAAAAAATCTCCGTAAAGTTTCGTGGCATTTGGACTCCATTTGATATTGATTTTCTGCGATGTAAAAAACATGGAAAAAACAACAACTGGCACTTGGCACTATGTCAATAGGTCAGTACCAAAAAATGATATAAAATGACTAAAATGATTATAAAACATCCAAGATCGATAATAAAACAAATGGAACAATAAAAAATTATAGATACGTTGGAGACGTATCAGCATCCCCAAGCTTAACTCCTACTCGTCCTCGAGTAGGTGAGTGATAAAAACATAATTTTTGATGTGGAGTGTTGTTCATCATGTCATGTCATATTGTTTTCTTTATAGCATGGACATTTGGACTTTTATGTGATTCAAAGCAATAGTCTAGTTTTGACATGATAACTTAGATACTTAAGCATATCAACAAGCAACCATGTCTTTCAAAATATCAACGGTAAAATAAGTTATTCCTAGCCCATCATGCTCAAACATTGATCCATTCATGAAACACACTCGAATATTAACTACACCAAATACTTAAGTACAATCATATTGCCCCCTAGTTGGTGATTTTATAAGATAAGATGGAGACTCGAAATAAAAATTGCATAAAGTAAAAGATAGGCCCTTCGGAGAGGGAAGTAGAGATTTGTAGAGGTGCCAGAGCTCAAAGCAAAAAAATTGAGATAAAAACATTTTGAGAGGTGTATCCATCCCACCAACGAAAACGACTTAGAGTTCCCAATACTTTCCATGCATAGATATATCATAGGCGGTTCCCAAACAGAAAATAAAGTTCATTCCTTTTTCCACCATAACTTTCACTTTCCATGGCTAACTGTACCCACGGGTGCCCTCCATACCAACACTTTCCAAGGAATTTATTATTTGACAACATAAAGTAAATTCATTTGTTTTTGCATTTCGGGACTGGGCATCCCTAATACCTTTGCCTTACTCCCGTGTAATGACAAGTGAATAAACACTCATCTTGAGAATAACACATCTAGCATGGAAAATATTAGCTACCCCTCACCGCTCCGCGAGCGAAACAAACACACAAGAGAGAAGTTTATTTTGAAAATTGGAGTTGGCACATGCAAATTTGCTTAGAACGGCAAAAGAATACCGCATATAGGTAGATATAGTGGACTCATGTGGCAAAACTGGTTTAAAGGATTTTGGATGCACAAGTAGAGGTCATACTTAGTGCAAAATTAAGGCTAGCAAAAGATTGGGAAGCGACCAACCAAGAAACGAATAATCTCATAAGCAAGCATTAAGCATAATTAACACTGAATAATGCACCACAAGTAGGATATAATTTCATTGCATAATTATTGACTTTCATGCATGCATAGGTAATCACAAACCTTAACACCAATTTTCCTACTAAAGCATAATTACTCATCAAGATGACTCACATATCACATCATCATATCTCAAAACTATTACTAAGAATCAAGTTTATTTTTTCCAATGATCTTCATGACATTTTTTTCTTTCTTTATCCTTCTTGGATATCTATCACTTTGGGACTAATTTTCATGTGTTTCTTTTCATAATATCAAGCAAATATAAGTGAAGATCATGAGCACAAAAAAATTTCTTTCTCTCAAAATAATTTAAGTGAAGCAAGAGAGGATTTCTTCAAAAATAACAAAGCACAATGTGCTCAAAAAGATATAAGTGAAGCACTAGAGCAAGTCCTAGCTCATAAAAGATTTAAGTGAAGCATAGAGAGCAATTCTAACAAGTCATGACATAATTTTGGCTCTCTCAAATAGGTGTGTCCAGCCAGGATTGATGACTTAAAAGAAAAAAATAAAACAAGTAAATAAACATATCATACAAGACGCTCCAAGCAAAACACATACCATCTGACGAATAAAAATATAGTCTCGAGTAAAATACCGATAGTTGTTGGAAGAAAGCGGGGATGCCACTCGGGGGCATCCCCAAGCTTAGTTGGTTGCTCATTCTTGGATAATAGCTTAGGATGTCGGGGCATCCCCAAGCTTAGGCTCTTACACCCTTCCCTGATCCATCGTAAGATTACCCAAAACTTGAAAACTTCAATCACACAAAACTCAACAAAGCCTTCGTCAGATCCGTTAGTATAAGAATAATAAATCACTACTATAAGTGTTGTATCAAACCAATTCATATTTTGTTTTTGTATTATATCTACTATATTCCAACTTTTCTATGGCAAAAACTCATCAAAGAAAACCATAGAGCCATCAAAATAAGCACACAACACAAAGAAAACAGAATCTGTCAAAACAAAACAGTCTGCAGCAATCTGACTATTTCGAATACTTCTGTAACTCAAAAAACTTTGAAAAATTAGGATGACCTGAGGAATTTGTATATTTATCTACTACAAGTGGAATGGGTATTTTATCGCTCTTTGATAAAAAAATGAAAATTAATTTCGTGAGCCCAAAACTTTCTATTTTTTCAGCGAGATCAAACAACTATTGCCCAAGAAGATCCTAAAGGCTTTACTTGGCACAAACACTAATTAAAACACACAAAGAAACAATCATAACAGTATAATAATTGTGATAACACTCAAAAACAGGAAGCAAAAAGAAAAAATAAATTTATTCATTGGGTTGCCTCCCAACAAGCGCTATAGTTTAACGCCCTTAGCTAGGCATAAAGCAAGGATCTAAGTTTTGTCATCCTTGTTCTTGACTTTCTTAGAGGTATTTTCATCATGAGGCTTTGTAAACACAACATAAAACATGTTATCCATAGAGGCCTTAGCAATCCTAAGTTGGTTTTCATCATGACCCTTTTGATTTCCCGCAACAATCCAAGAGTAATGTTGATTAACATTATTGAAGACTTGTTGGATTATATCTAGAACTGGGACTTCCTTTTTAAGATTCATCAAAGGTTTTATTGTCCCCAAGCAAATGTTTTAAAGCATAGTCACTATTGTAAAGAATTTCATCTATCACAGGTGTCGGTGTACTAGAGTAGGGGTACCCTAGTACCCCGAACTTGTGCATGGGTGGTCGCAGCATCCCGCGGCAAGGCTTGCTGGGTGACCGCCAAGACCCTCCGTGGTTCCCTTGAAGACCATTCAAGAACAAAGTACTCAAACCAAGGCCCCGGCAAGAGGAGCTTGCCGGGAAGGCCAACCAAGGCCCCGGCAAGAGGAGCTTGCCGGGAAGGCCAACCCAGGCCCCGGAAAGAGGATCTTGCCGGGAAGAGACAAGACCCCGGCAAGAGGAGCTTGCCGGGAAGGCCACTCAAGGCATACCAAGAAAGCTTGCCGCGATGCGCCCTGCGTCCCGGCAAGGCCCGGTGAGCAACAAGCTCCCAAACACGACAAGACGACGACCGCGGCAAGGAGCTTGCCGCGGGAAACCCCCACTTCGTGCCCGCGCTCCAGCACACCTGCTAACGTGTCGCTCTAGGACTCTCCCAAGCACACGTGGCAGGAGGCCGTGCAGCTAGGGGTGCGCGGTGGCAAGCGGAGATGAAGAGAAGGCCATCGTGGCAAACGGTGGCGCTCCTAACGGTCACTTTTTACACTGTTTAGGCAACTCAGACAGGCATTCAATGACCTTGTCCCCTGCCATCAGAGTTAGGTAGGGTGCACTGTGTCCACAGTAGCGGTAGCTACACCTACCGCATCCTTTTCCATTTTTACCCTTCTAGTCTACGTTGCCACCTGTCGGTGACCCCTTGAAAGTATAAAAGGAGGCCCCAAGCGCAACGTAGAAGAGGTTTGGCTCATTCGAAACACCAGGAACACTCTCACGCTCAGTCTGGCAGCGTCCATCGCTCCTGAGCAAGAATTCAATACACACAAACAAGCAGCAGTAGGGTTTTACGCATCCGTGCGGCCCGAAGCTGGGTAAAAACTGCTCGCGTGTACCGCCTCGATCCGCTCTTTGTCGGCCTCCGCCCCCCTCCGAACCGAAAGGGGCCCTGTCCCCATAGGTGTTGGTGGATCAGCTTCCCCGACAATAGGTTTTTCATGATCCATACCCTAGAAGTCAAAGATTTCCCAAGCTTCCCGTATTATGTAGTCAAACTCATTCATAAGAACAAGAGTGGCCAACTTTTTAGCTCTAGGATTTTTTTATAACGGGAAGCTCAAAAAGCAATCTTGGCAAGGTAGGACGGGTACAAATAAATTTACTTTCAAGTTTCAGAACTAGTGCTGAAATAGCATCCACATAAGATCTAGTAGTTTTAAGTATAGGAGAATCATCAATACTAAGCTTCCCAACACAATTGAAAAATTCTTGGATACGTTCTTTTCCCATAACGTTCCCTTGCCCTAAGATAAAAGTTTTAGCATCCAAATTGCCTGTACATCCAATCTTAGGAGTAAGGCCATCATCTGTTGGTGCCATACCGAAATCACTTATGATTGCAAGAAAAGGGTAGATCTGACGAGAAAACGGCAAACAGAAAAAGAGAGGCGAATAAAACGACAAATTTTTGTGAAGTGGGGGAGAGGAAAACGAGAGGTAAATGGAAAATAGTGTAAATTGCGAGGAGATGATATTTGTGATTAGGATCCTGGTGTATGTTGAAGATCCTCCTCGGCAACAGTGCCAGAAAATCCTTTTGATGTCACTTGAAGTTACATTGGTATTTCCCCAAAGAGGAAGGGATGATGTAGCACAACGGCGGTAGGTATTTCCCTCAGATATGAAACCAAGGTTATTGAACCAGTAGGAGAACCAAGCAACACAACGTAAACAACCCCTGCACACAAATAACAACACCTCACAACCCGACATGTTAAAGGGGTTGTCAATCCCTTTCGGGTAACGGCGCCTCAAACGGTGTGTGACAGGAGATAAAGTTGTAAATATGGATAGATCGAACGCCAAATAAAAAAATGCAGCAAGGTATTTTTGTATTTTTGGTTCAATAGATCTGAAAATAAAAGCAAATAAAAGAGTAGATCGCAAAGGCAAATATATGAGAAAGAAGACCCGGGGGCCGTAGGTTTCACCAGTGGCTTCTCTCAAGAAAAATAGCAAACGGTGGGTAAACAAATTACTATTGGGAAATTGATAGAACCTCAAATAATTATGATGATATCCAGGCAATGATCATTACATAGGCATCACGTCCAGGATTAGTAGACCGACTCCTGCCTGCATCTACTACTATTACTCCACACATCGACCGGTATCCTGCATGCATCTAGTGTATTATGTTCATAAAAATGGAGTAATGCAATAAGAACGATGACATGATGTAGACGGGATCTGTGTATCTATATGGCGGTAGATATAGATCTTGTCTTTTTATCCTTAGCAGCAATGATACATACGTGTCGGTTCCCTTTCTGTCACTGGGATCAAGCACCGTGAGATCAAACCCACTACCGAGCAGCCAAACAAAACACAAATATCGGAAAAGAAATAGAGGCTATAAGAGATCATGCATAAAATAGATCAAAGAAACACAAATACTTTCATGGATATAGAAAGATAGATCTGATCATAAACTCAAAGTTCATCGATCCCAACAAACACACCGCAAAAGAGTTACATCATATGGATCTCGAAGAGACCATTGTATTGAGAATCAAGAGAGAGAGAGAGAGATGAAGCCATCTAGCTACTAACTACAGACCCGAAGGTCTACAAAGAACTACTCACGCATCATTGGAGAGGCACCAATGGAAGTGGTGAACCCCTCCGTGATGGTGTCTAGATTGGATCTGGTGGTTCTGGACTCTGCGGCGGCTGAATGAATATTTCGTTGAATCCCCTAGGGTTTGTGGAATATTGGGGTATTTATAGAGCAAAGAGGCGGTCCGGGGGGCACCCGAGGTGGGCACAACCCACCAGGGCATGCCTGGGCCTCCTGGAGCGCCCTGGTGGGTTGTCCACTCCTCGGGACTCCCGCCGGGTGCAACCAGGGCCCAATATCTTCCATCTGGTCCATCAAAAATCTCCGTAAAGTTTCATGGCATTTGGACTCCATGTAATATTGTTTTTCTGCGATGTAAAAATATGGAAAAAAACATCAACTAGCGCTTGGCACTATGTCAATAGGTTAGTACCAAAAATGATATAAAATGATTATAAAACATCCAAGATTGATAATGAAACAACATGGAACAATAAAAAATTATATATACATTGGAGACGTATCACGGGTATCGGGATTTACATGGTGTAAGGACCGCCGATACATAGTATACTGCTTTTTGGAGTGGGAGTTTGTGTCCCTCTTCCTCTCATTCGACAACGAGCACAACACTCACTACCTAGTGAGTTGCTGATATGTACAGTAGCATAGGTTCACCGACGTTTGGTGCTGCAAGGATTGGGTTGTTTGCTAACAAAGTTTTTATTTCTTCCAACCTGGCTGTTGCCGCATCCGTCCACTCAAAGTGATCGGTACATTGGAGCAGGCAATAAAGCAGCAGTGCCTTTTCTCCCAATCTGGAGATAAAGCGGCTCAAGGCTGCCATGCACCCAGCTAGTTTTTGGACCTGGTTTAGGTCTATTGGCATTGCCAATTGTGACAAGGCTTGGATTTGGGATGGATTTGCTTCGATTCCTCTATTGGAAACAATGAACCCGAGCCGCTTTCCGGCTGGGACGCTGAGAAACCATTTTTTCCGGATTGAGTCGTATGTCGTATGTTCAAAGGTTGTCGAATGTAAGGCGCAAATCGTCCACCAATGATTCGACATGTTTAGTTTTGATGAGTACATCATCTACATATGCCTCCACCGTCTTGCCAATTTGTTTTTCTAGGCATGTTTGAATCATGCATTGGTAAGTGGTGCCGTCGTTTTTGAGTCCGAAAGGCATAGTGTTTAAGCAGAGAGGCCCGTATGGAGTAATGAATGTTGTTGCGGCCTGATCGGATTCATTCATCTTAATTTGATGGTATCCGAAGTATGCGTCGAGGAAGCACAATGAATCGTGTCCTGCAGTTGCGTCAATGATTTGGTCAATGCGGGGCAGTGAGAAGAGGTCCTTAGGGCAGGCCTTGCTGAGGTCTTTGAAATCGACACAAAGGCGCCCGGATTTGTCCTTCTTTAGCACCATGACCAGGTTAGCTAGCCAGTCCTGGTGTTTGATCTCCCTGATGAACCCGGCTTCAAGTAATTTGGCTAGCTCCTCCCCCATAGCTTGTCACTTGGGTTTGAAAAATTGCTGCAGCATTTGCTTGACTGGTTTAAACCCTTTTATTATATTGACGCTGTGTTTGGCTAGTCTGTGTGGGATTCCTGGCATATCCGAGGGATGCCAGGCAAAGATGTCCCAATTTTTGCGCAGAAACGCTCTTAGAGCAGCGTCGATCGTTGGATCTAGCCGTGCTCAATGGTTGTTGTTTTATTAGGATCCGTTGGATGTACTTGGAATTTGGCTATTTCGTCTGCTGGCTTAAAGGAAGTGTATTTGGGCCTCTTGTTGAGGATTACATCATCCTTGTCCACTGTAGAGCGCGAAGTGGTTAGTTCCTCGGCCACAAGGGCCTCGGATAGCGCCTCGAGGGCTAGGGATGCAGTTTTATTTTTAGCGCGAAGTGCTATATCCGGATCACTAGTGATAGTGATAACTCCGTTGGGCCCTGGCATTTTGAGCTTCATATATCCGTAATGGGGTATGGCTTGAAGGCGTATGAATGCGTCTCGCCCTAACAGGGCGTGATATCCGATGTTGAAAGGTGCCACGTGGAAGAGCAACTCTCCGGTCCTATAGTTCTCCGACGTGCCAAATACGAGTCGAGTTTGATCTTCCCCGAGCTTCGTTCTTCTCGAGTGGGGATGATGCCTCGGAAAGTGGTGCCGCTTTGCTCAATGCGACTTTTGTCCATCTGCATTTTCTGGAGTGTATCTTCATAGATGAGGTTCAGTCCGCTACCGCTATCCATGATCACTTTGGGGAGCTGAAAGCCATCCACTATTGGGTTTAAGACCAAGGCGGTGGGTGCTCGGACTGATCTGGCCCTTGGCTCGTCATCGGCGGTGAAGGTTATCGCCATGTCGTTCCAAGGATTTATTGCGGCTACCTGGTTGACTTCGGCAAGGTTGCGTAATGCCCTTTTGCGCCGGTTGTTGGAAGAAAAGGCCCCGAAGATCATAAAAACGTTGAGATCGGCGTCCTCCGAAGAGTGCCTCTCTGGAGTGATGTTGGTGAGGATGGCCTCGCTGCTCTTAGCCACCTGCCGGAGTACCCAACATGCCCGAAGGCTATGTGTTGGTTCTGTATTTGGCGTTGTATGTATCTGACAGGGTTTGTCAAGTAGGTCGTCAAGGAAAGTTTTGTGTCCCGTGAAGGGCTTGATTTTTTTGTCCATGAGATGATGATCAGGCGCCACATAAGGGTGCATCCATTTTGTGCGTCCGGTGGGCTGCTTGAAGGCAGGAGATTCCCACTGAGCTGTCTGGGCCTTCCATGTGCTTTCCATTGCGCTGTACTTCTGTACGATGTGTGCCAAATCTGCAATGTGCAGTATGTGGAGGCAGTTGAGGGCGTTAAGGATTCCCTCGTCCGTACAGTTGCGGTAAAATACTGAAACCGCATCGTCATCGCAGCAATCTTTGATCTTGTTTTTAACAAGGAGGAATCTGGCCCAAAAGTGGTGGACCGTTTCCTCAGGTTGATGTCGTACATACATTAGGTTGCATACAGATGGAGGACCTGAATTGCTTGGGGAATATTGCTTGTGGTGGGTGGGTGGGTTAAAATCCGAACCCTGACCCATTATTGCATCTGGAGTATGAAGAATTTGTGAGGTCACCGACCCAGGGTCCAGAGTGTCCTGGTGGCCTTCGGGCTCAACGCCCGGTTCTATGTTTGGAGGACATGAGGTCTCTTCCCGAAGATGGGTATCCGTCTGCCAGGACTCGGGAATCCGAACATAGCTTGTTCTTAACTTAGGGGGAGAAGTATTCTCGGCTTGTTCCTCTATGACCGCTACAACGTGGGTGATCAGCGGGGACTTGATTTCCCTCTGATCGGGTTTAAGCCCAATCCGATCGTAGTCAGCTGCAACTCCCAGGGCGGCGATGCAATCAAGTAGCTCATTTAAGGATGAGACATCTACTGGATCCATCTTTTTGAGGTGTTCAAGGCCGACGCGAAGACGATGTTTAGCGATCTCGAGGACTGCCTTTGGCTTAACGGTCGCACGGGGGCCCATGGTGAAACCGCCAAGCTGGAGGACCTGTCCCGGAGCTAGGGCCTCTCTAGAGGTAATGTTGTCGTTAATGACAAGGCGAGCCATCGATCTCGACATCGACGACATAGTGGAACTCTCAGTGAAAGCACCAATGTCGGTGTCAAAACCAGCCGATCTCGGGTATGGGGTCCCGAACTGTGCGTCTAAGGCTCAAAGGTAACAGGAGACAAGGGGACACGATGTTTACCCAGGTTCGGTCCCTCTTAATGGAGGTATGAAAGTGCATTATATCGACTAGAGGGGGGTGAATAGACGATTTTTATGAATTCTTCACTGAGGAATTTCAGGGTGAGGAAATTCCTGAGTGAAGAACTACTTGGAGTGGAATAAGTACTCATAAGTAAACAAAACAGTGCATGAGCATGGTCTTCATGATGAAATGAAAACAAGCACAAAGTACAGATAGCGTAAACACAGGATAACACAGGATAAGACAAACAGACTGAAGATATTGAACCGAGGAAATAGAGAAAGTCTTCAGTCAAAGTCTTCAAACAGATATGAACAAGCACACAACACAGAAATGAGGAAATGGAAGGGTTGAGGAAATGGAACCAGTTAGCTCGGTGAAGACACTGATTTGGTAGACCAGTTCCAATTGCTATGACAGTTGTACGTCTGGTTAGGGTGGCTAGGTATTTAAACCTGAGGACACAAAGTCTCGGACACCCAATCCTGAACATGCAGCTCAGGACACTCAGTCCTGACCGTATTCCCCTTGAGCTAAGGTCACATAGACCTCGCCCAATCACTCGTGGTAAGTCTTTAGGTGACTTCCAAACCTTCACAGACTTGGTCACTCGGTGATCCACAATTTCCTCTTGGATGCTCTAGACCATGACGCCTAACCATCTGGAAGATGCACAGCCTTCAAAGGTAACAAGCGTCGGATCCACGCAGGATCAATATCTTCAGTGATCCTCAATCACTTGGGTTTTGTAGGTGTTTGGGTTTGGGTTTTCCTCACTTGATGATTTTCACTCAAAGTCCTCGGAGGATGGGATGCTCTCAAATGACAAGTGTTAGTTTCTCTCGGAGCAGCCAACCAGCTAGTGGTTGTAGGGGACGGCTATTTATAGCCTAGGGAGCAGCCCGACATGACAAGACATAAATTCCCTTCAATGATATGAGCGTTAGGTGGGTAGATATTTTGGGACAGCTGGCGCATAGCATAGCAACAGTCGGAATTTTGAGTAGCAAAATCCTCAGGGCTATCATGTTCCTCACTGTGTAGGCAATCCGCACTGGCGAACTCCTAAATCCTTAGTGAGAACAAATTCCTCAGAGACCAGAAGAACTTCGTCTTTGTCACTGAAGAAATTGACTGAGCTGTATGAGATTTCCAATGGCTTCACTCGAAGGGATTGGTAGGTGTAGGATTTGAGTTGAACATCACATGGAAATTTTCCTTAGTATTTCCTCGACCCCCTTTAACAGTACGGTGTTTCCTATGACTCAAGAAAGATAAAACGAAACTATGAAAACAAAAGTCTTCATGCTTCATGTTCCTCGAATGAATACCAAGTCTTCAGGATTGCACCAATTTCTTCACTTTCAAAGTCTTCAGAAAGTATTCAGAAATCCAAAGTCTTCAGTCGAAGAACTTCATTTTTAGGGGTTGACTTTATCTATAAATATCAAACTCCTCATAGACTTATGGACCTTTGTACACTCATAAACACATTAGTCCCTTAACCTATAAGTCTTCAATACACCAAAATCACTAAGGGGCACTAGATGCACTTACAAGGTAATACCCTACTTCTTGCTTGATTAACTTTGATGAGTATAGGGTTATTACAAGAGTCAATCTACCTCGAGATCGTAATGGCTAAACCCTAGATGTCTAGCCTCTATGATTTGTGATGATCTTTACGGACTAAACCCTCCGATTTATATAGACATTGGAGGGGCCTAGGGTTGTACAGAGTCGGTTTACAGAGAAAGGAAACCACATATCTGGACGTTTAAGCTTGCCATCCTTGCAAAGGAGAGTCCCACCCGGACACGGGGGAAGGCCTTCTATCTTGTATCTTTGTGGCCCATCAGTTCGGCCCATGCTACAAAGCCCGGACACCTGAGGACCCCATAATCCAGGACTCCCTCAATCACCAGTGACCCTCTCACCGAGGGAGGACCAACCTTCATCAACATATTCATTTGTACCATCTCATCTCAAATGCTACTTCATCTCTTTTATTCAATCTTTGTCCCAAAACCTCATATTGGTACCTGTGGGTTGCTAGTAGTGTTGATTACATCTTGTAGTTGAGTCTATTTGGTGGAAGATAAATGTTCAGATCCTCAAGCATATTCAATACACCTCTGATCTTCAGGATGAATGTGATTTTTCAGTAGTTACTTTCATTCTTGAGGGCATGCCGGAAGTCTTGTAATAAGTACTCATGTGAAGTTGGTATTCATTCGGCATTCTAATGATATGTATGTTGTTGCTTCCTTTAGTGGTGTCATGTGAACATTGGCTACACGACACTTCACCATACTTGGGCCTAACACTAGTCCAACAACCTGCTATATAAACGGTTTTAACCCCTTTCCATGACGTAGTTCTAAACCGTCACCTTGCCTGTGTGTGCGATAGGGGGTCCTTCCCACATGACCCAGAAACCGTCGGGGATAGGTCCTCTGGTCACACATGCTAGGTAAAATGAGCTCGTGTGTGATCGGGCGAGCCATCACAGACAATTATACATGCCCAATCATTTCTGTTCGTATGTACATCCCACACAATAAATCCCAAACAAAAGTTTCCGTTCGTATGTACATCCCATAGAGTGAATCCTAGAAAAATGTTTATGTTCGTATGTACATCCCACACAGTGAATCCCAGACAAACGTTTCTATTCGTATGTACATCCCACATAGTGAATCCAAGACAAACATTTTCGTTCTTCTACACATCAAACACAGTGAATCCCAGACAAACATTTCCGTTTGTATCTACATCACACATAGTTTTTGTATAGCCTCGTCTATGATAGGAGTAACGATCACACGCGCTCTGCATCTGTTAACCATTTGCATTATTCAAGTATATCACACACGATTCGATAAACAAAATTGTATGACATTGGGCTATCCATCACACACGCTTTTACTGCTAGAGCCGTTTGTAAAGTTTCATGACCCATTTAGCAGGTTTATTAGTTTATATTAATAATTTCAGTATTAAGAAAGTTCACATTTCATATCGAGCAGTTGTTTGCCGATTTCATATCCGATGCATAATATATTTTGACATCATAGTACGATAGCTACATGAAAACAACACAGTACATGATATAGCTAGTTCACCTTCATAAGCACAATATTAGAACAATATATTCATTTCCCTAATCAACTGATGCATGATCAGCCAGCTTCTTCTTCTTCACCTCTATTTTTGTTTAGTAAGAACATGTTTTCACTAACCAACTGGGAAAGTGCCTCCTCCTTCGCCAACATCATCTTAGCAAAGTATAATTTAAGAAATCCGAGCTCATTCTCCATCTTTCTATTTTTCCCATATCTTGAAATATTCTCCAGCGTTGACAACATTTTCTCTAAGCCTATCTCTGTTCTCCTCCTCATACATGCTCTAGAGCTTTGCCAGGCACATCTTCAAAGATTGTGGCCACTCTTGATAAACCCACTCCAGGTAAGAACACGTACATTCATCTTATAATATTTAAAACTAAATTAGTAACAATTGTAGGGAAAATGGGTTTCTATCAACATAGAAAATCACCACATACATATTTTGAAAAATTGAAGAAACACGTTGATTATGACATATCTTCTCAAAAAGATCAACGTGCAAATGAATTAATTGTGATTGAGACAACAACCAAATATAGGAACATGACAAGCTATAATTAACCACAACAATGCAGCAAGTTTTTGGTAATGTACTATAAATAACAAATCGAACACTTTATGAGGAAGCTAAATATAACTGCAACAACATAGCGACAATGGTTGGATGACATCAAATTAATACTAACAGGTGTGTACATGCACAATTTTAGTAACATATCCCTAGGGCCCTTTACTATGTAGGCCAAAAACCGGTGTCAAAACAACTATTGTTAAATTTGGCACCAATGCCCTGCACTGCCGAGCCGATGCTAGCGGAAAAATTAAGGGAACCGGACTCCGGAGCACCTAGTTGCTCCGATGCCCAATTCCTTCGCTCCATAAAGTTTTAGTATTTTACTGCTTGGCTGCTCGGATGTGTGAAGCAAAGTTGGCTGCACAAACTACTGGAGCGGTGCCAAATAATTTTCTTAGGGCACCGCTGATGAGATGGCAATATTTTTAGATACTAGGTAGAAACTGTGACACTGTCTTAATCACGTCCAGAATAACATAGCATAGTGATAGTGTCTGTATCACATCTAACAAATGATTTGTAACAATGAATGTAGGGCTAACCTTCTCTACACATTCCAGAAACTTCCTCCCACTGTCCACAGATTCAAAAGCAACCAACTTCATGCATGGAGATTGATGGTGACAACAAGCAGGCAAATATTCAGCCACCCCGCTCGATTCGGTTCAAGTGATGGTCCTAGGGAGCTACAAGAGGAAGAAAGGACTCAAATCGGCCACCGAGTTAAAATCCTTTATTCCAAATCATAAACTGAGAGGGAGGAGAGAGAGGCATACCCAGTTGGTGAAAGAGTCGTCATCATAGGAGGAACCGCTGGAGAGGTCTTTGAAGAAGACCATGGCGACCGCGCGCGACAGTCTGATGCGAGACAACATCAACATGAGCGAGGAAGCGGCTATAGCTTGGGAATGAAAGAAGGAGGAAATAGCAAAAATGTGACTTGTGGTCAGGGAGAAAGGGAGGTGGGGAGGGGGAAGAGTTAGATATTTCGGCGATAGGAAAAAAATTCGAAAGGTGGAGGGAAACTTGGCACGCAATGCTGCCGGACACCATTCACTTTGAACAAATGTGCGCATCACAAATGATCCTTCTAGTTTACGCGCAAGCGATGAGTTTGAGCATTCAAATTTGAGTCAAAGTTTCCCTAGGTACGGTGCTCATCCACATCATTGCATAATTTAACATCGCTTGCTAATTTGGTTACACAAAAGAGCCTACAGCACACATACCACACTTACTGAATCGAGCAATTTTAGTAATTAAATAGAGCCAGTTGACCTAAATATTGCTCTAACAAAAGATGAGCATTATAAAAATAGACTAAGTACGCATAATTTTAACAAAGCCGCCGACACGCCGCCCTGTGTCTCGTCGGTGTAATATGAGATGTCGATGACTTGTCATGGCGACATGCCGCCATTGGTGGACTCCGCGTCCCCCAGGGTGAAGTCGACACGTCGTCGTCCTTGTCCTCGTCCTTGGCGCCACCCTCAAGGTTGTAGTACTCATAGTAGTGCTTGCTCTAGAGCTCAGGTTGGTACTCCACCGCCGATTCCTCGACGAACATGCTCTTCTCTACCTCCTCCTCCTGGCGCTCCTTGATCAACGCTGCCTCCTACATCTCTAGCTCCCGCTCGACAATCTCATGAGTAAGCAGGTGCTCCATGGCCTCCACCACCTTTTCGGACAAGGGGTGCATCTGGATTCCGAGGAGGCCTAGAATATCTTTGCGTGGGCGTCCTCAATCTTGGCGTGGATGGCCTTGACCCAGGCCAGGGCAACATCCGCAGCACAGACGGCTACTCGAGCGCTGTCGGTGTTTGTAGCCGCCATCGTAGAAGCTGCTACAGCTGTCTCGGCTTCCGCATCTGCCCTATTAGCTGTTGCAGACACCCTCTCGGCAGATGCGACCATGCTCAATGCGGATGTGGCCGCACTCTCGGCGTAGGTGGACGCGCTCTTGGTGGAGGCGGCCACGCTCGGGGAGGATGCGGTGACCATACAGGCCCTCATGAAGCGTCTTGATGACCCACAAGTATAGGGGATCAGTCATAGTCTTTTTGATAAGTAAGAGTGTCAAACCCAACGAGGAGCAGAAGGAAATGGAAGCAGTTTTCAGCAAGGTAATTTCTGCAAGCACTAAAATTGTTAGTAAGAAGTAGTTTGATAGTAAGATAATTGGTAACGAGCAAGTAATGGTAACGGTAAATAAAGTGCAACAAGGTAGCCCAATCCTTTTTGTAACAAAGGACAGGCCAGAATGATCTCTTATGATAAGAAAAGGGTTCTTGAGGATACATGAGAAAGTCCTCTCTTGATTTTTTTCTAGGTCAAAAGACCTTATGTACCAGAAGATGGGCACCGGAGGTGGGCCAGGGCCCCCACTACCCACCAGGGCGCACTAGGGGGAGCAGGAACACCCTGGTGCCTGGGCACCTGGGTGACCCCCTCTGGTAGTTCTTTTCTCCAATATTTATTATATATTCCAAAAATAATTCTCCGTAAAATTTCAGCTCATTTGGAGATGTGCAGAATAGGTATCTCCACATAGCTTTTTCAGGTCTAGAATTCCAGCTGTCGGTATTCTCCCTCTTTGTGTAAACCTTGCATATTATGAGAGAAAAGGCATTAAAATTATTCCACAAAGTGTTATAATGCATAAAAACACTATAAATAATAGTAGGAAAACATGATGCAAAATGGACGTATCACGTCTCCACGGTGTGATTCTTTGCAAGAAGGTGTTGGGGAAAAGGGACCGGGGATTCAGGGATACATGTGTTTTGGGGTGACCGGTACTTGAGCAGATGAAGCCGGTGAAACTTATGGAGGAAGACATAAGTAGACCCACAAATTTTCATCGCAAATGATCCCTATAACTAAATGTATGTGATGTAGTTAATTTTTTGTATTAGTTGTGAAAGAAGAATTTGCAGTATAGTGGCAATGGACGATGTTTCAAATGTACAAGAAAATTATGCACCGTTAACTGCTACGTCTCCATCGTATCTACTTTTCCAAACACTTTTGACCTTTTTTTGGACTCTAACTTGCATGATTTGAATGGAACTAACCCGGACTGACGCTGTTTTCAGCAAAATTGCCATGGTGTTATTTTTGTGCAGAAATAAAAGTTCTCGGAATGACCTGAAACTTCACAAAGAATATTTTTGGAATATATAAAAAATATTGGCAAAAGAATCAACGTCAGGGGCCCGCACCCTATCCACGAGGGTGGGGGCGCGCCCCCTGTCTCGTGGGCCCCCTGATGCTCCACCAATCTCAAGTCCAACTCTATATATTCACGTTCATGGAGAAAAAATATCAAAGAGAAGGATTCATCGCGTTTTATGATACGGAGCCGCCACCAAGCCCTAATCTCTCTCGACAGGGGTGATCTGGAGTCCGTTCGGGGCTCTAGAGAGGGGAATTCATTGCCATCGTCATCATCAAACTTCCTCCATCACCAATTTCATGATGCTTACCGCCGTGCGTGAGTAATTCCATCATAGGCTTGCTGGATGATGATGGGTTGGATGAGATTTATCATGTAATTGAGTTAGTTTTATTAGGGTTTGATCCCTAGTATCCATTATGTTCTGAGATTGATGTTGCTATGACTTTGCTATGCTTAATGCTTGTCACTAGGGCCCAAGTGCCATGATTTCACATGTGAACCTACTATGTTTCCATGAATATATGTGAGTTATTGATCCTATTTTGCAAGTCAATAGTCACCTACTATGTGTTATGATCCGGTAACCCCGAAGTGACAATAATCCGGACCACTCCCGGTGATGACCATAGTTTGAGGAGTTCATGTATTCACTAAGTTTTAATGCTTTGTTCCGATACTCTATTAAAAGGAGGCCTTAATATCCCTTAGTTTCCAATAGGACCCCGCTGTCACGGGAGGATAGGACAAAAGATGTCATGCAAGTTCTTTTCCATAAGCACGTATGACTAAATTCGGAATACATGCCTACATTACATTGATGAACTGGAGCTAGTTTTGTGTCACCCTATGTTATAACTGTTACATGAGGAATCGCATCCGACATAATTATCCATCACTGATCCATTGCCTACGAGCTTTTCACATATTGTTCTTTGCTTAGTTACTTTTCTGTTTCCACTGTTACAATCACTACAAAAATGCTACTGTTACTTTTGCCACCGTTACCGCTACTTCCATATTACTTTGCTACTAAATACTTTGCTGTAGATATCAAGTCTTTTAGGTGCGGTTGAATTGACAACTCGACTGTTAATACTTGAGAATATTCTTTGGCTCCCCTTGTGCCCAATTACTAAATTTGGGTTGAATACTCTACCCTCGAAAACTGTTGCTATCCCCTATACTTCTGGGTTATCAAGACTATTTTCTGGCGCCGTTGCCGGGGAGCATAGCTCTATTCTTTGAGTCACTTGGGGTTTATATATGTTGATTACTATGAAGAACTTGAAAGATGAAAGAACCAAGATTTTTCCCTCAACTACGAGGGGAGGTAAGGAACTGTCATCTAGCACTGCACTTGATTAACCTTTTGTTTTGAGTAAACTTGTGACACCTACTACTGCTATTTATTCTGATATGTCGCATGTTTTTGATGATGCCAGTTTTGCTTTGCATGATTCTTATGATGAAACTACTTCTATGCTTGATAATACTGTGCCACTAGGTGAATTTCTTGATGAACAACTTGCTAGGGTTAGAGAGAATGAAATTATTGAAACTGATAATATTGATGAAAGTGATGATGAAGATTCTCCCCCTAGATATGAATTGCCTGTTGTGCCTGAGGTTATGTTATGGATGAAGAAACTGCTAGAGACTTTCTTGCGTGCAATGATAGATCTGATCTTAAGAAATTACTAGCTAAGCTTAAAGAAAAGTCTTTAAATGCTAGAATGAAATATGACCCTGCTTTTGGTACTTCACCTATCTTTATTACTGATAAGGATTATGGTTTCTCTGTCGATCCTGAGTTAATTACTTTGGTTGAATCTGATCCTTTTTATGGCTATGAATCTGAAACTGTTGTGGCACATCTTACGAAATTAAATGATATACCCACCCTATTTACTCATGAATTGCATGTTGTTCCTGAGGGTTATGTTATGGATGAAGAAGCTGCTAGAGACTTTTTAGCTTACAATGATAGATGTGATCTTAAGAAACTATTAGCTAAGCTGAAAGGAAAATCTCTGAATGCTAGAATGAAATATGATCATGCTTTTGCTATTTCACCTATATGTATCTCTGATAAGGATTATGATTTCTCTGTCGATCCTGACTTAATTACTTTGGTTGAATTTGATCCTTTTTATGGCTATGAATCTGAAACCGTTGTGGCACATCTTAGTAAATTAAATGATATAGCAACCCTGTTCACTAATGATGAGAAAACTCGCTATTACTCTAATCTTAAGTTGTTTCCGTTCTCATTAAAGGGTGATGCTAAAACATGGTTTAATTCTCTTGATCCTGGTTGTGTGCGTAGTCCCTAGGATATGATTTATTACTTCTCTGCTAAATATTTCCCTGCTCATAAGAAACAAGCTGCCTTAAGGGAAATATATAATTTTGTGCAAACTGAAGAAGAGAGTCTCCCACAAGCTTGGGGGAGGCTTCTCCGATTACTTAATGCTTTGCCTGATCATCCTCTCAAGAAAAATGAAATACTCTATATCTTTTATAATGCACTAACCGATGCTTCCAGAGACCACCTGGATAGTTGTTATGGTTGTGTTTTCAGGGAAAGAACTTGATCAAGCTGAATTGCTATTGAATAATATGTTGAGTAATGAAAATGATTGGACACTTCCTGAACCAACTCCTAAGCCAACTCTGAAGAAAAGGGGTGTTCTATTTCTCAGTCCTGAAGATATGCAAGAGGCAAATAAATCTATGAAAGAAAAGGGTATTAAAGCTGAAGATGTTAAGAATTTACCACCTATTGAAGAAATACATGGTCTTGATAACCCTACACAGGTAGTAAAGGTAAATTCTCCCTATAGATTTGATAAGGGTGAAATCCCATCTACTAAGTTTGCTAGCTAATGCTTGGATGAGTTTGATAATTTTATGGTTAAACAAGAAGACTTCAATGCTTATGTTGGTAGACATTTGAAACGTAATTCTTATATGATTGAACACTTGAGTGATTATATGTCTAGATTTAAAGGTGAGCTTAAACTTATTAGTAAACGTGCTTCTATGGTTACCACTCAAGTAAAACAAGTGCTTAAAGCTCCGAATGATTTGCTCAATGAATTAGATAATAAGAAAAATGATAATGCTGTTAGAGTTGTGACTACAGGGGATAAAATGACTCAGGAACCTTTGTATCCTAAGGGCCACCCTAAGAGAATTGAGCAAGATTCCCAGAGAATTAATGTTGATGCGCCTAGTTCTTCTAAGAAGAAGAAAAGGAATAATGATAGGGCTTTGCATGCTTCTAGTGAACCCGTTGATGACACACCTGAGAATCCCAATGATATTTCTATTTATGATGCTGAAACACAATCTGGTAATGAACATGAACCTAGTGATAATATTAATGATGATGCTCAACCTAGCAATAACAATGATGTAGAGATTGAACCTAATGTGATCTTGATAACCCACAATCAAAGAATCAATGTTATGCTAAGAGAGATTTCGTTGCGAGGAAGCACGGTAAAGAAAGAGAACCATCGGTTCAGAAACCCATACCTTTTCCTCCTAAACTATCCAAGAAAAAGGATGATGAGGATTTTGAGCGCTTTGCTGAAATGATTAGACCTATCTTTTTGCGTATGCATTTGACCGATATGCTTAAAATGAATCCTTATGCTAAGTACATGAAAGATATTTTTATAAATAAAAGAAAGATACCGCAAGCTGAGATTTCCACCATGCTTGCTAATTATACTTTTAAGGGTGGAATACCAATGAAACTTGGAGATCCAGGAGTAGCAACTATACCATGCTCCATTAAAAGAAACTATGTTAAAACTGCTTTATGTGATCTTGGAGCCGGTGTTAGTGTTATGCCTGTCTCTTTATATCGTAGACTAGATTTGAATAAGTTGACACCTACTGAAATATCTTTACAAATGGCTGATAAATCAACTGCTATACCTGTCGGTATTTGTGAGGATGTGCCTGTTGTGGTTGCAAACGTTACTATTTTAACGGACTTTGTTATTCTTGATATTCCCGAGGACGATAGTATGTCTATTATTCTTGGTAGACCCTTTTTGAATACTGCAGGAGCTATTATTGATTGCAACAAAGGTAACGTCACTTTTCATGTTATTGGTATTGAGCACACGGTAGACTTTCTAAGGAAACAACCTCAAGTCCACAGTATTAATTCTATTGGAAAAACTTCAACAATTATTATTGGAGGTTTTGAATTTCCTCTTCCTACTGTCAAGAAGAAATATGATATTCTTATTGTTGGGGACATGCATATCCCCGTTGAGGTAACCTAGTGTTATTCGAATATTCCCCGGTTTCATGCGATTCAGAAAGAGTTTGTTAACAACACTTGATCAACCTTTTTAGTTGATTCCTTTTGATGAGCATGAGATGGATGAAGTTAGAAAGCACAACTCTATGTACCCTCTTTTTACTTTCTATTATTTAGATTAAATAAAGCAAAAATAGTATTTTCTGTCTGTTTTCTAAATTATCCTTGCAATAAAAAATACCCCGAATATAAAAGTTCTCCAATTGTCCTGAAAATTTTATATGATTTTTTAGAATATTTAAGCATTATTGGCACTGAGAACACACCAGGGGGACCCACCGCCTGGCCACGAGGGTGCCCCCTGCCTCATGGACCCCACATGGGCCCCCTCCACTTATTCTTGCACCCACACACTTCGTCTTCCTCTAGAAAAAATCCTCCACCAGCTCAAACCCGAGTTCTAGTTCATCTTATTGCCATTTTTGATCTCCTTGCTCAAAGCTCCATTCACAAAACCGCTTTGGGGGATTGTTCTTTGGTATGTGACTCCTCCAATGGTCCAATTAGTTTTTGTTCTAGTGCTTTATTTATTGCAAATTTTTGCTGCTTAGATGACCCTATTCTTGAGCTTGCATTTCAAATTTACGTGGTCAAAAGTAGTTTTAATGCATGATATGGCCTCTAGGCACTTGTGGGAGTAGTTGCTATCAATCTTGTTGAGTTTGATTCACTTTTATTTTGAGTCACTGATAATTTCAGAAATTTTCTAGAGGAAGAAAAATGTTTAGGAAAATGTACCAAGGTGGTTCCTCAAGGAAGCAAGGCCCAAGGCTCGCGATACGTGAGTCGGAGAATGAACTACCAAGGGAAGCTCAAGTGCGGCCTTGTGAATGGCCGTCAGAGGAGTTCATGGTCCAGGCATGCATCAAGGATGAATTTGACGCATATGTGCGTAATGCTGATCTTGAGAGCTTCGTGTCAGATAAGTTTCGGCAATACCTCTATCTAACTGATTCATTTGTGAGAAGGTCTAAATTTACATCCTCGCGCAATTCTCACACTTTTTTATTTGATCTTTATGATAAATCATATACCATGGAGCTAGAAGATTTTAATACTGCTTGTAAACTCCCGCACTGGGGCAATGTTAGTGAACCTCGCAAATCTGAATATAAGGACTTTCTTGCTAGTATCACTGTGGGGGAATCTAGGGAAATCATACAAGCTACCATAGGAAGCATTCATTTCCCTTCCATACATTATTTTGCTCTCTTCATTGGTAGATGCATTAACGGTAAAGATGAGGCTTGTCACATGTGTGTTCAAGATCTTAGTGTCCTCAAGAGTGCGGTATTAGGTGATAAACAATATAACTTGGGGGCTATTGTTGCACGTAGGTTGCATCACAATAGTATAAGTGGAGATTTATTTGGTGGAATTTATGCAACTCGTGTAGCTAATTATCTTGATATACCCATACGTGGAAATGATATTGAGTTGCCTCCTGCTTACCTAGATTATAATGCCATGGTTCACCATCAGTTTGTTGAGAGGAACGAACAGTTCCTCCAGTACCGACTAATCTTTGACAGAGGGCGCACCGTCCATGTTGCTCTCCCCGCTCCTACTTTCTTTGACTTTCAGGCAAAAAGGAGATATGTTATAACCAGGGAGGAGGCGAACGAGTACGAGAGGAGGACGGAGGCACCTCGCCTCCAAGCTGCAGCTCGTCGGGCAGTAGCTGTTGCATCTCAGTACGACCCCATCTACAACTTTGGATATCCACCAGGCCAGCCATGGCCCTAGACCAACTTAGGCCCAAAGCCTAAGCTTGGGGGAGTACGTATCTCTCACCAACATTACATTCATGTTCACACACTCATGCCAGTTGTCGGTGCTCATACTTTTTCATTGTAATATCCATGCTAGTTTATTTTATTTTCCAGCATTCTAATTGTAGCTTTTAGCTAGTTTACTTTCCATGCTTGTAGTAGTAGTAATTAAAAGAAAACCCAAAAAGATATCTCATTCTTCTTTTGCTTGTTGGGAGCTTTCCCGTGTAAATAGTTTGGTTTCTTTTCTTTTCTTTGGGGGTCGAGAGGAGAAGACCATGATGAAAATGTTGAGTGGCTCTCATATGCATTATTGTTGATCTAACCAAGAGCCCATATTACCTTGTCTTCTCCCTTGTATTAAATGCTTGTAGATTCCAGCTTAGTCCAATGCACGTGCACTATTATTATCCACACCGTTCGGTCGTGTAAGTGAAAGGCAATAATGATGATATACGATGAACTGATTGAGATGAGAAAAACTGGTATGAACTCGACCTATCTTGTTTTTGTAAATATGATTAGTTCATCGTTCCTGATTCAACCTATAATGACTGAAACATGTTTGCAATGACAATTAGAGATTATAGTTGCTCATGCCATGCTTAATTAGCTAGGAGTTTATAATGGTTTACCTTGCGTGACAACATGCTATTAAAATGGTTGTGATGTGGTATGATAGGGTGGTATCCTCCTTTGAACGATTCGAGTGGCTTGACTTGGCACATGTTCACGCATGTAGTTGAAACAAAATCAACATAGCCTCGACGATATTTATGTTCATGGTGAATTATATCCTACTCATGCTTGCACTCAGTGTTGATTAATTTTAGTGCATGTTCATGACTATTGTTGCTCTCTAGCTGGTCGCTTCCCAGTCTCTTTCTAGCCTTCACTTGTACAAAGCAGGAATACTGCTTGTGCATCCACCTCCATAAACCCCAAAATTTATTCGATAAGAGTCCACCATACCTTCCTATATGCGGTATCTACCTGCCGTTCCAAGTAAATTTGTATGTGCCAAACTCTAAACCTTCAAATGAAATTCTGGTTTGTATGCTTGAATAGGTCATGTATCAACTAGGGTTGTCTATATCTTCCATGCTAGGTGGGTTATTCTCAAGAGGAGTGGACTCCGCTCCTCATTCACGAGAAAATGGCTGGTAACCGGGATGCCCAGTCCCATGCTTAAATTAAAATAATTGCAAACAAAACTCCCCCAGGATTGTTGTTAGTTGGAGGCACCCGTTGTTTCGGACAAGCCATGGATTGATGTTTGTTGGTGGTAGGGGGAGTATAAACTTTACCATTCTGTATGGGAACCGCCTATAATGTGTGTAGCATGGAAGATATTGAGATCTCTTGGTTGTTATGTTGACAATTAAAGTATACCACTCAAATATTATTTATCTCTATTTCAAAATCGAGCTCTGGCACCTCTACAAATCCCTGCTTCCCTCTGAGAAGGGCCTATCTATTTACTTTTATGTTGAGTCAGCATCTTCTTATTAAAAATCGCCAGTTGGAGAGCACCGCTGCCATTTGTATGCATTACTATTAGTTTACATTGAGTATGACTGTGACTGGATCTCTTTTACCATGAATTACAATGTTTAGTCAGTCCTTGAACTTCAGAGGTGCTCTGCATTTATGTTTTGCGGTCTCAGAAAGGGCTAGCGAGATACCATCTTGTTATATCATATTATGATTGTTTTGAGAAAGTGTTTTCATCCGAGATTTACTATTATTGCTCGCTAGTTGATTATTCCATTGATATGAGTAAACATGAGACTTAAATGTTATTGTGAATATGGTTAGTTCACAATCTTTGCTGAAAACTTGAATGCTGCCTTTACATATTTACAACAACAAGATCAAACAAAGTTTGTAAAAGTTTTTCTTTATCATTTTCAGTTTGTCAACTGAATTTCTTGAGGACAAGCAAAGGTTTAAGCTTGGTGGAGTTGATACGTCTCCATCGTATCTACTTTTCCAAACACTTTTGACCTTGTTTTGGACTCTAACTTGCATGATTTGAATGGAACTAACCTGGACTGACGCTGTTTTCAGCAAAATTGCCATGGTGTTATTTTTGTGCAGAAATAAAAGTTCTCGGAATGACATGAAACTTCATGGAGAATATTTTTGGAATATATAAAAAATACTGGCTAAAGAATCAACGTCAGAGGGCCCACACCCTATCCATCAGGGTGGGTGGCATGCCCCCTGTCTCGTGGGCCCCCTGATGCTCCACCGACCTCAACTCCAACTCTATATATTCACGTTCGGGGAGAAAAAAATCTAAGAGAAGGATTCATCACGTTTTACGATACGGAGCCGCTGCCAAGCCCTAATCTCTCTCGGCAGGGCTGATCTGGAGTCCGTTAGGGGCTCCGGAGAGGGGAATCCGTCGCCATCATCATCATCAAGCTTCCTCCATCACCAATTTCATGATGCTCACCATCGTGCGTGAGTAATTCCATCATAGGCTTGCTGGACGGTGATGGGTCAGATGAGATTTATCATGTAATCGAGTTAGTTTTATTAGGGTTTGATCCCTAGTACCCATTATGTTCTGAGATTGATGTTGCTATGACTTTGCTATGCTTAATGCTTGTCATTAGGGCCCGAGTGCCATGATTTCAGATTTGAACCTATTATGTTTCCATGAATATATGTGACTTCTTGATCCTATTTTGCGAGTCAATAGTCACCTGGTAACCCCGAAGTGACAATAATCGGGACCACTCCCGGTGATGACCATAGTTTGAGGAGTTCATGTATTCACTAAGTGTTAATGCTTTGTTCCGGTAGTCTATTAAAAGGAGGCCTTAATATCCCTTAGTTTCCAATAGGACCCTGCTGCCACGGGAGGGTAGGACAAAAGATGCCATGCAAGTTCTTTTCCATAAGCACGTATGACTATATTCGGAATACATGCCTACATTACATTGATGAACTCGAGCTAGTTTTGTGTCACCCTATGTTATAACTGTTACATGAGGAATCGCATCCGACATAATTATCCATCACTGATCCATTGCCTACGAGCTTTTCACATATTGAACTTTGCTTAGTTACTTTTCCATTGCCACTGTTACAATCACTACAAAACTGCTACTGTTACTTTTGCCACCGTTACTGCTACTTCCATATTACTTTGCTACTAAATACTTTGCTGCAGATATTAAGTCTTTTAGGTGTGGTTGAATTGACAACTCAACTGTTAATACTTGAGAATATTCTTTGGCTCCCCTTGTGTCGAATCAATAAATTTGGGTTGAATACTCTACCCTCGAAAACTGTTGCGATCCCCTATCCTTGTGTGTTATCATTAACATGCACTAATACAACTGTCATGCTAAAATTTAGAAATTTTCAGGGTTCATTTGACCTTTTTAAGAAATTAAGTAAGTTTCTAGCCATTTAATGGTCGTATTTCAAATTTGAACTGCATGTACATCCAACATCAAACCATCATGGGCAAAATATGACAAGCGTGATAAGGAGAAAGGTCAGAATGCTGTTGGCGGTAAGGGCCAAGGCGGTGAAGCAAATTGCCCCCGCAAGCCCTTTCGGAACAAAGGAAAGCTCACCAGGGGCCAAGAGAAGGAAACCTGTGATGATGCCAGTGATGGAGGGGATGAAGAGGAAACTAGTGAGCAGGAATTTCAGAAGGCAACTAATGCCCTATGCATTGACGAAGGTGCATATTTGCACACCTCTCATCGCCAACTCAAGCGATGGGCATGAGAGGTCAATGCTGTGGAACCAGCGAGGAGGCCCGAAAGCCGCTCAAGTGGTCCCGGATGCCCATCATATTTGATGAGGAGGATAACCCTTGCCGCACCACGGCGGTAGGGTGTTTGCCGTTGTTGGTCTCCACAACAATTCACAACCTCGAGGTCACAAAGATGTTAGTGAATGGCGGGGTCGGGTTGAATCTGATTTCCCTAGCAGTTATCAGCATGCTTCAAATAGGATAAGAGGAGCTAGAGGCCACCGGCATGTTTCAAGGAGTTAACCTCGGCAGGAGTCATCCTAAGGGGAAGATCACGTTGCCGGTGACGTTTGGGGGAGAGCTAAACTTTTGGACTGAGAAGATTGTGTTTGATGTGGTTGATCTCCCCTGCCGTACAATGGGATTCTTGGACGACCAGCCCTGGCCAAGTTCATGGCAGCATCCCACTATGCTTACACCACCCTAAAAATGCCTAGGCCACTGAGAGTCCTCACTATCCCGTCAGATGGGAATGATGCAATTATCTGTGTGGACAAGATGTATCGGGATGCAGTCACAGCAGAGGCTGAGGCGGCAGCAGTTCTCGCCAAGGAAAACAAAGGGAAGAAGATGGATTGTAGGACCTCCAGCAAGGAGTCCGGGAAGCGCGCCCCCTCCGAGTGCATGACACACATTGACGGCGTGCCGGTGTGTTCCAACAACAAGAGATCCAAGGTTACTGCACCCCAAGTGAAGAAGGTCCCGGCATGGCTAGCTGGCGTTGATGGTACTTTCACAATCAGCGCCACCCTCAATGAAAAATAGGAAAGCACACTCATTGCCTTCCTATGAGCGAATATCAATGTGTTTGCTTGGCAACCATCTGATATACCCGGTGTTCCCAGGGATGTAATTGAGCACCACCTTGCTATCTGCCCACATGCACGACACATCAAGCAAAAAGTATGAAACAGGCCTTGGAGAGGCAGTAGTTCATTGCTGAAGAGATCAAGAAGTTGGAGGCAGCTGGTTTGGTCAGAGGAATACTGCATCCTACATGGTTGGCAACTCTAGTAGTGGTCCGGAAAGCTAATGGGAAGTGGAGGCTTTGCATTGATTTCAAATACTTCAACAAAGCTTGCCCGAAGGACCCATTTCCCTTGCCGCGCATCGACCAGATCGTGGATTCTACTTCAGGATGTGATTTGCTCTCCTTTCTGGATGCATACTCAGGATATTATCAGATCTTCATGTCTAAGGAAGATGAAGAGAAGACATCATTCATCACTCCCTGTGGTACGTACTGCTTTGTCCGCATGCCGTTCGGATTAAAGAGTGCCGTGTCCACTTCTGCAAGGGCTTTCCAGATTGGTTTTGAGCCATAATTGCATAGAAATATAGAAGCTTATATGGATGATATTGTGGCCAAACCAAGGATAAGGCCACCCTTATCCAGGATTTGGAAGAGACGTTTGCCAATCTGCACAAGATCAATCTGAAGCATAACCCGGAGAAGTGCGTGTTTGGTGTTCCCTTCGGCAAGCTACTTGGGTTCCGATACGTCCATTTTGCATCATGCTTTTATATCGATATTTATTGCATTATGGGCTGTTATTACACATTATGTCACAATACTTATGCCTATTCTCTCTTATTTTACAAGGTTTACATAAAGAGGGAGAATGCCGGCGGCTGGGATTCTGGGCTGGAAAAGGAGCAAATATTAGAGACCTATTCTGCACAACTCCAAAAGTCCTGAAACTTCACGGAAGTAATTTTCAGAATATATAAAAAAATACTAAGCGCAAGAAGTTCCGAAGGGGGGCCACACCCTGCCCACGAGGGTGGGGGCGCGCCCTACCCCCCTGGGCGCGCCCCCTGCCTCGTGGCCCCCCTGGTGGCCCTCCGAAGCCCATCTTCTGCTATATGGAGTCTTTTGATGAGAAAAAAAATCATAAGACAACTTTCGTGACGAGACTCCGCCGCCACAAGGTGGAACCTTGGCGGAACCAATCTAGGGCTTCGGAGGAGCTGTTCTGCCGGGGAAACTTCCCTCTGGGAGGGGGAAATCATCGCCATCATCATCACCAACGATCCTCTCATCGGGAGAGGGCAATCACCATCAACACCTTCACCAGCAGCATCTCCTCTCAAACCCTAGTTCATCTCTTGTATCCAATTCTTGTCTCTAAGTCTGGGATTGGTACCTGTAGGTTGCTAGTAGTGTTGATTACTCCTTGTAGTTTATGCTAGTTGGTTTATTTGGTGGAAGATCATAAGTTCAGATCCTATATGCATATTAATACTCCTCTGATTATGAACATGAATATGCTTTGTGAGTAGTTATGTTTGTTCTTGAGGACATGGGAGAAGTCTTGCTATTAGTAGTCATGTGAATTTGGTATTCGTTCTATATTTTGATGAGATGTATGTTGACTCTTCTCTAGTGGTGTTATGTGAACGTCGACTACATGACACTTCACCATTATTTGGGCCTAGAGGAATGCATTGGGAAGTAATAAGTAGATGATCGGTTGCTAGAGTGACAGAAGCTTAAACCCTAGTTTATGTGTTGCTTCGTAAGGGGCTGATTTGGATCCATATGTTTCATCCTATGGTTAGTGAGGGAGTCCTGGATTAGGGGGTGTTCGGGTAGCCGGACTATACCTTCAGCCGAACTCCAGGACTATGAAGATACAAGATTGAAGACTCCGTCCCGTGTCCGGATGGGACTTTCCTTGGCGTGGAAGGCAAGCTTGGCGATGCAGATATTCAAGATCTCCTACCATTATAACTGACTTTGTGTAACCCTAACCCTCTCCGGTGTCTATATAAACCGGAGGGTTTTAGTCCGTAGGACAACTTCATATACAACAATCATACCATAGGCTAGCTTCTAGGGTTTAGCCTCCTTGATCTCGTGGTAGATCTACTCTTGTACTACCCATATCATCAATATTAATCAAGCAGGACGTAGGATTTTACCTCCATCAAGAGGGCCCGAACCTGGGTAAAACATTGTGTCCCTCGTCTCCTGTTACCATCCGGCCTAGACGCACAGTTCGGGACCCCCTACCCGAGATCCGCCGGTTTTGACACCGACATTGGTGCTTTCATTGAGAGTTCCTCTGTGTCGTCGCTTTTAGGCCCGATGGCTTCTTCGTCTTCGGCGGCTTCGCACTGCGGGCCAACTCGCTTGGTCACCTTGAGCAGATCGAAAGTTACGCCCCTGGCCATCAGGTCAGGTTTGGAAGCCTAAACTACACGGCTGACATCCACGGGGACTTGATCTTCGACGGATTCGAGCCACAGCCAAGCGTGCCGCACTGTCTCGATGGGCATGATATAGCTCTGCCGCCGAACAGCGCCTTGGAGGCCGCACACGCATCGGTTCCGACCATTGATTCGGAGCCCACTGCGCCAATCGAGGATCAACGGTTGGACGCTGCCTTAGGGGCTGCGATCTCAGAGGCGATCGAGCCGAACTCCAGCCCCGCACTCCGCATGGCCCGTGACTCTGAGGAGCCGGATTCCTCTCCGAACTCCGAGCCCCCCGCGCCCCCGCCGATCGAATCCGATTGGGCGCCGATAATGGAATTCACCGCCGCAGACATCTTTCAGCACTCGCCCTTCGGCGACATCCTGAATTCTCTAAAGTCTCTCTCTTTATCAGGAGAGCCCTGGTCGGACTACGGTCAGCAAGGTTGGGATACGAACGATGAAGAAATTCAAAACACACCCACCACCCACTTCGTAGCCACTATCGATGACTTAACCGACATGCTTGACTTCGACTCCGAAGACACCGACGGCATGGACGACGATGCAGGAGACGAATAAGAACCAGCACCTGTAGGGCGTTGGAAGGCCACCTCGTCATATGACATATATATGGTGGACACTCCAAAGGATGGAGATGGCGATGGAACAGCGATGGACGATTCCTCTAAGAAACAGCCCAAGCGCCGGCGTCAGTGGCGCCGCTCTAAATCCCGCCATTTCAAAAATGGTGATTCCGGCACGGGAGATAATACTACTCCGGATAGCGCCGAAGAACACCCCCTCCGGCAAAATTTGGCACAGGAGGACAAAGAAGCCAGCCCTCACGAGAGGGCGGCGGACCAAGAGGTTGAGGACGATAATTATACGCCTCCCTCCGAAGATGAGGCAAGCATCGACGACGACGAGTTCGTCGTGCCAGAGGATCTTGCCGAACAAGAGCATTTTAAACGCAGGCTCATGGCCACGGCAAGCAGCCTCAAGAAAAAGCGGCAATAGCTTAGAGCTGATCAGGATTTGCTAGCTGACAGATGGACTGAAGTCCTTGCGGCCGAAGAGTATGAACTCCAACGCCCCTCCAAGAGTTACCCAAAGCGCAGGCTGCTACCCCGACTAGAGGAGGAAGCACCTACATCACCAGCGCATGACATGGACGACCGGCCACCTCGTGGCCGCGACAGAGAGGCCTCTTGGCCCTCCACTCAAGCCATGCCCGGCACCGCGTCAAGCATACTAAGGCACGGGAAAATGCGCCCGACCTGTGCGACATCCTGGAGGACAAGGCAAGGCAAACAAGATCGATCTACGGATCGCGCAGGTGCCCCACGGCACGTGACGGTGATCGTCACTCCGGACACAATGAATCCGGCCGGGCCGAACTCAACAGACAAAGCTCCTTCAAGCCGCGTCGTGATATAGCCCAATACAGAGGCGCCGCACAGCCACTATGCTTCATAGATGAAGTAGTGGATCATAAAATCCCTGAGGGCTTCAAACCCGTAAACATCGAATCGTACGATGGCACAACAGATCATGCGGTATGGATCAAGGATTATCTCCTTCATATCCACATGGCCCACGGCGATGATCTACACGCCATCAAATACCTCCCACTCAAACTTAAGGGACCGGCCCGGCATTGGCTTAACAGCTTGCCAGCAAACTCAATCGGTTCTTGGGAGGACCTGGAAGCCGCATTCCTTGACAACTTCCAGGGCACTTATGTGCGACCACCGGACGCCGATGACCTAAGCCACATAATTCAGCAGCCAGAAGAATCGGCTAGGCAATTCTGGACACGGTTCCTAGCAAAGAAAACCAGATAGTCGACTGTCCGGACGCAGAGGCCTTAGCGGCCTTCAAGCATAATATCCGTGACGAGTGGCTGGCCCGGCACCTGGGGCAGGAAAAGCCGAAATCTATGGCAGCCCTCACGACACTCATGATCCGCTTTTGTGCGGGAGAAGACAGCTGGCTAGCTCGCAGTAACAACTTAACCAAGAACACTGGTAATTCGAATACCAAGGACAAAAGTGACAGGTCGCGTTGGAATAAACAAAAGCGCCGCATTAACATCGATAGCAACGAGGATACGGCAGTTAATGCCGGATTCCGAGGCTACAAATCCGGTCAAGGGAAACAGCCATTCAAAAGAAAAACTCAGGGCCCGTCCAGTTTGGACCGAATACTCGACCGCTTGTGCCAGATACATGGCAGCCCCGAAAAGCCAGCCAATCACACCAACAAGGATTGTTGGGTGTTCAAGCAGGCAGGCAAGTTAAGAGCCGAAAACAAAGACAAGGGGCTGCATAGCGACGACGAGGAGGAGCCCAGGCCGCCGAACAATAGTGGACAGAAGGGATTTCCCCCGCAAGTGCGAACGGTGAACATGATATACGCAACCCACATCCCCAAGAGGGAGTGGAAGCGTGCGTTACAGGACGTATATGCGATGGAGCCGGTCGCCCCAAAGTTCAACACATGGTCCTCCTGCCCGATCACCTTTGATCGAAGGGACCACCCCACTAGCATCCGTCACGGCGGCTTCGCCGCATTGGTTCTAGACCCAATCATTGACAGATTTCATCTCACAAGAGTCCTCATGGACGGCGGTAGCAGCCTGAACCTACTTTACCAGGATACAGTGCGAAAGATGGGCATAGATCCCTCGAGGATCAAGCCCACCAAAACGACCTTTAAAGGCATCATACTAGGTGTAGAAGCCAACTGTACAGGCTCAGTTACACTGGAAGTGGTCTTCGGATCTCCGGATAACTTCCGAAGCGAGGAGTTAATCTTCGACATAGTCCTGTTCCGTAGTGGCTATCACACACTGCTCGGGCGAACTGCATTCGCAAAATTCAATGTGGTACCGCACTATGCATACCTCAAGCTCAAGATGCCAGGCCCTAGAGGAGTAATCACGATCAATGGGAACACTGAACGCTCCCTCCGAATGGAGGAGCACACGGCAGCGCTCGCAACAGAAGTACAAAGCAGCCTCTCTAGGCAGTTCTCCAGTTCGGCCTTCAAAAAGCCGGACACTGTCAAGCGCGCCCGTAGTACCCTACAACAAGACCGCCTGGCATGTTTCGAGCTAGCGTAGCAATGCGGCCCCAACCCTAGCCCTCGCGATATAGCGAAACCAGCGCTTCGCATACATAACTACACTCTTGAAATACCATGGGCACAGGGGAAGGGGCACTATCACGGCACGCCCGAAATACAGCTTAAACCGCACCAGGGGCTGCCGGATTCCTTCTTTTTTTCTCTTACTCTCAGGACTCCATACTTCGGACGACCCGTTCGGCAATTCAACTGCCGCACAAATGATGCAAGATCCAGGGAAGCAGACAAGCCACGCCGCATTATGGAACTCCCAGGGGCTTCAGTACCCATCAATATGGCGTGAGAAGTCCGTCCACTTTCACAAGTGCGGCACCCAGAACTTATATCACTATATGCATCGGCTCCGAATCATGATTTGGGTCAATAGTTGGGTTTGCCCGGCTCCTATGTTTTGGTGCCTTACATTCCGCTATATCGGCTAAGGTAGCACTAGGAGAACCACTGCGATTGTGCCCCAGTTGAGCTGGGCCGGGCACCTCAGTGGAGAAAGCTAAAACTGACTGTCATGATGAGGCGAGAGACCGGTCGCTGTTCGAGAGGTTTTTCGAGTCCTTAAAGTCTTATGCCGCTTCGAGCAAGGAACCGGCTTTGTCCGGCCAAGGCGTGGATAGCGCCCCGAACTCGGTCTTCCGAATACTAGGGGCTTCGCCGAAATTTAAAATTATAGAGTTCTATGGCTAAGTGAGAGTGTTCAAGCATTATAGTCTGATTACCTTGTTCGTTGTGCTGACCGCCTCCCTCGACGGACCCAATCATGGGAAAAAGAGCGCTCAGGTTTATCCCGAACACCCCAGCACTAGTGGCATGGGGGCAGAAGCCGACGACTGGCCATCTCTCAATTTTGTGATAAACGGCCGCACAGAAAGTAATATTTTAAATTCAAGCATTGCGTAGCGCATATGAACAAGTTTACAGCGCACAGAATAACACGGGCGAGTTCATTCAAAAATTACATCCTTGGTACATTCATCCGCCACAAGGCGGGCACCAGCAAGAACATCCTTGTAATAGTTCTCGGGCTTGCGATGCTCCTTCCTCGGGGCGGCCCGTCCTTCACAAGCTTCTCACCGTCTAGCTTACCCCAGTGCACCTTTGCACGGGCAAGGGCCCTACGAGCACCTTCGATGCAGACGGAGTGCTTGATGACCTCGAACCTTGGACAAGCCTCCACCAGCCGCCGCACCAGTCCGAAGTAGCTCCCAGGCAGGGCCTCTCTAGGCCACAGCCGAACTATGAAGCCCTTCAGGGCCTGTTCGGCCGCCTTGTGGAGCTCGACCACCTGCTTCAGTAGGTCGCTCAAGGGCACAGGGTTTCCGGCGTCAGCATACTGAGACCAGAACACCTTCTCCGTCGAGCTGCCTTCCTCGGCTCGGTAGAATGCGGCGGCATTGGATACGCTGCGGGGAAGATCTGCGAATGCCCCCGGAGAGCTCCGGATTCGGGTAAGTAACAAGTAGTTTACTTTTATATGTCTGCTTTGCATATAGAATGCCTTACCCGCCGCTATCTTTTTCACAACATCCAATTCCTGGAGGGCCTTCTGGGCTTCGGCCTTGGCAGATTTGGCAGTTTTAAGGGCCGCAGCAAGCTCGGATGCTCGCATCTTCGAGTCGAGCTCCAAACTCTCATGTTTTTGCATGAGAACCTGAAGCTCTTGCCGCACCTCGCCAACCTGCGCCTCAAATTTCTCCCGCTCGGCGCGCTCCGTGGCTGCTTTCTTCTCGGCCTCGGATAGCGCCTGCTTGAGGGTCGCCACCTCAGTTGTGGCCCCTACAATAAGCAGTATACTCCTGTCATTTTTTGCAATTGCGCCTTCCTATAGGCATTTTTTCTATAAGGTATCTCTTACCTTCTTTCTCCTCGAGTTGCCGTTTCGCAAGGCCGAGCTCTTGCTCGGTCCGCTCGAGGCCCTGCTTCAGGGCACCCACCTCCGTAGTCAGTGCGGCGGTGGCCAGCAGCGAAGCCTGCATACGTATATTGACTCCTTTTTAGTTAGACTCTTGCGATATTTAATAGATCCTCTATTCGGCTTTTCTTTCCGAACGCCAAACAGAGCATCAGGGGCTACTGTTTATACGGTAATATTTTTACATATTTTTACTTACCTCGAAGCCTGTTAGAAGGCTAGCACAAGCTTCAGTCAGTCCGCTTTTGGCGGACCAAACCTTCTGGACCACCGTACTCATGATGGCACGGTGCTCCTCGTCGATGGAGGCGCCCTTAAGCTCCTCCAGCAGATTGTCCGGCGCCTCCGGTTGGACGAAGGACACCGGCTCAGTAGGCTTGCTCCTCTTGGCAGGAGCTCACCTACTGCGGTCCAGAACCATTGATGATTCCAGCGCAGTGTCCAGCTTAAAGCCGGACTTGGAGCCCAGGGGGGTCTTGTCCCCTTCACTCCTGGAGTCCGGGAGGTCGCCTCGTGGCTCCTCCTGGACCACCTCCTCTCGCTCCGGAGCTTGTCGCACTTCGGCGTCATCCGCAACACAGGGGGAATGTAACATCCCAAAATTCTAAATTTTGGAATGTTATAATAAATAGATAGATTTGATTGATTGTTTGATTGATTGTTTGAAAGTGAGTGAATTCGAAACTTTCGAAAGTTAAATGAGAGGGAATAAAAGGACTTTCCCAAACTTTCATATTTGCTTTTATGATCTCCATGAATTCAAATTCTTTTCAACACAAAACCCTAGAGAGAAGATGGCATGACTTCTTCCATTTAAAATGAAAAGGGTGTTTGAAAAATATTTGAATTCCATTGGGAAATATTTTCCACTTCAGAATCTCTATGCAACTCAATGATTTTCACGAGAGAAGATAAAATGACTTCTTCAAATTATGAAATATGAGTTGGGAGTTTCAAAGGATCAATTTCAAGTTGGATTTATTTGAGTTTCAAAGGATCAATTTCAAGTTGGGAGTTTCAAAGGATCAATTTCAAGTTGGCCTTTTGGAATTAATTTTCAATTTGGATTTATTTGAGTTTTATTCAAATTATTTTTTTCTCCAAAAATAAAATATATGGAAATTAGGGTAACATGATTCCCTACAACAGAAAATTGGAGAAAAATTAATTTGAAATCATTTTGGTATTTTAAAAAATGATTTTTGTTGAATTTTAATAGACCAGTAGCCCTCTTTGATTTATCTGAATTTGTGTGGATTTTATTTGAATTTATAGAAATGTTCACCGTGTAGAAAATCTTTTTCTAAAAATTTTGGTATATTATATGCCTATATAATATTTTCTTTTATTTTTGTTTTTATGATTATGTTTATCTGGAAAATGTAAAAAAAAAAAACTTTCTCCTCCGCCGCCGAACTGGGCCGGCCCAACAGGCCACGGCCCAGCCCAGCCAACGCGCCCGCACCGCCGTCCCCGAGCTCGGGCAGGTCTCCGCCTCCTGCCCGACACCGCCGCCGCCGCCGTGAACTCCGCGGAGTCCACCGCCGCCCCACCTTGCACTCCACGCCATCGCCTCGCCTCCCTTCTATAAATGGCGCCCCGGGACCGCGCCACTTCCGTTTTCCCTGAAGCCGCCGCTCCTTGTTCCCCGTTGCACCGCCGCCGCTGCCAGATACGCTGCCTCCGCCGGTCCTCTGCTGCGCGGCCGCGCCACCACTGCGGCACCGCAGCCCCGCCGCCTCTCGCCCTGCGCCGCCTCCTGCCGCTGCTGTCGCCTCACCGGAACCACCGCGCCCCCTCGCCTCGCTGTCGCCGGAGTTAACCGCCGCCGCCGGTTTTCTAAGAAAAACCGCCCCGACCGGTAAAACCGTTGCCCGGTTCGATTCGGTTCTTTTGATTAAAACCGGTTTTTTTAATAACCTAGTTAAGTAGTGAACGTTCATTGTTTTAGTCATCGTAGTGAACGTTTTTCGTCATATAAACTTCTGTAGCGAACGTTCGCTATTTAGTGTATTTCTTTTCTTTTTAATTTCGGCCAGGGACCTATCTGTGATGATTTCTTACAGATTTGTCCCTCGGTTTCAAACGACCACAACTTTTACACCGTTTATCCAAATCCAACGAAACCAATGCTCACATCTTTGTTACGATCTCCTCTATCTAGTAATCCAACTCAAACATGTGTTTGAAAAGTTTAAAATTTGAATTAGAGCAGATTTGAATTCAAACTTCGTTTGATCATAACTTGAGTTTCGTAGCTCCGTTTGAGTTGATTCTTTTTGCAAATCGAAGCTCTTGACCTAAACATTCTAATAAGGCCAAATTCAGATAATTTTGGTACTGTTAGAAATTGTTTTATGTTGCAAGATTTATTTGCTTGGTTTTGATGTTTCTGAATCGTCTTCTTCGTTCTTTTTGATCTTTTGAGTGATTGCTTATGTGTGGTTACTATTGCTTGATTACGATAGATTGACCGGAGTGTGATGAGTAGAGCTATCAAGAGTTTTGAGTGCGAATCATCTTCATCAACATTGCAGGCAAGTTCACACTTTGATCATACCTTTTCTACAACCCAGTTTTATTGCATTAGATCAATCCTCACACATTGCATGATTAGGATCTAATTAAATTGTGGGATGGGAAGTAGATGAGGTAGTACCTATTACCTGTTTATTATCAAACCTTTGGGAGTTACTTCTACGTTTGCTTATTATGCCATGCTATGCTAGTAGACGTGGATTGGGTGAGTGATATCCATGATAGATGTGAGATTGATAATTAAGGGTTTATCTAAGGTGGCAACCTAACACACATTTGGGTGGATTGAGGCACCTGGGGTTACCAAGACTTGCCTGTTTTCTTTGGACCGCCACCCAAGCTCAAAGGGATCATGAGATTATTCATACTAGAAACTTCCGTGTGCAGCCACAAGCCATTATGGGCTCTGGCATAGTTGATTAAGTCATGCGAACTCTTATGGGTAGACTAGCAGATGTAGGGGAAAGTAGGTGTACCGGTCTACCCACATGTAAGGTGCTAGCGCTTCTGAAAGACTGTGTCTCGGTCATCCGTCTTCTCAAACACCCTGCAGTGCGAGAAACCAAACGGAGGCGATCGAGTCTTGTGGGGAAAAGTGCGCAAACCTCTGCAGAGTGTATACACTAATCATGATTAGCCGTGTCCCCGGTTATGGACATCTTGAGTATCTACTTCTTGGATTATCCTGTTGATCTCATCATGTTACTTTAAATGAATATTGTTGGGTTTTAATAATGATGCTTAATTGGGATTGAAAATGCTGTCAACCATTCTCAATGTTCAACAACCACCATGATAGTTAATTAAAATGTATTCCTTTGCAGTAGGGAAAAACTGGCTTTACGCAAAAACCTTATAACCATAGAGATTTTCCACCAGCCATATATGCATATAGTGATAGGCATTGTTCATCATTTTCTCTATGGTGTGAATTTGCCAGTACATTCAATGTACCGACCCGTTTCGGGCTGCAACATCTCATGTTGCAGGAGTATCTTATGACGAGTAAGTGATACGTTAGGGTTACGATTTCTACACTCAACTTTGTCGTTGGTGTTGATGGGAATCCACAACCTTGTTGCTTCCGCTATATGGATTGAGGTAATAGTATTTACGTTACTTTATACATGTGATTTACCTCTGTTATAAATCCTTCGAGTACAGTGTGTGTCAGCATACCGATCCAGGGATGACACTTAAGCACAGAGACTTGATCCATTCGGGTCGGGTCGCTACAGGGAAGCAGCGGGCGGAACTGAATTCACGTCCGATGAATCCAGGGAGCCGCTCGACGACTCGTCGAGCCCGTCCTTGGGCGGACTGCATGATTATATCCGACATTAGGGAAAGCTGTGCAACAAAAGGAATATCACGAGTTACTCTGGTATCTGAACACTTACGATCTCGCCGGACGCTTCGCCCTGTCCGGCCACTCCTCTCCGTCCTCGTCGGCATAGGGGACGTAGTCCGGCGGAGGGGTTTTCCTCTTCTTGGACCCCTCGTCCTCCCGTACTGGGGAGGCCTTCCTCTTCTTTCCTCCCCCCGCTGGAGGGGGAGAGGTTTCTTCTTCCTCCTCCTCGTCTTCACGGGAGGAGTGCGTCTCGGACTCGTCGGATGACGAGTCCGACACCACCATATGCCGGGAACTCTTTCGAGTCCCCGTGGCCTTCTTCTTCTTGGCCTTCTTCTCCGGCACCACATAAGGTGTCGGAACCAGCAGCTTCTCTTGGAGAGCAGGGGCTGGGACTTCGGGCAAGGGAGCCGGACAATTAATCTATCCGGACTTCTCCCGCCAATCCTGTCAAAGGTGAGGGAGTTTAGATCCCGCATGGAGTCAAACTTTGAAAAAACTTAACATCCTGGAAAAGATGGAAATATCTTACCTCACCAGCAGGACGCTACGAGCTGAATCCGCGGTCTTCGGAGGCAGATGTGGGAACCTCGGCGCCTTTGGTTAGCCCCCTCCAGACATCTTCGTACGTCATGTCGAAGAGCCTGCTCAGAGTTCGGTGCTGCGCCAGGTTGAACTCCCACAAATTGAAGTCCCGTTCTTGACACGGAAGGATCCAGCGGATGAGCATGACCTAGATTACGTTGACAAGCTTGAGCTGCTTGTTCACCTGGGACAGGTGTCGGTGTTCTGGGAACGGGGGTCCCCAGACTTGCCTGCCTGCGGCCTGCGGCGTGGCTCAAAGGGGGGCCCAGCACGGCCCATCTTCACCAACACAGACCCAAGACCCTCGCGAGGGGCCGAGCCTCGCGGGGCAGACGATGCGGAGCTTCCTCAGGAACGGCCTCACCAGGCTGGCTCGCGAGGAGGTGGAGAGATCAAGGCGGGGTACCTCATGAGGTGCCCGTGACGCAAGCCATGATGACCAAGGGCGCCAGGCGGGCGCCAGCCCGCGCAGTGTCCTCCTTTCCTCTTTGGTGCAAAGGGAGCAAGCGCAGCCGCAGAGTACCAAGGCATCAGGCAAAGGTTGCCATTTTGGTGCAACAAGACGAAGACCAGGAGGACTGCAAGACGAAGGTCATCGTGGAGCCCAAGACGGCGTCACCACCAGAGCTTTGTGCAGGCGAAGACTACTTTTGTCAGGATAGCTGGTACTAGTTGTCCCCCTTCAAATTAGCCCGCCATTGTTGGCTCCCTTCCCGCTCGATATTTGGGAAGAGGACCAGGGCCTCTATAAATAGGACCAGCCCCCTACAGGAGAAGGGGGTGAGAGGGGGAGAGAGAGAGAGAAGGGTGACTGAACTCCTCCCAGCAGTTCATCGCCCCAGCCAAGAGCAGACCCTCGCGAGGCTGTTCTTCCTTGTATTGTTCATCATCATCAGCCCAAGAGGCAATCCACCACGCCACACACTAGATTAGGGTATTACACCACAACGGTGGCCCAAACCAGTATAAACCCTGTGTCTTTTGTGTTGTTCTTTCCATAGCTTAGATCTTAGCGAGGCGGAGGGGTGCAGGTAGGTAGGAGGCGAAATCTCCGCGCGCACCCCAGTGTTCGAACCTCAAGGGTCTGCCGGAACCCGAAATCCGACATTTGGCGTGCCAGGTAGGGGTGCGCCGGAATCCACCTTCTACCGCTTCGTGCCCCGTCGCGTCGTCATCACCATGTCCGGCGACCAAGCGGGCAACCCAGATCCATGGGCGGCGTGGCCCGCTCGCGCAGAGCCGCTCGCCTCGGGCGACCCCGTGCCCCAGGCAGCTCGCGGTCCGTAGGGCGCTATGGGCCGCGAGCGACGCGGACAGGCTTCGATAGCTCTCACACCGCGGCAGGCGCGGTCGGCAGCAAGGGCCTCCAATCACGCCGCGACCACGACACCGTACACCCGCCGGGAGCAGGCGAACTTGAGGGCCGCGCTCATGGGGGCTCGAGAGCTGCTGCAGTGCAGGCTACTAGAGGGCGGCCGCGACGTGCTGCTGGAGCGGGTGGCAGAGCTCCTGGGCTTCGCCGCCTCGGGGGCTCACCCCTTCTGCACCCAGCTCCCATCTGAAGCCCAGGGCGGCCCGCACGGGGGCTCCGCGCGCGCCCGCGGGCTCCAAGGCTACTCCAACGCCAGCGAAGCTATCAGCACCGGACCGGCGGCGACACTGCCCCCGCTCCCGGTCCGTGAAGAAGAAGGACTCGACGCGACCCACGGCCCCAGTGGACAGCTGTGCTGCCACCCCACGGTGGGTGCGTCAGGCAGGACCGCGTGGCACGCGGAGCACTACGGCGTGGCCTTCGGGATGACAGCGCCAGAGGAATACGTGCCCCTCATGATGGACCAAGGACACCCTCACGAGAGCGAACAAGGCTCGCTCCTCAGCCCAAGCTGGGGGGACGAGGCACCAGAAGCTGAGCCTTTCTAGGAGCCCCGGGACGGTCCCACTGGCCACGCTGGAGGCAACGATTATCGGGTTCCGCTAATTCTTCAAGAGCAGGTATACGCTAACCATGGATCACAGGAGGTGCAGGTCGCCATAGCGAGCAGCTGCCCCGCTCCCACAGTCTCCTACCCCTCGGGAGGAGGGCGCAGGGGGCTGCAGGAGAGGGGCCAAGATCCAACATCACCACCGCGGCGTTCGGAGCAACGTGTTCTCAGGAGGTAGGCCCTCTGCTGGGGAGGTTCCTCAGGGCCTGCCCCTGGCGGAGGACCCGTGATCGTCGGGGGAACCGCTGGCGACCGCTCTACCCCATCAGCGGCGTCCTGGTTTCCGGTCATCATTGATGGCACTAGAGTGTGGCGCAAGGCGGGGCCCTCATCTGGCGATATGAAGCAAGGACAGAACCTGTGAAGAAGGCCCAGTGCCTGTGAAGCTCGCCGCCCCGTGACAATCTCACGTAATAATGAGTGGGGCTGTACACGCCCTGAAGTCTCAGGGGTGCCGGCCTCAGGCCCTGGGGCTCCCTCCCACGCCCAGTGGCAGCACTTAGCTCCGCGCTGGTGAGTCCAAGACTAGATTAGGTGCCGGACGCGGCCTTTTGTCTGCTTTCATTGCTTTTCCCTTTGGTTGTCGCTTTCCCCCGCTGGATTCAAGTTGGATTCGAATTTGAGATTTGCGTGTGTTCGGGGAAGGGGTGCTTAGTCTCGTTCGAGCAATTTCTCGCGTTTTGGTTACCACTTCGCCTCAGCTGCCTCCCCTCGTGAGCCCCTGGCGAGCCGGGTCAGGCCTAGCTTGCGCGCAGCTCAGACTGCCGCCGCTGCGTCCTCTCAGGAGGGTGTTTTACTGCAGGTCCTACGGATCCAATCAGGGAACACTCGGGACACTACAACCTCCCACAGGCTACCTCAGGGCCAGCACGGGACAAAGGTAAACTAGCCGACCAGCGCGTCGCTTAAGCCAACCACTTGGCGCAGGCGCATGGGCAATGTAGCGTCTACTAATACGATGAACACAAGTTTTACATGAGGGGCTCCCCCTCCAAAATGCTCTCACAGCCATCAGGCCAAAACCTGAGTTCTATTCATGCAGGGTAAGGAAGTAGGAACGATGCACAATCAGTCGGATAAATCCCCCAATGCGTCCTCAAGAGCACCACCCGAGCCATTGCTGGTGTCGCTGAACTCACCATCGCTGTCCGCGTCGCCGCCAGCGGCGTCAGGGCCGTTCACCACACCGCCCTCGGCGGCAGCTACAATCACGCCGTCGTTGTCTGAGGCGAAGGCCCTGATAAGAGCATCCATCTTGTCTTCCACCCAGTGCGCCAGGTCGCCTCGGATGGCCTGGGGACTGGGGCGATGGCGGCATCGAAATCGAAGTGGGGATCCATGTTCTGGAGATGGCTGAAGACGCGAGAAAAGGCACGCCCGAGCAGGGCGCGGCTCCTCTCCTCCACCAACCTGTCAGCCCTGACCGACCGCGCCTCCAGCTGCGTCACCACGTCAGTGAAGAACTGAAGATTGCCGGCGTAGTTGACTGCATGCGGCTCGCCAACAGCCGCCTCGCAGATGTTGCCCAAGGCTGTGTTGGCTCTCTCCCGGAGCATGGTGAGCATGGGGCCGTGCTCATGCTCCAGGATCCGCCCCTGACATATCTCATCCGCATTCTGGCCCGCGACGGCCTCAGCCTCCTCCACCCGCTGGCGAAGAAGGAGCACCTCGGCCTGGGAGGTGGTTAACTCACCTTTCGCCACCTCAAGGGTGGCCCGGAAAGCATCAGCCCGCCGTGTCGCCTCCTCCATCTTGGCTCTCAAGGCAGCAGTCCTGCCTTCAGCCTCGGCCCGGATCAACCCCAGCTTCTCCTCGAACTCGTGCTCGAGGTTCAAATGCACCATCGCCACCCGATGTTCGACCTCCTCCAGGACACGGGCTTCCTGCGCAGCGACATCATCCTCCGCCTGCGTCACCAAGCGCTCCCTCGTCTCCAGATGCTCGTACTCGCGGGTACGTTCAGCGGCTTCCAGCGTCAGCGCCTCCTCACGCTTCTGGAGCTCTGCTGAGTCGCCAGAGGCCACCTTGATCGATGCGAGGGCTGCCTCGCGCAGCTTCACCTGCTCCTCAAGTGAGCGGCACCAGGCCAGGAGCTCCCGAGCCCGCTCCTCCGTCGCCTTTCGCCGCCGGTCGGCTTCCCGGGCCTCCTCAGCGGCCCAAGATCGGGCCTCCTGAGAGGCCACCAACGATGCCTTGGCCTCTGCATCGTCAAGATCGCGCTGACGGCGTGCAAGGGCGATGGCGCCCTCCAGCTCGCGCCTCTCTGCGGCCAGGCGCAGGCCCTCGGCCTCAAGGCGCGCGTCTTCATGAGCAAGCTCCTCACCAAGCAGGCTTACTGCGTCAGCCGCCCTTCGAAGGAATCCTTGGCGGAGAGCGCGACGCCCCCGAGCGCGCTCGAGCACGTCTTCCACACCATCATCTGCCCCAAGCAAGCGCCGGGGGCCACGAATCAGCACTCCCCCTCCGGGCTGGGGGCTAGGGGCTAGCACCCTCGCGACGGCCGGGCATGCCGCGCTAGAAGCCCGGCCTGGAGCCAGCCCGTCCCCAGGTGAAGAGCGTAGGGAGCGCCTCAGCCAATCGCAGTCCATGACCAGGCCAGAAGCCCACGGCAGGCTGGCTATGCCACAAGAAGGCCTGCGGAAGAGGATCGCGAGGTGCATAGGGCCACGATGCGCCTCGGGACGGTCCGCCTCTTCGATCACCCTCACCACAAGGGCTCTGTTGCTCGGGGCGCTTGAGGACGATGGAGGGGGCGAAGCCAAGGAGGACGGCACCTCAGCCGTCTCCGCAAGCTCGGCTGGAAGGGGCCTGCGGAGCAGGGGTCAGTAAAAGCAACAGAAGGATCGGGAGTTGGGAAAGGAGTAGGCTTACTCATCAGTGGCGAAGTACTTCCTACGCTTCCGCAGGAAACAAGGGTAATCGTCGCCCAGGGCCTCCCTTCTCTTCCGGAGGGCCTCAAAGTCCACGCGGAAGCGGCCCAAGAGTTGGGCGCAAGGATCAACCTGCGACGAAGACAGAGCGTCAAGGCGATCTGCATCAGGGGCGCCTGCCTGATGCGTGCTGCCAATCGCCTCGCCAAGGGAAGCAGCTGGAGCTTCAGGGGCCTCAGTCGCAGGCGCTGAGGGCAGCTGCTCGTTACCCCCAGCCTCAGCGGCACAGGCCCCGAGAGCTGCTCCCTCATGAGCATCGCCCGGCGCCGTCACCCCGCCAGGAGCCCCCTCGGCCTCTGGCGCCTCATGCCTCCCTGCTCCGCCGCTCGAGGAAGAGCCGCCTTGGCCGACTGGAAGGGCAGTCACCACCACTGGGTTCTCGCGAGGCCCCTGGAGGCCGGCGGGGCGCGATCCCCACTCATCAAAGATAGGCATCTGCTTCACAAAATCGCCCCTGCTCTGGCAGAGGTACAGCAAGGCCCCTCCCTGCTGGATGCTGCCAGGGTTGAGGTCCCAGTCAGGGTCAAGAGCGCTGTCCTCAGCACTTCAGGAGTTAGGTCCTCTTCCTGGAGCCTCATACGATCATCGCACCCGCTGAAGGCCCACATCCGGCGGGAGTGCCGTTGGAGAGGAGCAACGCGGCGAAGCAGGAACTCCTTCACCACCTTGGGCGCTGTCACGCCAAGCGACCTCAAGAACGCGAAGCGGTGCCAGACGAAGACGAGCCGGGGGCTCTCAAGCGTCTCCTGGCCCCAGCCCGAATTGGGGACAGCAGGCGAAGTTGGCTCCGATAGCAGGGGGTTGGGCACCCCTGCATCCACATACAGCCACCGCTCACGGAACCCAGCCACGGGCAGAGGTAGCTTGAAGTCAATCCTAGAAGCCGCTGTCTCAGACGCGGCAATGAAGCTCACGCACGCCCAGCATTGGGTTGGGTCGACAAGGCGCAGCGAGAAGAAGTGGCGTAGCAAGGCAACCGAAGGAAGGATGCCCATCATAGCCTCGCAAACAAAGGCGAAGACCGAAAGGAGGGTGATGGATTCAGGACCCAGATGCATCATGTGGATCTGGTAGTGGGAAAGCACGGCATTGAAGAAATTAGAAAAGGGAGGAACCAGACCCGCCCATAGGGTGTCGGCGAAATACGGGACCTCGGTGACTATCCTGTCGATGGAGAAGTGGGACACGGGCTAGGAGGCCGTCCTCCCGCATTCGTTGAAGATAGTGGCCAGAGCCGAGCTGACCTTGCCTAAGCCCTCGGCGAGGGCCGCCAACGGCGGCGGGCAAGGCGGAGGCACGGGTTTCTTCCCTCTTCCC
>NC_041380.1:285170931-285205447 GCF_002162155.2 Triticum dicoccoides | reverse complement strand
AAACAGAAGCTGGAGTTCGAGCGGAGGAAGGACAGAGGGCGCTCGAGCAACAGAAAGGGGAGCGGCTGTGTACAACTACGAGTCCGCCTAGTATGGCGCAAAATAAGGGGGGCATGGGGGAACAGTGCCACCCACGTCCAATCAACCGCCACGCGGCGCCCAAGGCCGCAGGCTGTTAGGGCCCGTGGCGCTTCGCCCTCGCCCTTCCGCCTCCCTGCACGGCCAAGTCCGGGCGCGCCTTGGGCCCGGGGGCTACTGTCGGCGTTCTGGGAACGGGGGTCCCCAGACGTGCCTGCCTGCGGCCTGCGGCGTGGCTCAAAGGGGGCCCAGCACGGCCCATCTTCACCAACACAGACCCAAGACCCTCGCGAGGGGCCGAGCCTCGCGGGGCAGACGACGCGGAGCTTACTCAGGCATGGCCTCACTAGGCTGGCTCGCGAGGAGGCGAAGAGATCAAGGCGGGGTACCTCATGAGGTGCCCGTGATGCAAGCCATGACGACCAAGGGCGCCAGGCGGGCGCCAGCCCGCGCAGTGTCCTCCTTTCCTCTTTGGTGCAAAGGGAGCAAGCACAGCCGCGGAGTACCGAGGCATCAGGCAAAGATTGCCATTTCGGTGCAACAAGACCAAGACCAGGAGGACTGCAAGATGGAGGTCATCGTGGAGCCCAAGACGGCGTCACCACTAGAGCTTTGTGCAGGCGAATACTACTTTTGTCAGGATAGCTGGTACTAGCTGTCCCCCTTCAAATTAGCCCGCCATTGTTGGCTTCCTTCCCGCTTGATATTTGGGAAGAGGACCAGTGCCTCTATAAGTAGGACCAGCCCCCCACAGGAGAAGGGGGGGGGGGTGAGAGGGAGAGAGAGAGAAGGGTGACTGAACTCCTCCCAGCAGCTCATTGCCCCAGCCAAGAGCAGACTCTCGCGAGGCTGTTCTTCCTTGTATTGTTCATCATCATCAGCCCAAGAGGCAATCCACCACGCCACACACTGGAGTAGGGTATTACACCACAACGGTGGCCCGAACCAGTATAAACCCTGTGTCTTTTGTGTTGTTCTTTCCATAGCTTAGATCTTAGCGAGGTGGAGGGGTGCAGGTAGGTAGGAGGTGAAATCTCCGCGCGCACCCCAGTGTTCGAACCTCAAGGGTCTGCCGGAACCCAAAATCCGACAACTGGATGCATTTTTGCAGTCCGGTCAACTCTTCTTCGTCGCCCCACGACAAGCTCGTCTCCTTCCAGGACGTGAGCCCCGTAGGGGGTCCGGATCGGAATTCAGGGGCTGCGATCCACTTCAGATCGCGTGGCTTGGTGATGTAAAACCACCCTGACTGCCACCCCTTCAAGGTCTCCACAAAGGAGCCCTAGAGCCATAGGACGTTGGCAATTTTGCCCGCCATGGCACCTCCGCACTCCGCCTGGTTGCCGCGCACCACCTTTGGCTTGACATTGAAGGTCTTGAGCCAGAGGCCGAAATGGGGGCGAATGCAGAGGAAAGCCTCGCACACGACGATAAACGCCAAGATATTGAGGATGAAGTTCGGGGCCAGATCGTGGAAATCTAGGCCATAGTAGAACATGAGCCTGCGGACAAATGGGTGGAGAGGAAAACCCAGTCCGCGGAGGAAGTGTGGAAGAAATACTACCCTCTCATGGGGCCTTGGGGTGGGGAGAAGCTGCCCCTCCTCAGGAAGCCGGTGCGTGATGTCTTTGGACAAGTATCCGGCCTTCCTTAACCTTTTGACATGGCCCTCCGTGACGGAGGAGACCATCCACTTGCCTCCTGCTCCGGACATTGTTGGAGAGGATTGAGGTAGGAAGTGCGGGCTTGGGCGCTGGAGCTCGGGTGCGCAGAAGATGGGTAGGCAAAGGAGGAAGAAGGCGTAGGTAAAAAGGTGGATCCTTATCCCCTTATATGGCCGGATGCGACTATGCGTCCCCACTAGCCTAGTAAAACTCGCTTGCCTCCCAAGCGCCGTGATAAGTGGCACGGTTGGGTTACCCACGTCCGTATTAACGAGAATCCCGTAAACAATGGGGACACGATCTCTGCTTTGACAAGACGTGCCAAGGAAACCGCCTCGCAAGACACGCTGAGGTGGAGAAGTGAAAACGATTTGAATAAAGGCTTGGCCGTAGTGTGATGTCACGCTGCGGAATACGTCAGCAGATTAGATTTGTGTTAATATTATTCTCTCTATGGCAATACGTGGAAGCTTATTTTGCAGAGCCGGACACTACTCTTGGTGTTTACAAACTTTTATGAAGAATTTGGAGGAGGAACCCGCCTTGCAATGCCGAAGACAATCTGTGCGCCGGACTCGTCGTCATTGAAGCCTGGTTCAGGGGCTACTGAGGGAGTCCTGGATTAGGGGGTGTTCGGGTAGCCGGACTATACCTTCAGCCGAACTCCAGGACTATGAAGATACAAGATTGAAGACTCCGTCCCGTGTCCGGATGGGACTTTCCTTGGCGTGGAAGGCAAGCTTGGCGATGCGGATATTCAAGATCTCCTACCATTATAACCGACTTTGTGTAACCCTAACCCTCTCCGGTGTCTATATAAACCGGAGGGTTTTAGTCCGTAGAACAACAACTACAACAACAACCATACCATAGGCTAGGTTCTAGGGTTTAGCCTCTCTGATCTCGTGGTAGATCTACTCTTGTACTACCCATATCATCAATATTAATCAAGCAGGATGTAGGGTTTTACCTCCATCAAGAGGGCCCGAACCTGGGTAAAACATTATGTCCCTCGTCTCCTGTTACCATCCGGCCTAGACGCACAGTTCGGGACCCCCTACCCGAGATCCGCCGGTTTTGACACCGACAGTTAGGTTTACCTTAATACTTTTGTTGTAGTTGTGGATGCTTGCACTAGAGGTTAATCATAAGTGTGATGCTTGTCCAAGTAAGGGCAGTACCCAAGCACCGTTCCACCCACATACCAAATTATCAAAGTACCAAACGCGAATCATATGAATGTGATCAAAACTAGCTTGACGATAATTCCCATGTATCCTCGGGAGCGCTTTTCTCTATATAAGAATTTGTCCAGGCTTGTCCTTTGCTACAAAAAGGATTGGGCCACCTTGCTGCACTTTATTTACTTTTGTTAGTTGTTGCTCGTTTCCAATTATCTTATCACAAAACTATCTGTTACCTATAATTTCAGTGCTTGCAGAGAATACCTTGCTGAAAACCGCTTATCATTTCCTTCTGCTCCTCGTTGGGTTCGACACTCTTACTTATCGAAAGGACTACGATAGATCCCCTATACTTTTGGGTCATCAGGTTCTTCGTGTCCCATCGGGGGATCGAAGCCAACCCCGACAAGATCAAGGCCATTAAGCAGATCCAAGTGCCAAGGATAGTTAAGGATGTGAGGCGCTTGACGGGATGCATTGCCGCGCTGAGCAGATTCATCTTCAAGTCTGCCGAGCGTGCCCTGCCATTCTTCAAGGTTTTGAAGAAGACGGGACCTATAAAGTGGACCCTGGAAGCAGATGCAGCTTTACAGGAATTGAAAGCCTACCTATCATTTGTTCCTACCTTGGTTGCACCCAAACCGCAAGAACCATTGTTGCTATACTTGGCGGCAACCAACCAAGAGGTCAGTGCGGCTTTGGTAGCGCAACGAGAGGTAGATGAGGTAGAAAGCGGCCAGATCAGGCAGAGTTAGAAAAGGATCAGGACAACAGTGAGCACGGCAACGAAAGCAACCCCAAGGACGCGGCAAGGAAGAAAGTGGTGCAGCGCATAGTGTACTTCATCAGCTCCTTATTACAGGGGGCTAGATCGAGGTACTCTGGCATGCAAAAGTTGAACTTTGGTCTCATTATGGCCTCAAGGAAATTGCGCCACTACTTCCAAGCCCATGAGATCATGGTTGTCACTCATTTCCCGTTGCAAAGGATACTCCGAAACCCTAAGGCAACAGGAAGAATAGTGGAATGGGCTTTGGAGTTATCCAGCTTTGGTTTGAAGTTTGAGAGCACTTCAACTATTCAGAGCAGGGCATTGGCAGAGTTTATTGCAGAATGGACGCCAACCCCTGATGAGGAAAGGACAGACATAGCTCTCCCCAGCAAGGAATCACCCCAAAAATGGATTATGTATTTTGATGGTGCTTTTTCCCTACAAGGTGCAGGGCCTGGCGTGCTTCTTGTTGACCCCTCTAGGGAGCACTTGAAGTACGTCGACTGGATGCACTTTGCCCGGGAAGAAGCCACCAACAATACAACAGAGTATGAAGGGCTCCTTGCCGAGCTCAGGATTGCAGCAGAATTGGGAATTAAGAAGCTGATCATTCGAGGAGATTCATAGCTCGTGGTGAGACAAGTCAACAAGGATTACCAAAGCCCATTTATAGAAGCATACGTTGGGGAAGTAAGGAGATTGGAGGAGCACTTTGACGGGTTGCAAACAGAGCACGTACCCCGTGCGGAAAACAACATAGGTGAGCACGTGTCAAAGTGTGCTGCGCAGAAGCTTCCTGTGGAACCATGAACTTTTGTTCTCCATCTCTCTCAACCCTCTCTATCACCAGCCACAATGGCCTAGAAAAGGAGAAAAATGGACTACGGTAAGCCTCTCCCGGCAGAGCCCCGCTCCCGGCAGAGACCCTAACGGAAACAACTCACAGCCTGCCGGACCACCCCCTCCAGTCGGGCCTATGGACCCCATGAACGAGGCTGGTGCTCCTGCAGCCGAGGAGGTGCCGCTAGTCCTCATTGCCGAGCCTCAGGCTCCAACTTGGGCAAGGCACGTTGTCCACTTCCTCCAAACCAGAGAACTCCCTAGCAATCATGATGAAGCTGAAAGAGTAGCCCGGAGGGCCAGTATGTATTAGTTTGTCGATGACACTCTGTACAGAAGGAGGCCCAACGGTGTGAAATTGAAGTGTGTTTGCTGGGAGGATGGAAAGGAACTGCTAGCTTAGATTCACAGAGGAATGTGCAGCTCACACACTGGATAAAGGGCATTAGTTGGGAAAGCATTCCGGCAAGGATTCTATTGGCCCACAGCCCTCCAAGATGCCGTTGACCTCGTCACAAAATGTGATGCCTGTCAGTTCCATTCCAAGAGAATACACCTGCCTGCCCAAGCTCTTCAGACAATCCCTCTATCATGGCCATTTTCAGTCTGGGGGCTTGAGAATTTGAACTCTTGTTCGTTGTCATCGACAAGATTACAAAGTGGCCGGAAGTGACTGCCATGAGAAAGGTGACTGCTCAGTCAGCTATCAAGTTCTTGAAAGAATTGGTGTGTTGTTTCAGAGTTCTGGCAAGGCTCATCACAGACAACGACACCCAGTTCATGAGCCAGGCCTTCATGCAATATGTTCACACCCTCGGATGCAAAACCTCATTCGCTTGTGTGGCACACCCCCGGAGCAATGGACAATCTGAGAGGGCGAATGCTGAAGTGCTCCGTGGACTCAAGACAAGAACTTTCGATACGCTGGAGAAGTACGACAAGCGGTGGATCGAGGAGCTGCTGGTAGTTCTCTGGTCCCTTAGAACGACACCTAACCGAGCTACCGGGCAGACTCCCTTCTCCCTGGTCTATGGGGCAGAAGTAGTTATCCCCACGGAACTCATTTACGGGTCCCCTCGAGTGCTTGCCTACGATGAAGTAGCACAAGATCAACACTGGCATGACGATTGTCGGTGTCAAAACCGGCAGATCTTGAGTAGGGGGTCCCAAGCTGTGCGTCTAAGGCGGATGGTAACAGGAGGCAGGGGACACGAAGTTTTACCCAGGTTCGGGCCCTCTTGATGGAGGTAAAACCCTACGTCCTGCTTGATTAATATTGATGATATGGGTAGTACAAGAGTAGATCTACCACGAGATCAGAGAGGCTAAACCCTAGAAGCTAGCATATGGTATGATTGTATGTTATTGTTGTGTCCTACGAACTAAAACCCTCCGGTTTATATAGACACCGGAGAGGGTTAGGGTTACACAAGGTCGGTTACAAAGGAGGAGATATCCATATCCGTACTGCCTAGCTTTCCTTCCACGCCAAGTAGGGTCCCATCCGGACACGAGACGAAGTCTTCAATCTTGTATCTTCATAGTCTAATAGTCTGGCCAAAGGATATAGTCCGGCTGTCCGGAGACCCCCTAATCCAGGACTCCCTCAGTAGCCCCTGAACCAGGCTTCAATGACGATGAGTCCGGCGCGCAGTATTGTCTTTGGCATTGCAAGGCGGGTTCCTCCTCCGAATACATCATGGAAGAATTTGAATACAAGGATAGTGTCCGACCCTACAAAATAAGTTCCACATACCACCGTAGAGAGAATAATACTTCCACAAATCTAATCTACTGACACGTCTTGGCAACACGACATTATGTCATGGCCCGGTGATTATTCGAACCGTTTCTTTAACTAGCCCCAGACCTAACGCGAGGCAGTTTTTTGACACGTCTTGTCAAAGCAGAGATCGTGTTCCCCTAATTACGGGATTCTCATCAATACGGTCGTGGGTAACCCAACCGTATCTAGGACTCCTAGATTATAGGCAAGTCCCAAACGGCTACAGAGAGGACGCTTGATATTCACCCTCTTCATAAAGGGACAAGGCTTTTACTCTTTCCCTCCCGTGCTCAACCGAATCCTTCCCCCGCCTCGAGTTCTAACACCCAAAGCCCAGGTCAGGTGCTCCGGACCTTCAATCATGTCTGGATCTAGCCTTCAAGGCCGGTGGATGCCCTCCTCTGTTACAGAAGAAGATATCAAGAAGTTGAGGGAGGCCAGATACCTGACCGCCGAGGTTTCACATCGGCTGCCTGCCCGAGGGTAGGTCGTCCCTACTCCTGAACCCAACGAAGACGTCATGTTCATCTCCCACTTCCTCTGAGGTCTAGGCTTCACTCTGGATCCCTTCGTTAGGGGGCTGATGTTTTATTACGGGCTAGATTTCACGATCTAGCCCCGGACTCCTTTCTCCACGTCTCATCATTTTTTTGTATGTGAGGCTTTCCTCCGCATTACCCCTCACTTTGGCCTATGGCTCAAGATGTTTGACGTGAAGCCGAAGATGGTCGAGGGGCAGCATGTAGCGTGCGGAGGCGCATTAATAAGTAGGATCACCGAAGCTCCATGGCCAAAGGGTTCTATTCCAGAGGTGGCCGGATTATGGCAACGGGAGTAGTTTTACATCACCGCTCCCAGAAGTGCCAAGTGGGCGGCTGCCCCTGCTTTCCGCTCAGGCCCTCCACCACAACTGATGTCATGGATTAGCAGAGGGCTGAGCTGGGGTCCCGCCAAGGACGTTCCTGTACTGCAAAGCCGCATTCAAAATCTCTTTGAAGGAGATTTTAGTTTGATTATGGTAATGCAAGTCATGCTGGTTCGACGAATCCAGCCATGCAAACGCCGGCCTCTTCGCATGTGGGAGTTCAACCCAGAAGGACCACGCGCTATTCAGAATTTCCTCGGCCTGACGCACGAGGAGATGTATAGATCATTCTTCGGACCCCAGATAGAGTGTCCAAATACTATCGAGGACGTGGGCCTGAGCAGCAACCGCACCGCCGACCAAGTAAGTTATGCTCTAGCCGAACACACCGTCTTTCATTTATCATGACGTTATTCTGAGAAATCGCTCTTTGACCAGGACTATATAACCAAGGCAAAGATGATTCGGTGTTCGGCCCCCCTTCCTGAGGGTTTGGAAAATCCGGTACTGGAAAAGATGCTCGATCTAGCACCTTGCCCGGAGCCCTCAAAGGAAGACAAAGGGGGGAATAATGAGGGCGAAAGCGGGCCTCCACCGCTACCTATTCCGACCGAGGGAACGAGCGCCTCCGTGAGGGACGATAACCGAGGGGAGGAATCTGACATTCTCTCACCCCGGGGAAGGAAGAGGACTACCTCTGAAGATCCGGAAACCAAGGTTTCCAAGCGGGAGAAGAAATCTCCACCAGAGGGTCCTGCCTTGGAGGGTGCGCTTGCCGCACAAAGTTCGCGCGGGGATTAGCCCCCTAACGAGCTGTAAGTAATTAAAAAGTACTTTAATAGTGAAGATATATTACCTTACCTCTGACGAAAATAACCGAAGTATTTTATCTTGCAGTTCGGATCTTAGCCCTTCTCAGCAGAGCTCGTCTTCGGGGGATATTCTTCCGGAGATGATGGAGAGCGAAACGCCTCCCCCGGACTCCTCCGCTTAGGAAGCGCGCGACCTTGAAGTGTCGTCACAGAGGGCCTCTCCGGATCCGGTGAGGCCAGAAGATAATCCTATAGTCACCCGAAGTCCCCAGCATCCGGCTCTCGAAGAGAGCAAACAGAAGAGTCCGACACCGTCTGGTATGCGGTCGGACGTACTGAGAGAGCTATTGGAGCGAGCGGCCATCTCAGAAGAACACCGTACATTGATGGGTACGGTGATGGAAAGGATTTCATCCACCGAAAGCGGGTTGCATGATGCCTTTATGAGTCTACTGACGGGCTTTGAGGTACGTAAAATGATGTACATTTGTGATGGTACCGCACATTTTTAGGTGTGCCCTGTGTAGATAGTAGCCACTGAGACTCTGGTTGTCGCCGAGAACGGCGGCAAACAGAGGATCGTAGTCCCAGGCAATAACCATACCGCTTTAATGTGCAGGTAGTGGGAGCTCCGGTGGCTAGCCGGACTCATGAGTTTGCCGAACTGAAGCAGCAACTTGATGCGGTGGAATCCGACATCGAGCTTGTTAACAAGATGATTGACGAGGCACAGGGTAAGTGGTATTTTCTGGTGAATGGCACATAGTAAGAGCAGCATGATGCCAATATCTTTAATATGTTGTGACTATAGATGGAGCTGCCACTGTGGAAACCCTGCGGGCGGAACTTGCCCGAGCCAAAGAACAAGCAAGGATTAGTAATGCGGCCGCTTTGAAGGCGGCCGAAGAGTTGAAAGCCGAGAAGGCCGCGTGTTGCGAGAGCAAAGATAAGATGGCCATAAAGTTAAAAGACACTGCCGACCGTTGCCAGTTCCTTGAAAAATAACACCGAGCGAAGGCTACAGACCTTGAAAAGGCCACGATGGCGAACAAAGACACCCGCTCTGCTATGAGAGCGAAGAAGGAGGAGCTGCGTGAAGCTGGGGATATTGCGGCTGAGAAGCCCTTTATGCTGGGGAGGAAGTTCGGAGATCCGCGGTATGCCCCTCTTGATCAACTGTGGAGTTCGGCAGATGCATATATGTACTTGGCGATGAGCGCTGTCGATGCGGCCAAATACTTCCGAGATCAAACAGATCGTGAAGTGGACAAGCTGTTCTGGTCGCAATTTAACGTTCCAGAGCGTTCGCTTCCATTGACTGATCAGCTAGCCGAATGGGCCGAACTCAATAGGTTGTTCGGACTCGCCATGAGGTCTGTCGTGGATCAGTTGTGGCCGGAAAAGCCGAAGCCGAACAGCTATTTCAGCTTAGTGCAGTAGTTTCTTGGTGCGGTACCGCGCATCAATGCGATGAAGAGGTCGGCGTGCATAGAAGGCTCGCGGATGGCCCTTTCCCGTGTTAAAGCATATTGGGCGGAGATGGATGCTACCACTGTTGCGGCACAGAGTTCGGCCATAGGCCGAGTGGCTGCCGAGCACTATTTCAAAGAGGTTCTCGAGGGTGCTCGTTTGATAGAGGCCCAGTGCTCGAAGAATATTATGTTTGAATGACGTGTATTCCCATTGTAAACACAGTGTTTTTATGAAATTTATTAAGGCTGTGTTTATACCTTTGCCTGGAAGTAATATGATGCCTCCTGTGCGGCCGTTTATGTATACATGTGTATAACCTGAAAGATTGCAGTCGTCGGCTTCAGCCCCCACGCATATAATGTGGAGGTGTTCGCAGAAGACGCATGTTCACACTTAACCCAACGTCTTGGTCCAATTAGGGAGGTGATAGCGCAGCGAACGAGGCAACCGGACTATAATGCTTTAACACTTTCACTTAGCCATAGGAGTTTGACGGTGGGGCTACTATATAGCCCCTGGTGGCTCTACACTCTCCCGAATTTGGGGTGCGTACATGCCTGGCCGGGAAACGGCCCTTCGTTAAGGCGGAGGAATTCTAACATTCCGATAGGTCATCTAGTGGTTAACCAGCCTCACGCTATATCATGACAGTCAGTTTTCGGCTTTCTCTACTGAGGTGCTCGTTCGGATGACCCAGGGCACAATCGCAGTAGTTCTCCTAGTGCTACCTTAGCCGATAGAGCGGAACGTGATGTACCAAAACATAGGAGCCGGGCAAACCCAACATTTGATCAAAGACATGATTCGGAGCTGATGCATATAGGGCCAAACTCACGACGCCGAACACTCCCTAAGGTATTCGGTCTTTATGGTATGAACCGGGCCTAATCAGTGCCCTTTGTAAGAAGCCCCTGGTGTTCAGGTACGTCAATTATTCTGACGTGGCCACATGCCAAGACGCCAGCATCCTTCTCAATTGTACTGAGAATCCGAAGGATGTGTATCAACAAGAGACAGTAAAAAAGGTTGACGCAGGGTCTTAATCTGAAAAGAATCCTTGGAACGGGTCCCGGCTGCACGTCTGCGCCTGTGTCTCCATTGTGCCGTATCCTGGATGGGTGTAGCATGGTGGTGATCTGTAAAAGAGAGGAACTTAGGTGAAAAGTTGTCGTGCAAAAAGGTAGGTTTTTTGAAAAAACCATGTATAATTCAAGATGAGTAAAAATTGCCACTTGTCTGCGCACGTTGAGCCCCTTGTGTTTGTGATAGGGGTGTGGGCATCAAACCTGTATGAATTACATACAGCTGTGCCGGACTCCTCTAACAGTGTCCGTGGTCTTGACGACCTATCGAATACTTTAGTTGGTGAGGCCGTTTTAGTGTGCGGCTGCCCAGGCAGCCGCATTCTCTTCGGCGCGCAGGGATCGCACCATATTTCCATTTACTATAATGATGCCACATGGACCGGGCATCTTAAGCGTGAGGGAAGCGTAGTGCGGTATTGCATTAAAGCGAGCGAAAGCTTCGCGTCCAAGTAGTTCTTGATAGCCACTTTGGAACGGAGCAATGTGGAAGGTTAAATTTTCGCTACGGAAGTTATCAGGGAAGCCGAATATAACTTCTAGTAGCAGGGAGCCCGTGCAGTGAGTCCTTGGGCCTGGCATTACTCCTTTAAAGGTAGTATTGTTGTGGCAAATTTTCATTGGGTCTATCCCCATTTTGCAGATTGTGTCCTGATATATTAGGTTTAGACTGCTGCCACCGTCCATCAGGACTCGTGTGAAATGGTATCTGTCAATTATTGGGTCTAATACCAAGGCAGCCCATCCTGCATGCCGGATATTTGCTTAGTAATCCCGATGGTCGAAAGTGATCGGTTGAGCCGACCAGTTGCAGGACTCCGCGGTGATAGGCCCTTGGGCATATATCTCTGGGAGTGCCGCTTTATTTCTCCCCTTGATCACGTGTAACACGTTTACTGTTTTGACTTCTGGTGGAAATTTCTTTTGTTCCCCAGTGTCTTGCTTGAGAGACTCATCCTCGTCTTCGCTTGGTGTATCCTCCCCCTTGTGTTCGGCGTTCAGCTTGCCGGACTGCTTGAAGACCCAACATTCTCTGTGGGTATGATTAGCGGGTTTACCAGGGGTGCTATGGATCTGACATATTTGGTCCAGAATTTTGTTCAGGCTGGATAGTTCATCTCTGGCACCTTTAGGGGGCGACTTTTGCTGACCTGGCCGAGAGCTTCTGAATCTGGGGTTTACTGCCGTGCTCTTCGGGCTGTCTTCTTTATTCTGGCGCTTATTATTTTTGCTGCGTCGTGATTTCCCATTTTCATCTCTAACTTCGGATGTACTTGGGTCGCTGGTGCTGCATCTGGCTAGCCAGCTGTCCTCACCCGCGCAAAAGCAGGTCATGAGGCTTGTTAATGCTGCCATTGTTCTCGGCTTTTCTTGGCCGAGGTGTTTGGCAAGCCATTCGTCGCGGACGCTATGCTTAAAAGCTGCCAAGGCTTCGGCGTCCGGACAGTCGACTATTTGTTCTTTTTAGTAAGAAACCTGTTCCAAAGCTTTCAGGCTGACTCTCCGGGCTGTTGAGTTAAATGACTCAAATCATCCGCATCCGGAGGTCGGACATAAGTCCGTTGAAAATTTTCCCGAAAAGCATCTTCGAGCTCTTCCTAGCTTCCAATGGAGTTTTCGGGGAGGCTTTTAAGCCAGTGCCGAGCTGGCCCTTTGAGCTTGAGGGGTAAGTACTTGATGGTGTGGAGATCATCTCCTCGAGCCATATGGATATGGAGGATATAGTCCTCAATCCAGACCCCAGGGTCTGTTGTTCTGTCGTATGCCTCTATGTTTACGGGTTTGAATCCCTCTGGGAATTCATGGTCCAGCACCTCATCGATGAAACATAGGGGGTGTGCGGCACCCCTGTATCTGGGTTTACCGTGTTGTTTGGATGTTTGTTGTGTTGCATCGTATGCTAGAGCGCGCTTGCGTGGTCCATAAATGGATCTGGTTGCGCCGTCCTTTTGATGCGAGCCCTCGCGTGGATCGCGTATTGGCTTATGTGCGGCGTTGTTTGCCGTTCTATGTTGGCCGCAAGGTCGTCTATCCGGCCAGGTGACCGTTTTAATTTTTGGTTGCGGGGGATCTAAGGCCTCCTCATCGAATTCAGGTAGCAACTTCCGCTTCGGGTAGCTCTTGGTGGGGCAATTACGACCGTACTTCGCTACTGTATTGAGTACTTTACTCCACCTGATTTTAAGTGTCTTGCACAACCTTGAGCCCTTGCTTCTGCTTTTTTAGACTCCTCGCGGTGGCAACGAGCCTTTGACGGGCATTCTGTTGCTCCGGGTGTCTGTCCGGTGTGATGTCATCCGGACTGTTATCTTTGACAGAATCGGGTTGTTCGATTTGATTCTCCATGTTACCGTGGTCCGGCGATGGTTCACCCTGCTCTAACGCTGTGTCTGTATGATCGTTGTTTCTGCTGAGGCGGGATTTGGAGCGGCGCTTACGCCGCCGCTTTGACTACTTCTCGAGGGGACAACCCTTCATTGCGTCCTTCTGTTCCTCGTGGTCGTTTTCTTTTGGTGTGTCCACCATGTATACGTCATGTGATGAAGTGGGCGTCTAGTGACCTGTGGGCAGTGGTTCCTGTTCGTCTCCTGCATCGTTGTCCATACCGTTGATGTCTTCGGAGTCGAAGTCGGGCATGTCGGTTAGGTCATCGACAGTCGCTACTAAGTGGGTGGTGGGTGGGCGGTGAATTTTGACGCCATCCGCATCCCAATCCTGCCGGACATAGTTCGGCCAGGATTCTCCTGACAAGGAGAGAGACCTTAATGAGTTCAGTATGTCGCCAAGGGGCGAGTGCTAAAAAATATCCACGGAGGTAAACTCCATGATCGGCGCCCAATTGGATTCGCTAGGAATGGGCGCAGGCGGTTCGGAGTCCGTGGCCGGAGAGAGATCTGGCAGTTTGTCAACACGGCTCTCATGTAGAGTCAGGTCGATGTCGGCTCGATCGCCGATGGGGTAAGGCCTCCGTGGCGGGGTACATCCACCCGTCCATGGACGGCGCAACTGGCTCCGAATTGAGGGTCGGAGCGGCTGCCGGTGCGATCTCCTAAACACTGTCGGATGGTAGAGCTAAATCGTACTCATCATGACCATGTGACGCACAAGGCTGAGGCTCGAATCTGTCGAAGATCAAGTCTCCGCGGATATTGGTCGTGTACCTTAAGCTTCCAAAGCTGACCTGATGGCCAGGGGCGTAGCTTTCAATCTGCTCCATATGGCCAAGCGAATTGGCCCGTAGTGCAAAGCCGCCAAATACAAAAATCTGTCCGGGGAGAAAAGTCTCACCCTAGACTGCATCGCTAACGATGATAGAAGGAGCCATCAAGCCTAACGGCGACGACACAGAGGAACTCTCAATGAAAGCACCAATGTCGGTGTCAAAACCGGCGGATCTCGGGTAGGGGGTCCCGAACTGTGCGTCTAAGGCGGATGGTAACAGGAGGCATGGGACACGAAGTTTTACCCAGGTTCGGGCCCTCTTGATGGAGGTAAAACCATACATCCTGCTTGATTAATATTGAGGCTAAACCCTAGAAGCTAGCCTACGGTATGATTGTATGTTATTGTTGTGTCCTACGGACTAAAACCCTCCGGTTTATATAGACACCGGAGAGGGTTAGGGTTTCACAAGGTCGGTTACAAAGGAGGAGATATCCATATCCATACTGCCTAGCTTGCCTTCCACGCCAAGTGGAGTCCCATCCGGACACGAGACAAAGTCTTCAATCTTGTATCTTCATAGTCTAACAGTCCGGCCAAAGGATATAGTCCGGCTGTCCGGAGACCCCCTAATCCAGGACTCCCTCAACGATGCTGTGCTACTTGAGGAGAACCGTCTCCAGGCTGCTACGCGTGCTGCACGCTACCAGCAAACCCTGCGTTGCAATCATAGCCGCATGGTTCATGCATGGTGTTTTGAGGAAGGTGACCTTCTCCTTAAGCGCGTTCAGTCCGCCAAGGTTACAAACAAGTTATGACCGAAGTGGGAAGGCCCTTACCTAGTGGTATCAGTCACCAGATCTGGCGTAGTCCGTCTGGAGACCGGAGATGGCACACAGTTGCAGAACTCATGGAATATTGAGCATCTCTATAAGTACTACCCGTAAGGCGCGAGGCTGCCGGGCACCGCGCGGCAGCCACCCTTTTGTACAGGCCTTGCCTCAGTTGCATGTAACCCCTTGTACAAAGCTGGGGCGATGACCCCGTGCAAGATAAAATAAAGAAGTGTCGTGGGGGGCCCCTGATCGTGATCGCATGCATGCACAAGCACATCCAGATCACTACATAAGCATTTCATGAGCATTTGCATATGCATCTAGATAGGACTACATCCCGCATTCATTCTCATCTACATGGAGTTGCAGGTTCCTGCCTTGAACTTGACTCCGATAAGGGACAAGAAGATTGCACGGCACCGTGGTCCCTGGCAAGCCAAATAGATAAGTTTACCTCTTGTTCATTAGTGTTTTGTTAGCTATAACTTGTGCATAGAGAAACCTCGCCGTTCCTTGAAACTAGGGTGCTCCCATCCTCGGCTCGAACATTGCTTCGGCTTGGATGGTCGCAGTTGCCCTTGATGAAAAGGGAGTGAGCGGGGGGCTGGCGCCTCAGTTTGTTCCCCGGCAAACATGGTTCTTCGGCAGATGAAAAGGGTGCCGGCAGGATACCCTGCCGAGAAAACTCATTTAACTACAATAAAGAGGCACTCCACCTCTGCATGGACGTATACATGCACGAGTTCTCGGCAAGGTTTATCTCTTTCATTGACATGCAGATACAAGTACAAGCATTACATAACACAAAGATGGACTTGAGAGATTACATTATTTGAATTAAAATTTGTCAATTGCCTACAGATTAAGATTGAAAAAAAAAGATAAGTGCTCCGTAAACTCCTCTTCCTATCCCTCTTATCCCAGGTATTGCGGTGGGAAGAGAAGAGGACAGGTGCCGCGCCGGCGCCACGCCGCCCCGATCCTTGTCACGAGATGGCAACCCCAGCCTGACAAGGTCAGGAGTGGTGAGGCTGCAAAGGAGGAAGACGTGTGGGGCACCGCGATGGCTCCCTGGTCACCACCCCAGATCCGGGAGGGAGGCTCCAGCATAGGCACTGACAGAAGAAGACGCCGGCAGAAGAAGTCGTCGGCGCCCAGTCAGAAGACCCCAAAAGGAAGTGGGAGCACCACGGGAACGGGCCTTTTCCTGGCAGCCGGAAGAAACGGTGATGATGGCGCCGAGAAAAGGGGGGAAGAGCCAGGACGACGGGCAGCGGGTCCCCAGTACGACATGAACGCATCGATGCGGTCACGCCCCTACTGGTCGGCCTGCCTCCCGTCTTCTCCTTCTCCCCAGGCTTCATCCCCATCAACACCACTCTAGGAGGAGGCCGATGCCCCAGTCCGGTGCCCCCAACAGAGAAACAGCAAGCGGCCAGGATAGCCAGGGGGCATGAGGCGTACCGCGCCCCACCTTGGCGGGCGGGAAGGCGCGCCTCTCGTTGACATCAGCCCCAAGACCTCCAGGAGGGGCGATGCTGGGATTCCCAATGATCTCCAGCCCCTCCTCCCAAACGAGCCTCGAAGATGCCAAAAGATTCACCACACCAAAGACCAGGATCGCTCCCCAAGCGTCAGCACCAGCGTGAGGCGACGTATGTCCCGGGCTAGAGCCCCGGGGCTGGCCCCAGGCTTCCTTCTCAAGCAAAACCAGCAGAAATGGAAGGTGAGGAGAGGAGGACCACGAAAATGGATGACTCTGCCCTCCTCCGCTCCTCCCCTTTTATAGGTCGGGTGAGGAGGGGCGGCGGATCCATCCATGGGTAATCACCGCCCTCCTCTGCCAATTCAAGACGGGCGGGCCCTTCCCAAGGTACTCTCCCGTGACACGCACCTCCGTTACCTACCCTGCATGATGCATGCTGCATACATGGCTAAGGATAAGGGCGCGCCGTGGGAAGAGTAAATTGGCAGTCTCTACCCTGTGCTTTAAAGTCATTCACGGGCCGTTACTGGAGCAACCCCACCACTATTGGCTTTATGCCGAACGCGGGAAAACCGGAAACTGGCCGGGAATCAAGGCTGATGAAGCAGCAACGGAGAACTTAAGGGGCAAACCTCTTCAGCAACCTTTGGTTGTGCACTTATTAGGCCCTACCCCGATGATGCTCAGTAGCTCGTTCGAGGCAGGCCCCGGGGCTTCTGTTGGTGCAACAAACCCTGGGTCTGTTGACCAACTGTGCACAGGCACAAGATCAAGATTGAAGCACTAGCTTAAGTCAGAGATTGGACAACCAAGATATTTGAAGAGCCAACATACAACTCAGATGGACCAAGGTTGAGCCTAAGGAGCAATATATCGCCAGGAGAAGGGCCTCCCTTGCCTGGCAGGCGAGCCCGGCAAGGGGCAAGGCCACCACCAGAAGCAAGCAACCGAGGCTCCTCGGCATAGCCTGCCGGGGCTCGCAGGGGCAGAGCCGCCCCACCAACCACTCAAACACGACTCGCGTCGTCAATCAGTGTGGTGTCAAGCCGCAAGATGATTAAGTGGCAGCCGTTCACCACATGGCAGCCATTTCCTACAAGTATGCCTACAGATGACACCCGTCCTGTGACATGTCAAGAGAACAGGTGCGGAGCTGGCGAGATAGCCCGGCAGGCCTTGCCGGGCGTCTAGTGATGTGACACTAAGCAGTGCATTTAATGCACCCTGTCAGCCCGTAGAGTTAGGTATGATAGCACTATTTGCTATCATATTAGTGGATAATGACCACTTTTCCATGGTGGTGACCCCTTAGTCTATAAAAGGAGGCCCATGGCACTTGTAGGGGGGGTTAGAAGGACCAAAAGTTGACAACCCCATGCCACCACACGCATGTAGTCGCCGCAGGCAAACCTTGTCGGGCAAGTATACTACACACCACCACATTCATTCTTCCATGAATCCACTAAAGCAGGAGTAGGGTCTTACGCCTCGCGGCGGCCCGAACCTGGGTAAATCGATTGTGTGCTCTCTGCCGCATTGCCATACGCTGGTCTGCTCTTTGTGCAACGCGTCGTCCCCCTGCCGAACCAACAAGGGGCCACCCAGTCCCACGGGTGGCCGCAGAAATCCCGCGACAACACAGAACTAGCTCCAATTCATCAATGTAATGTAGGCATGTATTTCGTATAAAGTCATACGTCCTCGCAATAAGAACTTGCATGACATATTTTGTCCTACCCTCCCATAGCAGCGGTGTCCATAAGGAAACTAAGGGATATTAAGGCCTCCTTTTAATAGAGAACCGGAACAAAGCATTAACACATAGTGAATACATGATGTCACGCCCAATATGCAATCCTATCCGAGAGGAACTCAAAGGTCCCACAAAGGATAGAGCCGCATATTGAAATGCCTTTGCAAGGTGGATATCATTACATCGTAAAATTACATAATAGTTGGGGATACATACAAAGGCATACAAATGCCACATGAATATATCAAACATCATACATGAGAATAACATCCGACTACGGATGAAACCCAAATAGAAACTTAAACGACATCCACCCTGCTAGCCCAGGCTGCCGACCAGGAACCTATCCCAAGATCGACGAAGAAGAAGAACTGCAAAACAAGTAAACATCGCTCTCACGTCATGATCATCGCATTACTTGTACCTGCAACTTTTGTTGTAGTAATCTGTGAGCCATGAGGACTCAGCAATCCCATTACCATCGGTATCAAGACTAGCAAAGCTTAATGGGTACGGAATGTATAAGTGGTGAGGTCGCAGCAAGCGTCAAAGCATTGTATGGTGGCTAACTTACGAGTACAAGAGTAAGATGAGAAACTACGCAAGCGGTCGCAAACTAGTAATGATCAAGAAGTGATCCTGAACTACTTACGTTCAAACATAACCCCACCGTGTTCTCTTCTCGAACTTACTCGAAAAGAGACGGTCACGGTTACGCACACGGTTGATGTATTTTATTTCGGGTCCGATGTCAAGTTCTCTACAACCGAATATTAACAAATTCCCATCTGCCACATAACCGCGGGCACGGCTCTCGAAAGTTTAAACCCTGCAGGGGTGTCCCAACTTAGCCGATGACAATCTCACGATCCACGGAGACAATCCTCCATCTCGAGACCCTCCGACCAGACTCAGAATCCCGATGCACAAGACATTTCGACAATGGTAAAACATGTCCAGCAAGACCTCCCGATGTGCTAACACCCTGATAGTAGCCGTGTGTATCTCGTCTCAGGCCACGACGGATGAGCTATGGTTACAACGACCAAAATACCCCAAGTTGCCAAGGGGCGCCGCCGCAAGCTGCTCTAGTTTGGGACCAACACTATCAGCACTGGCCTCCCTGTATTATGTTGAAAGAATCCTCGAGGACGCGACCCCCTATGCCAATTAAGTAATTATCAGGTTTAGTTATTATGTTGGGCATTTCATAAAACCAATGTTGGGCCTTGCTGGAAGAGTTTTATTCAAAGCAAACTATCAAGAGGGGCCCATAAACCCTCATCGTGTTAGGGACGCAAAATCAAGGAACATAACACTGGTATGAAGGAAACTAGGGTGGCAAGAGTGGAACAAAACACCAGGAAAAAGGCCGAGCCTTCCACCCTTTACCAAGTATATATATGCATTAATTAAATAAGAGATATTGTGATATCCCATGATATCCATGTCCCAACATGGAACAAACTGCACTGCACCTGCAACTAGCAACGCTATAAGAGGGGCTGAGAAAAGTGGTAACATAGCCAAACAACGGTTTGCTATGATGGTGGAAAATGTTAGAGGCTGTTTCATGGCACATTGGGAGGCTTGATAAACAAGTGGTAGGTAGCGCGACATAGTGACAGCATCGAGACAACTAGCAAAGCCAAAATAGTAGTGAGATCCAAGGTGACAGTCATCTTGCCTGAAATCCCACTAGGAAGAAGATCGAGTCCATGAAGAAGATGTACGCGCATAGTTGAACGAATCCTCACGATCGCAACGAAACAGGAAGTATCAAGAAGAAGCACAACTGGAAAGGAGCAAACAACACGGTAAACAAACAACACATAACATGGCATGATGCTCAACCAAGTATGATGCATGACAAAGCTATATGATGCTACTCATGGCAAGGGAGGATGCATACAAGAACAACACATTCAAGCAAGTTTAAATGAGGCCGGAAACAACATATAACAATTCTGGAAACTCCCCATATGCAAATTTTGAAATTGGTCCAGATCTGAATAACACATTATGTTGAAGTTGTTAAACAGCAAGTTAAAGTACACCTTGATGATCTACGCGTCTTTCTAGTCAAGTTACATTTAAGGTTCATTTAATTCAGAGCTACGGTCTAGAAGATATGAGCAAAACAAGTTAAACATGGCATTGATGCAAATGCAAGCAAAACACAATTACAAACACTCCAACACACGGATAAAACATGGCATGATGAAACTACATGCAAAACCAAGCAAGTTTCATACAGAGCATGCTCCAAATGGAGCCACGGTTCAACACATACACATGAAACAAGTTTAAAGGACAAGCTGTCTAAAACAGCAACTAGGCATCTAACAAGCATCATAACAACATGCTACAAGAACAAGATAGGCGCAAACATGATATGCACTTCAAGTACAGATTACATGCTTCAAATATCATTAAGGTTCAGGTTCATAGGCATCAAGATTAAACCAGCATGATCAATACAACAAGCCACTTTATAACATAGATTATGACTTACTGAAAAGCAGGGCATACATGTGAGCAGGAATAACATGTTGACATGTTGGAGGCATGAAACAATCAGGCTATAGTGCAAGAACATAACAAGCAAAAGCATGGCATTAAAGTACAGGTTAAACATGGCAAAACATGATTACTAAGCATCTCCATATAACCTCTAGGTTAATGGCATTCATCAAGACAAGATTGCAAATCATAACAGATTCTCAGACTTAGCAAAAACAGAGTAAGGCTGAAAACAGATTCATGATGCATACTTTGAGACAATGAAAGTATATGCTATAGGAACATTTCAAGGCAAAACTAAACTTACTGATAATAAGCTGATAGAAGCATTATTTAGCATATTTAGAGCATGGTAATGATAAGCTACAGCAGGCCATAAATTGCAACCAAGGGTATGGATGGATAGAGCCTAACAAGATCTACAAAACATCCTTACTGAGAATCTACAGATTATGCATGGATTCACTTGTAGCATCAAGTTAACATGGCAATATAATGTAGCAGATTCAGACTTAGCAGAAATCAGCAACATCAAGTACCCTACTTTGCATGCTTGTGCTAGTCACCACAGGGCACATAAAAATGCATGGATTGCACCACTATAAAGATGGTATGAATATGCTCCTAAAACATGTTGACATGATGCTAAAAAGATAATCACACAAAATGCTATGAAAACGACAAATCAACAAGTTATGACAATTTCCAGCAGCCAACAGCACAACTCTTTTGCAACAAAGATTAATACATGAAGATGCAACTTATCATGAATGCAACAGCAGCCAACATGAAGAGCACTCTGAGCTGAACATTTTGACATATCATACACTCCAAACGGACCAACATGCACAAAGTTATAGCCATGACAAGATGCATAAATGATAGCAACAATCAGGGACTTGGCCGTTTTCGAACAAAAAACAGGATGAGCGCAGAATAACTAAACAACGCACGATCAGAGGAATAGTGGGCGGCTCACCACTAGGCCTGGCCCAGTCTAGGAGGAGGTCGGGCAGGCCGTCGAGGAGGTGGACTGGGCCGCCGGGGCGAGGCCGACCTAGGGTGGCGGGGCTCCGTCGTCTTCCCCGTGCCCGCATGAGGGGAGGCAGGGGCGGTGATGCCGCCGCGGCGGCGAGGCTAGTGGTGGTCGAGGTGAGCCGGGGGCAGATCCGGGCGTCGGCAACGGTCGGAGGTCGCGGGGCCGCGCTGGGGTCGGGATCCGATGGGCAGCGGAGCTTCTTTGGCGGCAGTGACAGCGCGACTACGGCAGAGGTGACCTGAGGCGGCGGCGCGACGGAGGCAAGGGCGCGGTGGTGGCCGGCGAGGTGGGTGCGGGCAGCGGCGTGCTCGGGCTTAGACGGGCTCGGGCGGGCCGGTGATGGGCTCCGCGGGCCCGTGCCGTGGGAGGTGGCGGCTGGCACTGTTGGGGTGCGGAAATCGAGGCAGATTTGGGTTAGGGTGCTTTCTTCCTCAGATTTGGACGGGGTGGTATTTTTATAGGTACAGGGAGCTTGGAGTGGTATTTTTCAAAGCGGTTGTCTCCCACGCGATCGTGATCCGACGGCGAAGAGCATGGAGGGGGGTTTAATGGGCTAGTGGGCTGTTGTGGAGGGGTGCTGGGCTGCAAAGAGAAAGGGGTCCGACAGTTAACACGGTTAACCGTTGGGGCATCAAACGACCTCCAAATAGAACGAAATTTGACAGGCGGTCTACCGGTGGTGTACCAAGACCACTTGACAAATTTTAGCCCATTCCGAGAACGTTTTTCTCCCACTCATGAAACAAGATCTGGAAGGTGTGGCGGGTGCATGTGAGAGTGTCGGATACCGAAATGGACAATGGAGAAAAAGACCGGATGCAAATTTTGAAAAACATGCAGATGAAATGCACATGATGACATGGAAAAGTGCAACACGCAAGTGAATGACATGGCAACGACGGCAAATAACTGGAAGACACCTGGCGCGTCGGACTCGGGGCATTACAACTCTCCTCCACTACTAGAAGATCTCATCCTGAGATCTTAGGAATGAGACGGAAAGGAAGAGGATGAGCTAAAACAAGAGCGCAAGAGATGAACAAGGTCGAGAGCACTCGGGTAGAAAGAGGAGCAACGATATGACGAGAATCAAAAGCTCAAGGAACAAGATTGACTCTGAAACTACTCCGGTTAGAAGAAGATAGAAAAGGAATAAGAACGAAAGAATTGTGATAGCATCCCGGTTGAACATGGAATGGAGTGGAACATGAACTTGACAAGATGGAATGATACTTGACGAGAGGAAGAACAAAATGCCTCCGGAAGAATTGAAATAGTGGAAAGAAAAGAACAGAGAAGAAAATTCCATCTTCTACCACAATTGAGTTTGAAAAGCCTCCTTAGAAGGAAGGATTGAACAGAGTTGTTGAGAAAATCAACAACAAAAGAAAGGATTTGCGTGGGCATATGTAAACATCTCAAAACTTGAGGTGAATTTCTGCCATTACCAAATGATTGAATAGCTGAGAATGAAGAAATGAAAAACTCCACTTTAAAAGAATATGGAGAATTTTCTGCACCTCGAGACGCAAGAATAAAAGATACTTGAGCTTCTCCAGAAGAATTTTGATGAACACTTGAATAATGAATTAAATCTTGATGAACCACCATAAAGAACTCTGGTGATAGAAGGATGATGAGATAGAATTGAAGGATGAAAAGAATAAGATTAAAGCCTTGTAGTGATTTAGATGGAGTTTATGATGAGATGGACGAGGAAACTTTGAACTTCAGAAAAGAAAAGATGAAAACACTTTGAACTGAGAATGTGATATGATGAACAAACTCCGAAAAGAAGGGATTAATCAACTTCATGAAAGAAGAATAAGAATTATGTTATGCTTATCCTCCCCCAATTAAATTGATGACAAGCAATGGATTTGCATACTACTTATTTGCGTTGGAAAAGATTAAGGGGAGATATAGCGCAAAATTTGGGAAGGTCTTCATTAACCACCGGTAGGACTGGAAACAACGAATGAATTGATATGATAACAAAGGAAAAGGAATCTTGAACGAACCACCGTGAGAATTTGAAAATGAAAGAAGAAAGAGAATTCCTCACTGGGAAGAATTAGAAGAACAAATATACTTGAGGGGATTTAGGTTCAATGGAACGAAGAGATCACGAGTTGACTAAAGACTAGTTGATCGAAGCATCGAAAGAATATGGAGACGAATGAAGAGGCATCAATTCCAAATAATTGGAGAATGAAGCTGAAAACTTAGAACGAAGAAATCTCCGAAAAAGATGGCCTTCGGTGAAACGAAATGGAAAACAGCTCCTGACATGCTATGGATGGGTAAGAATAGAATTCTTGGCGACCGGGACCAAATAAGAGGATAGCAACAAGCCAGCACCACGAATCTTTGAGAGAATGGACAAGATTTAGAGGAAAATTATTCTTCGGTCTTCAACTATTGAGAATGATGAGAAACATCACCAAAATTGTTGAGAAACTCTAGGAGAATGAAAAGCAAAGAGGTTGAGCCAACAATGAAAATAATTTGAAATCGATCTTGGAAAAACATCTGACTGATGAAATTCATTCTTATGTCAAACTTCAAAAGAATTGGGAGTAACTCCGAAAAATTACAAGAGTCAGGTAAGATCCTGGGAAAAGACCTGTGGGTTAGGGCCCACGGAAAAGAAAACACCACTGGAAGGATTGTTTGAATGAGAAATGATGCACCGGAACGATTGAAAGACTCAAATGAGGTGACAACCTCGAATTAATTTGAACACAAACACGAATCTTCTGAGATGTCTTGAGCACTCCGGAAGGATAAGCTGGTGAGAGCCGAACGAGCAAGGGGAAACACTTCAGTCAAGGAAAAGAATGTGATTAACCCGAAAATTGGAATTGAATCCACCAGAAAAGAAAACGAGACGCACCATGATGAAGTTGATGAGAATTCACCAGCACAATTGAGGAAAGACTGAAGAGGCTCCGCACGAATGAAATTGATGCTCGCATAGAGGCTCAGACTCCGGAAGAAAAGGGCACTAGAAAAAATACACTTCCGTGATGATATGTGTTTGTCGCAGTAGGTCGCGTTTTCTGTCATGCATGTACATCCATGACAAATTTATGACAGAATCAAGATAGTCATACCTGTGCTGTCGTAGAAGTGTTCCATGACATTGCCAAAATTATCATCATGGAAGTGTCCACTTCCATGTCGATAAATCGCGCGTCACAGAAGTGCTTTCGTCAAGGGTGACCGACACGTGGCATCCACCGTAACGAAACGCCGTTAAGCTATCGGGTCGGGTTTTGGATCCGATAACCCATTAACAGCCCCGACCAATGGGGATTTTCCACATGTAAAATCATCATTGGCTGGAGGAAACACGTGTTGGCTCACAGCTGGGATAGATGTCATCCGCTCATTGGACCAAAGGCGCCTATGATACGGCGACACGTGGCATGGCCCAACAAAGGCCCATTCCTGTGAAAAGGCCGGCCCGTTTGACTTGGTCAAAAGGTGGCATGCCGGCCCACAGAAAGCCTGTTAACGGCCTGTTCGCTTATAGCCCATTTACAGCCCGCTAACCCAGGGCCCGTTATGCCCTATCCAAATTAGGCCTAGTAGCGTCATCTGGGCCGTCCAATATGATTCAGCCCGTTTAACTTCCGGCCCATGTGTGGCCCATGACTTCTTTCGGCCCATATGAGGACCTTTGTAACTCTTGGCCCATTAACGGCCCGTGGTGAAACTGGCCCGTAATGAACAATGTATAACTTTATACCCATTAACGGCCCGTTATTCCATTGGGCCGTTTCCAGCCCAAGTTATCTTTTGGCCTTCTCAGGGCCCATTGATTCTTGGGCTCATTTGCAGACGGCCCGTTACTGTCATTTTCTGCTTGTGGGCCAAATTCAGCCCGTCGTTACAGTCGGCCCATTTGCAGACCGTTAATACGTTGGGCCGTTTTCATGTAAAAAAACCCGTTGGGCTGTTTTCATAGACTTATCAAATACGGCCTATTAACAGCCCGTTATGGTCCACGAATAGTATGGCCGATGATTGGCAAAATGATGATATGCCCCGTAGAAGGCCCATAGATCCTACGGCCCGTATGAGGCCCATGGATAGTACCACCCGTAGAAGGCCCATGGATCGTATGGCCTGTAGAAGGCCCATGGACCCTACGGCCCGTAGAAGGCCCATGGACCCTAAGGCCCGTATAGAAGGCCAATGGACCATACGGCCTGCAGGAGGCCCATGGTTACAATAGTTCGTGTGTTGCCATGATTATTTTGGCCTAGTTACCAAAAATAGGCTATTGTGGCCACTAGAAAAAAACAGAAAAAGAAGCAAACAACTAAACAAGACAATAAGGAAATAAATAAGCAAGCAATTAATGCTAGCCTATTACCGCTATTACACATATTACATCCACTGGGCATCAAAGTTTGCCGCCAGTGCAAATATAGGGAACAAAGCAGCACACTACATACACTGGCCTTCAAAATTGGCCACCAGTGCAAATAAACGCGGCAGCAAAACAAGAGCATAACTGAAACAACTTCAGAAGAGCTCAAGAAATGTTATCCTGGGTATCCACCATGCTGGCAATAAGCTTAGCAAGCTGATTAGCTTTGTCCTGTTTGGTGCTAAAATCCTCCAACGCTTGCTGTTGCACCAGAAAGTATGCATCTGAATGCTCTAGGGACATCCGCAGTCCTTCCGCTTCTTGTCACAACACAGCTGATCGATGTCTTTTAGCTTATAGTTGAGACTCAAGAAACCGAACTGATTCAGACAGTGAGTTTGAATAGCTTGTGCAAGCGGTAGTGGCCAGTAACTCGAACACTAAACCAAGACAGGACTTTGGGGTTGTCTCGCTGTCTTCAAGATAGTCTTCCTTAGCTATTTTATCAGCTTTGTTGGAGACCAACAAGGATGTGTCACTATCCTGAACCTTATCTGCATTACTTCCTTTACCATTGCTTAATAAGGCACTCTTCCCCAATATTCTGTCAACATTCTAAAAGAAGAAACAAGCAGACACATAACAAGTTTAGCATCTACTAGTATATGAAACTCATTTTGGTGAACCGGTTCATTAGTAAGGTGGACAGGATTAAACTACCAAGTCTTCTATTGCCAAGTACTAGTACATAATAAAAGCATCAAACAAACATATATCTATGTCCTATGGTCACTGCATTGTCTTGCCAAATCAAAATAGAGACACGGTTCAAATCATATCAGTTCAAGACAAAGCAACAATGAAAGAATACAAAGCGTGGGAAACAACATGGCACAACAAAGATTTCAGATTGGTACAGCGGGTCTACATGTACAACAACACTATTGGCTCTGTTGTGATGCTTGTAATGTGCATGATATGAAAGTCAACTGTATACACAATTGAAATTGAAATCAAAATAGCTATTGATAAGAGCAAACCTGTTAAAGAAACACGCGTGAACATACCTGCTGTGCCATTGGAGTTTCGATTGGATCCTTCAATTTAAAAATAAGTTTGTATGAGTAAATACAGTGATACAAGAGCAAAGCAATCATAGTTAAAAAAGCCGCGCCTAAGCGAGTGCTTAAGCGCGCCTAGGCTCTAGGCGTTGGCAAAACGCATTGCGCATAACTATGCATAATCTATGCATAACTGCACATAAGCATGCGCTTTGGTCAGTAAAGCGCAAGGCAGTGGAAAAATGCACAATTAACGCCTAGCGCTTTTTTGAACTATGATAGCAATGGAATCTTAAATTAGAACAGTTGTTCTTCAGGTTTAGGCACTTGTTCTACATGAACAAAGTATAGTAAGACGCAAGAATATAATACTTAAAAATAGAAAATGAGCTCATAGACCTTACCACATTCTTGGTTCGGGACCAGTACAGAACAAGGCGTTCCCAGTTATCGTCTAGTAAATGTGTCTTAGGAGAACGTAAGGGAATTTTATGAGTTTGTTTGCCGGTGAAGTACATTTTCTTCAGGTAATTCCGATATTGCCACCAAGCATTCTTGAAGATAGCAGAGTATTAGCACAGGTTACCTCATCCTGAGTTTCCAAATCGGTCCTTCTCTACAGAGAAAAATGGGAAATTTTGTTGTATTATAACCATCATGGAGGTAGGATGTATGGGATGAAGCAAAGTAATTGCCATGAATAACATTACTTACACATAACTCATGGACAAACACCTGCAACTGGCATTTTGCTTCATCTTCAGTATAATATTTCCAAGATGGGAAGATACGCACATACGATTTAACAACATCAAATGCGATAGATGCTAAACTACGACTAGCTGGTTGTGGTACCTCCACAGGAATAGGCGTACTAACTGGTGAAGTTGGGGTTCGCCCTGATAGTACTGGCCCTTTGGGCACTGGTGAAAGTGCGTTATATCGACTAGAGGGGGGGGGTGAATAGGCGATTTTTATGAAAGTCTTCAAAACGTGGGAGTTATGAAGACAAACAGCGAAGATTATGCCTATTACTATGCAGCGGAAGTTAGATTACACTAGGCCAGCCATGGTCAAGTATTCAATGGAGTGAAAGCACAATGACAACCAGCTGTAGTGTAATAAGGATCAGGTAGGAAGAAGTTATGAAGCCAAACAGATCATACATTCACGTTGTGAAGATAAAAGATAAAGCAAGCATGCAATGGCTTCACAATGAGTAACAGTAAGAAAAGGAAGTGAAGATGAAACCAGTGACTCGTTGAAGACAATGATAAGTTGGACCAGTTCCAGTTGCTGTGACAACTGTACGTCTGGTTGGAGCGGCTAGGTATTTAAACCTTAGGACACACAGTCCCGGACACCCAGTCCTGAACACACAGTTCAGAACACCAAGTCCTCACCGTATTCTCCTTGAGCTAAGGTCACTTAGTCCTCGCCCAATCACTCTGGTAAGTCTTCAAGGTAGACTCCCAAACCTTCACAAACTTCGTTCACTGGCAATCCACAATGTCTCTTGGATGCTCTGAACGCGACGCCTAACCGTCTGGAGGATTCACAGTCCTCAAGTGTAATAAGTCTTCAGATCACACAGACAAGAAGACTCAAGTGATGCCCAATTTACTCTGGCTCTTGGTGGTTAGGGCTTTTCTCCTTGCTAGGAATTTTCTCTCAAAGGCTTCGAGGTGGGTTGCTCTCAAACGACAAAAGCCGTGCACTAAAATCTGAGCAGCCAACCGTTTATGGTTGTGGGGGTGGGCTATTTATAGCCACTTGGCAACCCGACCTGATTTGTCTGAAATGACCCTGGGTCACTAAGGAACTGACACATGTCTCAACGGTCAGATTTCAAACTCTCAAGGCAACTTTACTTGGGCTACAAGCAAAGCTGACTTGTCTGGCTCTGGACAAGATTCGCTCTCATTGTCTTCACTCGAAGACATAGGTTTGTGGTTTTGAGCATCACTACAGTCATTCTGACTGGTTCTCCTAGACCCCACTTAACAGTACGGTGATTCCTATGACTCAACACAAAAGAAGAAGAACTACGAAAGATCTAAGTCTTCGAGCTCCATAGGCTTCATAACGTGTCTTCTTTTGTCATAGTCTTCAAAGTGAATATCTTCATATAACACCTTTGACTTCAATATCTTCATACATTTTTGGGGGTCATCTCTGGTAGTAAAACCGAATCAATGAGGGACTTCTACCTGTGTTATCCTGCAATTCTCACGAACACATTAGTCCCTCAACTAGGTTTGTCGTCAATACTCCAAAACCAACTAGGGGTGGCACTAGATGCACTTACAATCTCCCCCTTTTTGGTGATTGATGACAAACTAGTTGAAGTTTTCAACGGGGAATATAGTCTGTGAAATCATAAAGGACGAGGAATTGTCTTCATAAGTTGCAAGGGCTCCCCCTGAAGATGTGCATATAAGTTAATTTGCTTTTGGAATGAAATTGCACATGGCAGGTTGTACTTTAGGAGATCCACTTCAGCTTATGATGACGATCCACTATGCATGTGAAAGTATATGAAGGTAATGACATGCATAATGGAAAATGGACGTCTGCAGAATGAGATAAGTGCGGAATTTATCGTCGCACATGCGGAATTTATCTTCGCATAACAGGGTGGAAAACAAGTAGCAGACGACCATCAAGTCTTAGTGTTACAACTCAAACAACCAAATGAAGCAAAAACGAGAGTTGTAAGCATGAAGCAAAATATAGCAAAACTTAAGGCACCCGCCCATATGGACCCGCTTGAAGACTATAAACTCATATGCTTCTCCCCCTTTTGTCTGCAAGGATCAAAAAGGTTTGAAGACATAGAGTGTCTACTCGTTCCCAGCAGCAGGGTTATTGGAGGTGTTTGGCGGTGCAGAAGAGCTTGGAGGTGCTGAAGCAGGTGGCAGTGATGTAGCATCGTCGTCTTCATCAATGATTCTTGCTGTGACTGTTGCAGCAGATGAAGAAAACTCAGAGTCTTCAAGTGATGGTGTGTTGCGCATCACAACCCTTCTGGGAGGTGTGGTATCAAACTTGAAGCGCGCTGTGAAGCCATCCTCTTCAAGTTCAGCTTCAGTACAGATCATTGAGAGCCCTTTCCATGTACGACGGCAGGTTTCATGTGTAATGAAAGCATTCTTGGTGGCAAGGTTTCGAAGACGATTGACATCCACCAAGAGGCTTTTCATCTGACGCTTTAGCCAGTCGTGATGCCTATCTTGCTTTTGGTGAAGGGCCACAAGAAGCTCTCGGTCAGTGAGAACACGAGTGCGCTTCTTGGGTCTTGAAGCAGTTGCACTATCTGTGGCTTCAGTTGAAGCAGGGTGTGGGGCACGTGGAGTGCCAGCCAAAGGATACACCCTGGAGATGGCTTCAACACCTTCATCATTCTGAGTGAAGCTCTGGTGTTCTGCATTCTGAAGACTCAACGGTTGCTTGGCAGGCTTAGGATATATAGCTTCATTTGAGGTATCCACATCTGGCAAGAAAATCCGATGGTTTCGGGCTGAGGGCTGATACGAGATCGCAGAGTGCAGTTTGATCAGCTTCATCACCCAAGGAGCATAGAATTTCAAACCCAATAAATCTGAGCCTGACGCTGCAAGTTGGCGTATGAAGAAATCCTATGCGTTGAAGCATTTGCCATGAAGGATGCAGAATATCATAGTCTTCATTGCACCCTCAATCTTTGCATTTGGAGAGTGCCCCTTAATGGGCCAGAGAGTCCGCCGGATGATGTGATATATGGTCCTGGGCAGGAACTCAAGGTCTTCAACAAAGAACTCAGTTGGATATGGTGCATCATGGGGCAATGGCTTCATCATTGAGAGCATCTGACTCATATTGGGTTCGGGCCTCTGAAATATGCTCTCAATAGCTTCAGCATGTAGTTGACAGCCTTCCTCAAAGAATTCACCAGGAGTGGGCAGGCCGGTGAGCTCAATGATATCAAATGCATTGGCTTCATGATGGACATTGCCGGTCATCCACTCCAGGACCCAAGTCTTCGGATCTCTGTTGTATCCTTTGATATGGAGGGTGGCATAGAACTAAAGCAGAAGCTCTTCATTCCAGTGCTCTTCATCAGTTATAAACGGCAGCAGACCCACTTGCCTAAAGCAATCCAAAGCTTCCTCAAGACAGGGCAGACCAGCAATGGCTTCAACCTCAAGGCGCTTGTGTGGGAAAATGCGACCTTGGTTGTATAGGATGCTTGAGTAGTAGCTGCGCTGAGGATAGCTCTAGAACCTATCTGATACAATCCTTTCCCTTGAATAGGGGTTCTTGGAGCTGTTGAAAAATGTATTGTCTGCCTTGAAGCTATTAATATCAAAGGAGCCAGGTGCTGATGCAGGACCTGGGAACCTTGGCAGCCTTGGGACTGGCTTCTGAACATGAGGCCTGTGCTCAGCATGATAATCAAATTGAGGACCTGCAGCAGACTCAGGAACAGAAGTGTCTGGCTCAGTAGCTTCGCTGTATGCTGAAGCATTTGGTGGGGCGGGCTCCACATTGGCTTCAGTGTTTGTTGTGGCAGCCTCAACATTTTCTTCCTCCGCTTGTGTAGTTGGAGGGACAACCTCAGGCACGTTCTCCTGGAGAACTGCATCTTGATGGAGCGGGGAAGTGGGTTCTGGTGGTGCTTCTTCATTGTCTTCGGCTGATGCAGCCGGAATTTCTTTAGTATGGACTTGAGGCCTTGGACCTTTGCGAAGCCTACGGAACGCAGACGACGCTTGTGGGGTTGGAGTGGGCTGGGCCTCAAAGTCTTCTTCTTCCTGAGGGCGATCCGCCCATGACTCATCTTGTGCCATTGGCGTCAGGGGACGACCAATGCTGATGAGTTCACTTGTTTCAAGCTGAGGAAGGGCTGCACCATCTTGTACATTGTCCTGGTGACCAATGTCTTCAGCAGCGATGGGGTCGGCTGCTGGAATGTCTTCAGCTTCAGGAGCCTCTGTGGGAGCAGGCTCATGAACTGTCATCTGACGTTCTGCGTTGGGGTGAATGACAGAGAGGGGTTCAACCATCAAGGGCTCTGTGGGAGCAGCCCGAGCTTTCTTGATCTTGCGCTTCTTCTTGTTGGGGTCAGAAGGAGAGGCTTCAGAGTGTTTCCTCTTCCTAGCTTCAGCCTTTGCATTCCGTGTCTTCTTAAGCTCTGAAGCGGTTGACCGGCTCTTTGGCTTCGAGCTAGTCGTGGCGGTTGGGAAGACAATCGGAATAGCTTCTTGTCTTGGTGCCTCTGGTTCATCCACAGCTGGCTTCTTCTTCTTCTTCTTCGCGACCATCTTGGGGTCGATGCCAGGACGCCCAAGTGCCTTGCGCTTCTCGGCCTCATTGTAGGCCTGCACACATCGTTCTGCCAGAGACTTCATTCGCTCACGCGAGCCCTGAGCTTCAGTACGCTTCTTCAAAAAAATTTCCTTGAGCTCATGCAACATGGTTTTGAAGCTCTTCACTTCCTGCACGCTGAGCCTGGCCATGTGCTTCTTGAACTGAGCCTTTTCATGATCAATTTTCTGCTTCAGCTCAACAATGCGCTGAGCAATGGCCAGTTCTGAAGCAATTGCGCCTTGGAAGGCGATGCTGAGGCCAACGGGCAGCTGCAGATCTTCGAAGCTGATGTCTGGTGAGGCAAACCATTCATCGATGAAGTTATGGATGATGGCGACATCAAAGAGAGGCAAATTGTTGAAGATTTCAGCTTCTTCTTTGCTTTTGATAAGCTGCTCTAGAGCGTCATCTCCAAGATCTTCATCGCTTGATAGATCAATGGCTTCGCTGCGCAGAATGTCAGCAGCAGTGAGCTCTTTGCCGGTTTGTTGCTGGGGCGCCTTTTCCTTCTAGGGCTTGGAGAGGCGGGATACGTCTTCAGACTGCACACTGACTTCAGGAGGTGCAGTTTTCAATGGCTTCGCCCTTGAGATTTTTGAGGCAGGGGCTGGCTTTGAAGCTTTTGGCTTCTTTGACTGCTTTGGCTTTGGCACAGCAGGAGCTTCATCAGACTCAGAGTTAGCTGGAGGGTCATTCACGGCAGTCCCTTGGACTAAGATGTGGGTGATGAGGCCCTCAAGATTGGCAAATGGACCGATGACATTGGGTTCTGCGTAGCGTGTGCCATCTACCCTTGGTGCTGAGGGACCAGGGTTGAAGTCTAACCCAAATTTCTTCTTATTCAGCTTCGCTGATTGTTGAGCAAACTGAAAGTTGCGCTTGAAGAGATTGTCGTCACGACACCAGAGGAGTGACGACGGATGCGCATCATCAGGCTGTGGTCCTCGGACCATGCATGGGTAGAAGCCTTGAGCAATGGCTTCACCTTTGGTCTTGGATATGAGATTCTTGTAAAGGATGTCCCCCCATGGCTTCTTGATGGCACATTTCTCAGCATACTCCCGGGTGACAAAGCAGTATTTGAACCACTATTCTGCCCAATAGCATCGAATCCATTGGATTCGGGTCTTGCGCTGCCCATAGCTCTCTTCAGGATCTGTTTTATACATTTCTGCCAAGTCTTCAGGCAGATCTTTGGAAGTTCCCTCGCGTCTCTGTCTGCCCCCCTTCCTTGCTGCTGCTTCTGAAGCCATAAACTTTAACTTGAAAGGCTTCAAAACTTTCAAATGCTTCAAAGGCTTTCCTTTTCTGGACCAACAGGAACTGGCTTCAGGAGAGTTTATGTGATGCTGTAGGAATTCTGCAAATGAATGCAGACTATGAGAACCAAAGGATTCTCCCACAGACATGTACCTGTGACAGCATTAAGGTGCGAGGGAAGGGGAAGAGGTCATATGCATTCTTAGAAGGTTTTGAAGATTAATCAGTTTAGAAGACATTGACCTCATCGTGCGAAGACATTCACTCATAGATAAGAAGGTGGTTCCAGATTTGTACGAACCCACAGATCAGTACAAGTGAGGAATCTAACTACTTTATGAAGCACAAGTGAATATACTAGGCATGTTATGAGATGCAGATTGAGAGATCTAACTTGTGTGAAGATAAACTTCTTATGGCAGAAAGTGACAGAACCGTGAGATCAAAGGGGCTGTAAAAAGAAGTTTTATTTACCACACTTGGAACTGCTAGACGGAAGTGGGAGATGATGCCGAGTAGTTCAGTCCTCCGTGCCCTAACTTGGCGACGAAAAACACCTACGGCGACGGCGGAGAGAACGATGTCCGCGGTCCGCGTGAGGAGCGTTGGAGAGGTTGCGGCAGCGAAGCGCTTCGTCTCCAGCGTCGTCGAGTGCTAGCGGTGGCGCTAGGGTTCGTGCAAGGGTGGAAGAAGGAGATAATGACCGCGGTAAGTGTGAATTTATAGGCTCAGGGGCGGCACTGTGCTATTACACAGGTGCCCCTGGCGGTTCGCATCTGAGGAACGCGTGGCCAGTTTGTGGAAGTTTGGGGTTTGTTCCACGTCCCACGCATGCCTGAATTGTCGGGCGGTCGTTCCTGCTTCTCCGGATTTTATGTGGAGGAATGAGCATTGAAAACGGACTTTATGGTTGTCTCTGTATCTTCTGCTGACAAGGACGCAGTGAAGACATTCAACAGTTTCAATAGAATGCATATGACTTGGAGAGATAGAATTTGAGATAGAAAGCATAGAGAGATTAGGGTCCGATCACATTCACTTAGTTCAAAAGATTCAACCAAGAAGACATAGCTATAAGTGAATGCTGTAGAGGACAGAACACTAGTATAT
>NC_041380.1:285152581-285170628 GCF_002162155.2 Triticum dicoccoides | reverse complement strand
GTAGTGAAGATAATCATGAAGACATGTTGAGTTCGAAGCCAAACCAAATGTGAAGATATTCCAAGGTAACGCCATGAGTGAAACACTTCAAAATGGAACGTTTGGTGGTGGCGTTACCCACCGTATAGGAAGTATTAGACCTAGACACGGCGCACAATTATCGTGGCGCTCCGAAGTCAAATTCCACATAAATGTATTCACACTTAGCATGTATGTCTTCATTGATTGAAGATATACTTTACTTTGTGTGTTGCACATCTAAGTCATCATATGCATAAGTGTTAGGATGTGTGCCTGATCACAGGACATTTGAGGATTCCAGGATATTTAGCTCACACCGTAACTTGCAAAATCTCTTCTCATCCAAGGGCTTGGTGAAGATATCTGCCAATTGCTCTTCAGTGTTGACGTGTATGATATCAATGTCTTCCTTCACAACATGATCTCTGAGAAAGTGATGACGAATTTCAATGTGCTTTGTCTTCGAGTGCTGAACTGGGTTGTTGGCAATCTTGATGGCGCTTTCGTTGTCGCAGTAAAGTGGCACTTGTTTCAGATGAATGCCATAGTCCTTGAGTGTTTGCTTCATCCACAGAAGCTGAGCGCAGCAAGATCCAGCAGCAATGTATTCAGATTCAGCAGTGGAGAGAGATACACAGTTCTGCTTCTTTGAAGACCAACATACAAGTGATCATCCCAGAAAGTGACATGTGCCTGATGTGGACTTGCGATCAACTTTGTCACCAGCATAATCAGCATCCGAAAATCCAACTAAATCAAACTCTGAGCCCTTTGGATACCATAATCCTAGAGTTGGGGTGTGAGCCAAATATCGAAGAATTCCCTTCACAGCTAAGTGATGCGACTCCTTTGGTGCCGCTTGAAATCGAGCACACATGCAAACACTAAGCATAATATCTGGCCTAGATGCACATAAATAAAGCAAAGAACCAATCATGGAGCAGTATACCTTTTGATCGAACTCTTTACCATTGTCGTCAGGACCTAGATGATGTTTGGCTGGCATTGGTGTTGTGAAGCCTTTGCAGTCTTGCATACCGAACTTCTTCAGGCAATCTTTGAGATACTTCTCTTGAGATATGAAGATGCCATTGCGTTGTTGTCGTATTTGAAGACCAAGGAAGAACTTCAGCTCCCCCATCATGGACATCTGATATTGCTCTTGCATCATATATCCAAACTCTTCACTGTACTTCTGATTGGTGCAGCCGAAGATAATGTCATCCACATATATTTGGCACACAAACAGTTCACCATCATATGTCTTCGTGAAAAGAGTGGGATCCAGGGAACCAGGTATGAAGCCTTTGCTCTTCAGGAAGTATTTGAGTGTGTCATACCAGGCCCTAGGAGCTTGTTTGAGGCCATACAGTGCCTTGTTGAGCTTGTATACCATGTCAGGATGTTTTGAATTTTCAAAGCCAGGCGGTTGTGCAACATACACTTCTTCTTCAATCTTACCATTGAGAAAGGCACTTTTCACATCCATTTGATATAGAAGTATGTTATGATGATTTGCATAGGCCAGCAGTATGCGTATGGCTTCAAGCCTAGCCACAGGAGCAAATGTTTCATCAAAGTCAATGCCCACCACTTGAGTATATCCTTGAGCAACGAGATGAGCTTTGTTTCTGACAACTTGACCATGCTCATCTTGCTTGTTGCGGTATATCCATTTGGTGCCTATTATGTTGTGCTTCCGTGGATCAGGACGCTTAACCAGTTCCCATACATTATTCAGCTCAAACTGTTGAAGCTCTTCTTGCATAGCTTGAATCCATTCAGGTTCCATGAAGGCTTCTTCAACTTTTTGGGTTCTGATATTGAGACGAATGCGAAGTGCCCACAGAAATTTGTTAGCTGAGTTGCCCTTGAACGAGTGAGTGGACCAGGTGCATTGATGCTGTCAATTATTCTGTCAATCTGCACTTCATTGGAAACACGAGGATGTACAGGGCGAAGACTTTGCTCTTGCTGATTTGTGTTGTTGTTGGGAGGAATGTCTTCAGGCTGAGCATTGTCTTCATGTTGATCAGGTGCTGAGATGATAAGTTCTTCTTTAGGATGAGCTTCAGAAGGTATAATCTCTCCAGTTCCCATAAGCTTGATTGATTCATTAGCTGGAACTTCATCTAGCACATTTGGCAGTTGCTCTCTTTGTGAACCATTTGTCTCATCGAACCGCACATCCACTGTTTCAACCACTTTGTAATGAAAGAGATTGAAGACTCTGTAGGAGTGCGAATCCTTTCCATATCCAAGCATGAAGCCCTCATGTGCTTTTGGTGCAAACTTTGAGGTGTGGTGTGGGTCCTTGATCCAGCACCTTGCTCCAAATACTCTGAAGTAACTGACATTTGGCTTCTTGCCAGTGAGGAGTTCATAAGATGTCTTGTTCAGAAGCTTGTGAAGATAGACACGATTGATTGTATGGCATGCAGTGTCAATGGCTTCAGTCCAGAATTTTCTTGGAGTCTTATATTCATCTAGCATAGTTCTGGCCATTTCAATGAGTGTTCTGTTCTTGCATTCGACGACGCCATTCTGCTGTGGCGTGTACGGAGCTGAGAATTCATGTGTGATGCCCAAGGTATGAAGATATGTATCAAGGCCAGTGTTCTTGAATTCAGTGCCATTGTCACTTCTCATGTGCTTTATCTTGGCGCCAAAATTGTTCATAGCTCGATTGGCAAATCGTCTGAAGACATCCCGCACTTCAGTCTTGTAAAGGGTTATGTGCACCCAAGTATATCTAGAGTAATCATCAACAATGACGACGCCATAGAGGCAAGCAGAAGTAGTAAAAGTTGAGTAGTGAGTGGGGCCGAAAAGATCCATGTGGAGCAGTTCGAAGGGTTGTGTAGTAGTCATGATTGTCTTCGAAGGATGTTTTGCCCTTGTCATCTTCCCTGCTTCACAGGCACCGCATAAGTGATCTTTCTTGAACTTGACGCCCTCGATGCCTATGACATGCTTCTTCTTTGCAAGGGTGTGGAGGTTCCTCATGCCAGCATGCCCAAGCCTCCGATGCCAAAGCCAACATTCTGAAGCTTTTGCAAGAAGACATACTGCAAGTTGTGGCCCTGCTGAGAAATCTACCACGTACAGATCATCTTTTCGATACCCTTCAAACACTAGAGACTTGTCAGATTCCATTAGTACTAAACAACGATATTTTCCAAACATTACGATCATGTTCAAATCGCAAAGCATTGAGACAGACATTAAGTTTAAGCCAAGGGATTCAACAAGCATGACTTTATCCATGTGTTGATCCTTTGAGATTGCAACTCTACCTAGACCCAATACCTTACTTTTACCAGTGTCAGCAAATGTGATGTGGCTCTTGTCGGATGGACGTAATGTTGAGTCCATAAGAAGGCTTCTTTTGCTAGTCATGTGATTTGTACATCCACTATCAATAATCCATTCTGAAGACTTTGAAGTCGCTGGTGTCGTACCCTACAGTGCAGTTAGGGGGATAGGCTTCACAAAGAGAATTGTGAAGCATAAACATTTAACGAACCAGTGGGTTATGAAAACTTAGATCCAGATTAGGACTAATAGGGAAAGTAGCATGTGATTCAGGAACGAAGTACATAATGATGCCATTTGGGCATTTTATCTTGCGCCCTACAAGTTTTTTAAGGTCCCCAGCAATAGCATCAGAAGATTTTGTTTTTCTGCTGGGGACCTTTCCCTGCAAAAGAGAGTTAAGCTTTCTTAACCACCCACATCTTCAAGGGTGGCTTAGAAGCAATAAGTCTAAGTGTAGCATCTGAGAATTTTGGCTTTGAAGCCTTAGCAAACAGTCTTGCAGGTGGACAATAATACTCATAGGAATAAGCAGAATAATTTTTGGTCATATGAACATGACGGTTCGATGAACCGCTCTCATATTCATATGCCTGAGTATGGTTTCCCTGCAAAACATTTGCGTTAGTGTGACTCAGGTGAGTCCTCTATTTGTATGAAGCCTTTGGACCGTATGAAGCCTTTGGTCTGAGGTTTGTCTTCTTCAAGTGAGGTGTCATGAAGACATTCACAGGAAGATTTTCCAGACACTTTTTCGGAACCCAGATCTTCTTCATAGGCAGTCCATTCCTGCAGTTAGTACCAATGTACCTGGCAAACACTTCACAATTTTGATTTTTAAACAGTTTATAATTTGCATCAAAGGATTCATCAATGATAATGGGGTTAGCACAAGGGAAGCAAGATAAATTGGATGGATCTGCTGAAAGTTCCTTTGCAGCAACCCATGTGGTTTTGGGATACTGCTCAGGTTTCCAGTAAGAGCCATCTGCATTTATTTTCCTCATGAACCCAACACCCTCTTTCCTAGGGTTTCAGTTCAGAATCTGCTTCTTGAGGACATCACATAGTGTCTGATGTCCTTTAAGACTTTTGTACATCCCTGTTTCAAGCAATGTCTTCAACCTAGCATTCTCATCAGCAATAGTAGTGGTATCCTCAGCAGAGGGGTTAGTTACCACATCAACAGTTGAAGATATTGCAACAGCAGTAGCAGTGGAACATTCAGCAACAGAAGTAGCATTATCACGCTCAATGCATTTAAGACATGGTGGTTCAAATCCTTCCTGAGCGGGACTGATCTGTTCGGCGCGAAGTGACTCATTTTCCTTTTGAAGATCTTCATGAGCCGCTCTCAATTTCTCAAGTTCTTGCTTCCTTTGAAGATAATCATAGGAAAGCTTTTCATGACTTGTTGAGAGAGTATCAAGACGATCTTCAAGTTCCTGATACTTAACGTGAAGATTTTTTATGTCTTCAATTAAGGATTCAGATCGAGTCATTTCAGCACCCAACAGATCATCGCTTCTGTCTAACAGTTTTTGAATATGTTCCATAGCTTTCTGTTGTTCAGTTGCAATTTTAGCAAGTGTTTTGTAGCTGGGTTTTGAATCACAGTCGGAGTCATCATCACTAGATGTTTGATAGCGAGTAGTGCGTGTGTTTACCTTGGCACCGCGTGCCATGAAGCAGTAGGTAGGAGTGGAGTCATTCTTGTCATTTGCTTCGGTGTCGGTGATGCAGTCATTGTCTTCAGTGTTGAAGATGGACTTGGCGACGTATGTTGTAGCCAAACTCGCAATGCCAGAATCAGACTCCTCCTCAGACTCCACCTCCGCCTCCTCAGAAGCGGACTCCTCCTCTGAATCCATTTCCTTGCCAACAAACGCACGTGCCTTGCCAGATGAGCTCTTCTTGTGTGATGAAGACTTTGAGGAAGACTTGGAAGAAGACTTTGAGTATTTCTTCTTTTTCTTGTCGTCAGAATCATATTCCTTGCTCTTCTTCTTCCTTTTGTTCTCATTGTCCCACTGTGGACACTCAGAGATGAAGTGTCCAGTTTTCTTGCACTTGTGACATGTTTTCTTCTTGTAGTCATGAGCAGAAGCTTCATCATTCCTTGAGCTTGATCGTGAAGATTTTCTGAAGCCTTTCTTCTTGGTGAATTTTTGGAACTTCTTCACTAGCATTGCAAGTTCCCTTCCAATGTCTTCAGGATCATCAGAACTGCTGTCAGATTCTTCTTCAGATGAGGAAACAGCTTTTGCCTTCAAGGCACGAGTTCGCCCATAGTTTGGAACGTAGATATCTCTTTTCTCAGAAAGTTGAAACTCATGTGTGTTGAGCCTCTCAAGTATGTCAGACGGATCGAGTGTCTTGAAATCAGGACGTTCTTGAATCATCAGGGCTAGGATGTCAAATGAACTATCAAGTGATCTCAGCAGCGTCTTGACGATTTCATGTTTGGTGATCTCAGTGGCGCCGAGGGCTTGAAGCTCATTTGTGATGTCAGTGAGCCGATCAAATGTGTGCTGGACATTCTCATTGTCATTTCGCTTGAAGCGGTTGAACAGGTTGCGAAGAACACTGATTCTTTGATCTCTCTGGGTTGAGATGCCTTCATTGACCTTGAAGAGCCAGTCCCAGACCAGCTTGGATGTCTTCAAGGCACTCACACGGCCATACTGTCCTTTTGTCACATGGCCACAGATGATATTTTTGGCAGTAGAGTCCAGTTCAGTGAACTTCTTGAGATCAGCAGCAGTGACACCTTCTCCAGCCTTGGGAACGCCGTTCTCGACGACATACCATAGGTCAACGTCAATGGCTTCAAGATGCATGCGCATCTTATTCTTACAGTAGGGATATTCAGTTCCATCGAAGACGGGGCACGCAGCGGAGACTTTGATTATCCCTGCAGTCGACATAGCTAAAACTCCAGGTGGTTAAACCGAATCACACAGAACAAGGGAGCACCTTGCTCTAATACCAATTGAAAGTGCATTATATCGACTAGAGGGAGGGTGAATAGGCGATTTTTATGAAAGTCTTCAAAACGTGGGAGTTATGAAGACAAACAGCAAAGATTATGCCTATTACTATGCAGCGGAAGTTAGATTACACTAGGCCAGCCATGGTCAAGTATTCAATGGAGTGAAAGCACAATGACAACCAGCTGTAGTGTAATAAGGATCAGGTAGGAAGAAGTTATGAAGCCAAACAGATCATACATTCATGTTGTGAAGACAAAAGGTAAAGCAAGCATGCAATGGCTTCACAATGAGTAACAGTAAGAAAAGGAAGTGAAGATGAAACCAGTGACTCGTTGAAGACAATGATATGTTGGACCAGTTCCAGTTGCTGTGACAACTGTACGTCTGGTTGGAGCGGCTAGGTATTTAAACCTTAGGACACACAGTCCCGGACACCCAGTCCTGAACACACAGTTCAGAACACCAAGTCCTCACCGTATTCTCCTTGAGCTAAGGTCACTTAGTCCTCGCCCAATCACTCTGGTAAGTCTTCAAGGTAGACTCCCAAACCTTCACAAACTTCGTTCACTGGCAATCCACAATGTCTCTTGGATGCTCTGAACGCGACGCCTAACCGCCTGGAGGATTCACAGTCCTCAAGTGTAATAAGTCTTCAGATCACACAGACAAGAAGACTCAAGTGATGCCCAATTTACTCTGGCTCTGGGTTGTTAGGGATTTTCTCCTCGCTAGGAATTTTCTCTCAAAGGCTTCGAGGTGGGTTGCTCTCAAACGACAAAAGCCGTGCACTGAAATCTGAGCAGCCAACCGTTTATGGTTGTGGGGGTGGGCTATTTATAGCCACTTGGCAACCCGACCTGATTTTTCCGAAATGACCCTGGGTCACTAAGGAACTGACACGTGTCTCAACGGTCAGATTTCAAACTCTCAAGGCAACTTTACTTGGGCTACAAGCAAAGCTGACTTGTCCGGCTCTGGATAAGATTCTCTCTCATTGTCTTCACTCGAAGACATAGGTTTTTGGTTTTGAGCATCACTACAGTCATTCTGACTGGTTCTCCTGGACCCCACTTAACAGTACGGTGATTCCTATGACTCAACACAACAGAAGAAGAACTACGAAAGATCTAAGTCTTCGAGCTCCGTAGGCTTCATAACGTGTCTTCTTTTGTCATAGTCTTCAAAGTGAATATCTTCATATACCACCTTTGACTTCAATGTCTTCATACATTTTTGGGGGTCATCTCTGGTAGTATAACCGAATCAATGAGGGACTTCTACCTGTGTTATCCTGCAATTCTCACGAACACATTAGTCCCTCAACTAGGTTTGTCGTCAATACTCCAAAACCAACTAGGGGTGGCACTAGATGCACTTACAACTGGAGCTGCCTTACTAACTGCTCTTGTTTGGGAGCTCTGCGCTGGAGATGGTGTTGTGTCAACAGGAACTGGGTTACTATCGGCTGGGGTTGGGGTTAGATTGGGTGAAGCTGGTTCTCTGTCCATCGCAGTAGGGGTACAATCTGCGAGAGTTTGGGTTATGTGTGGTAGGGCTGGTTCTTGTGCATGTACAGCCGGGGTGCTATCTCCACCAAGAGGTAGCACTATTTTATTTGAAGACCGTGTTTTTAGTCCGCTAGATACTGGCATCACCAGCTCCAATTCAAATGGCTGATAAACAGGAAACATAGTTGAATGTACAGGCATTGTATGAGAGATAGATGCAATAGATAGTGTGGAAAAAGAGGGCATGAAATAGTTGACATGTATATTGTTTAACTAAAACGGATAGCATGACATAATTTCACATATATGATGTCTATCTAAACTGGATAGCATAGCATAACATAATTCAAAGATATGATGAATAACTAAATAGGATCGCATGACATAATTCACCTACTCCCTCTGTTCATTTTTGTAAGTCATTTTAGACAACTGAAATTGACCTGTTTTAGGTGCTGTCTTAAATTCCTAAAACGTCTTATAAAAGTGAACGGAGGGAGTACATGTTATCTAAGTAATCAAGATCGCATCATTTAATTCACATATGTGATTTATATGCTAAATAGAGGGCATTCGATATGATGTCTGAACTAAGAACATGGTGTTGAATATTGTGTATATGATGTCTAAACTATGCAATGCAAGACACCGTATGCATGATATGAGCCGTATAACCATGCCAAGTTAGAGCATACACCTCAGTGGGGGAATAGGGCTGGTCATCTGTCTATGAATCCATCTCTGAGGAGCTATCGGGACCCAACAAGAGATCTGCTTCGACAGGTAGCACTGTCTGCTCTAAAGGCCTTGTTTTCACTCCAAATTTTTCCATCTCCCACCCAAATGGCTGATTCACAGGAAGAGTAGTTTAATGTACAAACATTGTCGACAAATGGAAATGTAATCAAGAAAAGGATGGGCAAGATATCATTCAAATATATAATGCCTGGTTAAACAGGATGGCATTGCACATTTCACATATTTTATGGCTGGCTAAAAGACATGAGACTGCATAATTCCCATATATGATATAGAAACTAAATAGGTGGCATTACAGAACATGTCTAAACTAAGCAGATGACATATATGATGTCAAAATTAGGCACTGCAAGGCAACATATGCATGATATGACTAACATCATCATGCCAAGGTAGAGCAAACACCTTGGGGGGTAAATAGGAGTGGTCAGGGCGTCTGAATCCACCTTAGAACAGATATCTTCCTCTAGATTACAATCTGGAGATGGGTGGGGAGGGTTTGCCGTTGAACCCACCATGGAGCAATGTCTGCATGACATTGTATTGCCACGCAAAACTCTTCTCTTTTTCTCTACATGTTCAGCATGACTGTGTACAATATCTGACATGCATATGCAAAAAAATATGGTGAGATTATGTAAGGAGAGCATGCAGAAATTTAGAGTGATGGTTACAAACAGTGGATCGGCGATTTTCTGTTGAACCAAAATAGCCCTAATAGATCGACGTGAATGTATAGTAATAAGTGATGCAACAAGTGTACAACCTCTTTGCCGTAGTCGTGTCGACCTCAGCATCATTGGGTTGGTTGCTGAAGTAGTTGAGGCAGAGGTGGTTGTCGGAGGTGTGGAGGAAGATCTGAGGAATCTGTAGACGGCGTCCAGGGCACTGCTTTGTTGTGATGGATCGTTCTGTCGTTGGAGCAGCTCCCGTGAGCCGTAAGACGTCAAGGCTGAAGCAGCACAAGACAGACATCGTCAATCTCAAGTGGGATTCTAATAGCATCTCCAATAGATGATGTAAAATGGATGTAAAATTAACATCACCAAAAACCACTGGACTACAACAGATGAGGTAAAAACTGTTGACTCTGAACTTAACTGTCGAAGATGAAATTTACTGTGGAATCTGAATGCTACTGTCGAAACTGAAGGCAATGGTAGCAGAGAGGCACTTGACATGTAGTTTACGGAGGGCCTGCAGTTCATCTTCAACCTGCACCCCCCTGAGCCGCCAGCCACCCCCGGCCGAACCGCCAGCCCTAGCGCCGCCTCGCCGCCCCGAAACAACTCGCCACCGCCGCCCCGGCCAGCCCTCTAGGCCCCCCACCCCCACCCTGAACCCTAAGATAGATAGTGGGGTACCTCTCCGGTTAGCCCCCATCCCCACTGCGGGTGGTTCTTCCTTAACTCCGGCGAGCCCCCCCCAACCCCTGAAAATCGGCTGACCCAAAAGTCGATTCAGTCGACTGAGGTGTGGCTTAATCGGAGCATAGCAGTAGCAGGAGCGAGGGGGAGAGCAGCAGCAGCAGATGGGCGAGCGAGCGATCGAGCGAGAGCTGGAGCAGCAACAGCAGCGCGAGCGAGTGAGAGCCGGAGCAGCAGCAGTAGATTCGGATGGTATGGACGCCGCCACCGAAGGGGCCTCGCACTGGGGGAGAGACGTCGTGGAGATGTCGCCCACGACATCGGCTTCAAGGTAGCAGCTCCATGGGGGTGCGGGATGGAGCACCGTCGGCGCAGGGAGGTCGAGTTAAGGAGAAGGTGCGATGCGATGAGTGTACAACCTCTTTGGTGGCGCCGAGTAGGCCTCGGCTTTGTCCGAGGAGTCGGTGAGGATGCTGCTGTTCCGGTGGAGCAGGTTAAGGCGGCGCTATGGGGATGGAGCAGCCGCGATAGACGAGACGATCGTCGGAGCAACTCCTTGGAGGTGGAGGACGGGGAGGCTGAACCGGCGAGACGGCGAGATGGACGACGGATCCTCATCCAGAGAGGTGGACGAGGGACGTCGAGCTGTTCCGGTGGACGACATCGTCGGGGAAGAGGCTCTGGTTGGGCAGTGGTGACGTGGCGGACGGAGGAGGGTGGGGTTTCGCGGCTGGAGTGGAGAGGTTATGGCTGCCTGGGATTTCGAATGGTGAAAAGGGGGCGATGGGAGGGGGTGAAGCTTGACATAGGGACGCACTTGTCCAAAATGTAGGGTGTGTTACAAAAGTACCCCCCCACCAATTTGAACTAGCGGCCCTTTCGGCTCAGGGTTAGAAGGGGGATTTCGCGTGTCGGGATTTGGCAGCTGGAGGGAGTTTTCGTGCGCGTTGTAATTTCGGGATAGCAAGGCGCGGGTTGTGAAGGCGCCAGTTTTGGGAGCACAATATCTGAATTTTCGGGATATAACAAGACGCGGGTTGTGAAGGCGCCATGTGTACGTGTGACTGTTGCATACACGTAGGGGGAGTACGTGTAGGGGCCACTAAGGAGCAGTCAAATCACACAGTAAGTTAGTCGAAAGAAGCAACCATCATTTCACTCTTGAATGACACGTACGCAATACAAAATGGTTGATATGGAGAGAAAAAGAAGACCACTATATATACACTAGCAGGAGCCTAAGCTACAAGCCTGCTTGCTTAGGTTGCTCTCTTCACAAGCATAGAACGACGGGCCTGATCCCGCAGCTGGGGGAAGGGAACAATGTTCTGCCTAGACGCGGTCGACATCGGTGAGGGAGAAAACCACAGTCGGTGCGTCCCAATCGGGGGTCACCGCGGTATGGGCCGATGTCACATCCCAACCGCCCTTCTAGCTACTGCCCGACGTCCCAGGTAGTCCATCTTCCTTTTGGAGCCGGCTTGCTCCATTGCCGTAGCTCCATCTCCATGTCGATCTTTCTCTACTTCTACCGGCTTCTACTTGTGATGAGTTTATGTCTCATGAACTAGTGCCAGTACTATTATTCTAATCACACTTCTTCAATATATTTGCCATCAGGGATGCTTAGGTTGATTTTAGTGGAACTACACAAAAGCATCGTATGATCCAAGGGTGTCAGCCTTCTTTCCTTCGACAGGTTCTACCTGGCCAGGGAATTAAATCATGTTTAGGGTTTAGGGTTTAAGTCGTAGTGACCCCATCAGTAGTTTTTCTTTCTTACACGCTCTCACAACTTTTTCCTTTAGTTGTGAAGTAAATATTGGCTATGATCTGTGAATCTTTGAGATGCATCAGCATGTGTGTTAGTTTTCCTTTATATTTGATGGAATGTTGTAACGAGGCAACCTTGGAATAGGAATGAAAATGGAATGGAAAGTTTCTGTTTTTCTGAAGAAAAAATGGAAACGGAGAGAAACCAACGTTTCGTTTCATTGGATCGCGCCATCGAGCAAAACCAATGTTTAAATCACGCCTGTCGTGTTCGTGTCTCACCCTCCTCCATGGCTCGACCCCACATGGTCGCTCGGCATACCACTCACCGCAAACCGAGTATACGATAACTTTCCCACCTGCTTGTCGATGGATCGCGCCATGGACCGGCCGTGGACTCCCAGGAACTTTTTACATGCATGTTGTAGCCGGCTATTGTGACCTTTGAACGCGGAGCAGCCGCGTGCACCCGGAAGCGGCACGGGCGACGCTCTCTCGGCCGGCGCGCCACTTCAATGCCGGTGCCAGTGAGAGGTCGCGTCCACTCTGGCCGGGCATGAATGCGACACTGACCGTTTCGGGCGGGAAGCACGCGCGGGTGATGAAGAGGGTTCAGGTTGGTCAGGACCGGCCGTGGCAGCGGTCCGGACGTGCGCAAACAAGAGATGTTGTACGTTAATATTGCTACGTATATAATTAACAACGTAAATAATGTGCTAGTTCGATAAAAATGATTGGAGATGGAGATGGAAATGGAATTTTACGTAAACACGGATATGCGTGTCTATGTCTATGTGTGTGTGCGCAACGACTCTTGCGACCTAGAAGCGGGGCCGTGTTTTTGATCGAGTTTTCTTTCTTGGTACGTTAGAAAATCAGTTTGTCTAATTCACATCTAGATGTTATTTGAGGATATCACATCTAAGCTCCCACAAGTACATAATGTAGCAACAAGAAACAAAAAAAAGGAAAAAATAGACCACAAACAGAGTGGACATCAACTTAGGGTTTGCACTCTCCACACGCTCGCCGCACTACATATAGGTTACACGCTGGAGGCTCAGCGTTCATTTGCTAGGGTTTGCTATATTCACAGTCTCTCACCCTCTCTTCACCAGATCTAAACAAGACTGCGTTGGCCTCTTGTCTATCTCTCCCCCCTCACAGCTGGTGAAGGAGGCGTACGTATCCCGTCGCACCGGGAAGGGGAGGAGGTGCAGCATTCACTCTATCGCCTTCGGCGAGGGAGGCAAGCCACTACTGGCTGCGCTGTTCTCTTTCACCCAGTGCTTGTGCGGGAGGGCCACCGACCCCTTCTTCCTCGCTGCCGTACATAGTGTGGGCAGATCCATCCTCCCACCGCACGCCTTGCCACATCCCGACGACCCTAAGGTATAAGTTTCTTTGAAACCGTCGTTGCTCTAGCTGCATGTGGATCTTTTTCGATCTGTAGTCGAATCTAGGTCTTGGTTCAAAGAGGAAAGAATGGTGCGGTGGGCTGGAGCAAGAATCTAGGACGTGGTTCAATGAGGAAAGGAGGGGCGGAAAGTAGTATAGACTGGCTATCCAGCCGCTTTGTAGGTCGAAAAGGGAAAAGGGGGTAACCCAGTACACACATCTGTAAGGAACCGATCTCTTTGTTGAAAAGGGAAAGAAACTGGGGGGGTCGGGTAGTTTGTGCAGGACTAGATTTGCTTCCCTCACATAGGAAGAAGGTTCAAAGAGAACAAATATGGGACCAACGCATATATGCTGCTTGGCTACATACTCTGCATCACCCATTTATACGTGTGGACGCACATGGTGCTGGCATGTCCCATACAACTATTTTGCTGTTGTTAATCTAAGAATGCCGCCGGAAAATTGAAGCAATGCCATTTTTAAAAGTAAATTACATTTTTTAAAGAATGTTGTTTCAAGAAAATGTCTCTCTTAATATGAATAAATGCAACCCTTTTAGAAATGCTACTGTCCTACTTTGTTTTCCATCCAAGATAAGTTAGATGCTTCTTTCTGTCACCGTTTGTTTCATCCTCCTTTATCGACAAGTAATTGTTTCCTTTTTTGCCTCTGTTAAAACAGGGGTATCGATTCAACTTGTTGCTATTGCCACATTTTGCTTCGCTACTCGAAACACTTATGTTTTAAGAGTGTTTTGTGCAGTTCAACTTGAATGTCACACCGGTGACTTTGCTTAATTTTGGTGGAACTGCACAAAAGGAGATCGAGATTTGTTTCCAGTCTTCATATCGATTCAGCTTGTTGCTATTGCGACATTTTGCTTCGCTACGTGAAACACTTTGCTTGATTTCAGTGCTACTGCACAAAACGAGATTGGATTTCCTATTCATGTTGGCAGATTCGTATTTTATCTTGTCCGTCTCATGAAAGTTCAGTACAGGCCTTCATCCACATGATTGTGTAGTGTGCTTTGAGATGTTGTGCTACTTGTATTGGTACTATTTTAAATAAATGTTGAATTGAAGCTATTGTATTGCTGTCTTTTCCCATTAAGTAGTGAACAAAAATGGGACCAACCCAGACATGATGCTTGTTGCTTTGTTACAACAAACTCTGCATCACCCCCTTTATAAGTAGATGGAAGCACATATTGTTGTTGCGCCCACTATCCCCTGGAACTGTTTATGCTTTTCGTTAATCTAATGCCGCTGGTAAAATTAAGCAATGCCACTCTCAGAATTAATTAACTACTGAATCTTAGTTCAAAACTTCAACACTTGTTAGGAATGGTACTATCGTGCTTTGTAGTTCTTTCTACATGTTTAACCAAGGTATTGTTAAGATAATGTCTCTGTTAAAATGAATCAGTTGCCTTGTTTTAGGAATGGTACTTTTCTGCTTTGTTGTTCTTTATACATGTTGAAACAAGGCATTGTTAAGATAATGTCTCAGTCAATATGAATGAATCACACTGATGGAGAATTGCTACTCTCCTGCTTTGTTTCCCATTAAGATAAAGTAGATCAGTAGATGCTTTTCTTCTGGGAGTACAAGTCATCAACCATTATTTCTCAGTAATTGTTTCCCTTATACCTATTGTTGCTTACAGGGATATCAAAATTAAAGCTCGGTTTTATTCCGACTTCGATTTTAGTTGAACTGCACAAAAGGAGCCAATGTGTTCAAGGCAAACTGCTGCATTACTGGGTCCAGTTGGTTGTTCCACTTTGCAGAAAGAAGCAGTCACTGTTTGCGCTACATTACAGAAGGAATGACTGAGAAGCTTTATAGAGTATTATTAGACACCGGTGACATGACTAGTCTATAGGGACCATTGGCAATTTAACAACACATGGAGTGCCCTGGGCAAAAAGTGCCCAAACAAGTACAATAAGCTACGACAGGACGATCATAGGCATTACATATTTTGAATTGGAAAAGCATGTAAAAGTTTAATCATTGATGTTAGCAAGAAGACGTTAGTTTAATATATTGGAATTGGAAAACCTTGTCAAAATTTGCTCATTGATGTTAGCCAGAAGACATGCATTTGATATTTTTGAGTGGGACGCCCTTGCTTTGAGTAGCGTCGAGTGTTTTTTCCTATTCCTATGTTCAGTTTAGAAGTAAATAGTTACTCTGCTGAGATATTCCTGTGTTAAGAGTTTGTTCTGAATATTGTCTATGTAATGCTAGGCCTTGTGTTTGATTGCAAAGTTGAGCTTGGAATGTTGTGGCATGCGGCATCGCGAGCTGTTCACCGTGCCTCCTGAGAATAATGCTTCGTATTGTTTTGCATGTCGATCTAATGCCAGTGATTTGCTTGTTAAGAAGATCATCCTCTTTTGTTGTTTCCATGCTTAAGAAGTTCATCGTCTGATGTTTCGTTCATAGCCTATATGACAAGTCGGGTACGTTAGATGTGAAACCATATGATCTTCCGACCAACTCATGATATTAGGCCGTGATTGGATCGTCGTTTTCCAACCAAAACCGCTTGTAAAACTGACGCTTGTAAATTAAAGCAGATGGTTTCGGGCGAAGGCCCTTGGATGGTCGATTTCGACTAGTAAAATATTGGAAGTACTTCACACACGATAAAACACTGAACAACACTCGGACGATTGCTAATCCAGCCGTTAGCTGCTATTTCAGCCTTGCCCATGGATGGCATGATACGCACGTCGTGCATGTATCATCTGGTAATGTCGTCCATATAGCAGTGCTCGTAAAATATACACTGGTCTCTCAAATTACACGCGTAACCCGCCGGTTTTACTTACAGACCTCGGGCCCTCGGTTTCATTACGCCTGTATTTTACACGTTGTTTCCGATGACGAGTAAATTACACTTGTATGCTAATACATGTTTGAAATAAACCAGAGCTCCCAAGCGCGGCCTTACCGTTTCATGCCGTCTCAGTTTCTCGAAGGTGCTCATAGGTGCCCGATGATCCTGGCCTCCTGAATGAGCAGCGGGCGCTGTATCAGACCATCCGTAGGGCCCGCGAGGCCCTCTCTGTTGTCCTTCGAGTTGTTGCGCTCGCTGTGGCGCCGAGCATTGTTAACATCGCCAACGAACAAGAGGATTCAAGAGATGACTTTATTTTGACTGGATGACACTAGGGACCCACTAGGGCCATAGGCGTACGTATGCAAGTGCCTCCTTATTATGTGCAACTATATTTTTTTGCTTTTTCCTGATTTCCTGACATCACGGTCCAACACCATTGTCAACCTATGTAGTCAATATAAACGAGAGAATTGCACAAGGTGCGGCCGACAGCTGGGACCAAGCAGCTCGAGCAGTATTTGTGTTTTTGAGGCATGAGCACTGCAGAGTTTTTCTTGGTGATGATTTCGTTGTTGTTCAGAGGAGAGTAGGGTATTAACTGGGCGGGCTGTGGCCCGTCTAGCCCAGGCCAAATATCCAGCCCAGATACTAATTTTTTCAAGATGAAAATGGCTAGCCCAGCTACACGTCTTTTTGAGGAATACCCAGGCAAGGTCAACTTGTTATTCTCCGCCCCGCTGGGCTGCAAATCTTTCCTAGGAGGGATGCATTAGGCTTAACAGGAAAATGGGCTTTAAAAAATAATAAATGAGATTTAATTATAAAATCTGGGCAGTAACTATAAAAAATGCACCAAACACGAAATTAGTTTATAAAATATTATTTATGGATTCGAAAATCTTAAATTTTCATTGTTGCGCGCGCAATGTTTCGTTGGATTTTTACGTAATACAAATTTATATTTAATCTGACTAGAAATTTTGGGATAAAAATGTTTCGGATCCCATCAAAATGTGTGAAATTTTATTGAATTCTGTCTTCAACGGTTGGTTGAAATTATTAATCGTTGTCCTAGCTAGAAAATGGGCTGTACTTTTAACAAACTATAAATGGGGTATTGTAAATTCCATTAGAATTCAAAAATGGGTTGTACATTCTTACAAAACGCAAATGGGCTATAAGTTCTCTGCCACACACTTGTGGGCCTACTAAGTGATGTGTCCCCTAAAAAGAATAAGTTGACGCGTATGCAAGGCTTTGTCAACTTATTATAGTCAGCACACGGTTCTAGCAGAAGTGGCCGTTGGATGGCTATCCAACGGATGTCGTGCTTCTTCTTCAATCTCGGATATTCTTAGCTTCGGCCGCCCAAAAAATGATTCCTCCCCCTGACATCTGGGGCGCACCGTTTCGGAGGCTGACCTATGGGCCTACTAAGTTGGAGCGTACGAAGGGCTTTGTCAACTTAGTCAATATAAACGACTCTAGCTTCAGTGACCATACGATGGCCATCCAATGGCCATAGTGCTTCTTCAACCTCTAGTCTACTTGGTCCAGCCGCCCAAAGCAGCGCCGGTCGTGCTGCCTGCTCCTGCCTCCCGTGGTCGGCTGTGCTGCCGCGGAGGCCTCACCACCCCCATACTACTCCCACCGCTGGCCAGGCCATCCCTCCACTCACCCACACCCCCTGTTATTCTGCGGTGGCGGCAGCCTCACATCGCAGTCGAACCAGTGAACGCTCGTACTCCTCTCCGTGTGGGCATCCACTACCGCGTCTTGCCCGGCTCCGTGTCGTCCCCTTCCTAGGCCTTGCTGTCGTCCACCGCCGTGGTGCTCTCGGCGCGGCGTGGTCAATGTGGTCAACGACCGACTTCCATCGGAAGAGTACTGTACGTGGAGAGGCTGACAGGTGGGTCCACGGCAGCCGCAAGGAAGTGCCTCCTTATTACGCGGAAAATAATTATTCCTCCACCTGACAGCGGGGACCCACCGGACGGGCCACCAGTATTTTGCGAAAAAAATCGTTTCCCCTTGACTGCTGGGACCCACCGGACGG
>NC_041380.1:285149442-285152145 GCF_002162155.2 Triticum dicoccoides | reverse complement strand
GCTCGGACCCACCAGAAGTAACTCCTTGTTACGCACAAAAAAATGAATACTCCCCCGGCTAGCTGGGACCCACCTTGGTGGGAGACTAACTTGTGGGCCTACTAAGTTGACGGGGACGAAGGGCTTTGTCAACTTAGTCAATATGAACAATTCTAGTTCCAGTGACCATACGATTTCCATCCAACAACCATACTGCTTCTTCAACCTCTGGTCTTCTTGCTCCAGCCGCCCAAAGCAGTGCCGGTCGTGCCGCATGCTCCTGCCTCCCATGGCTGGCTGTGCTGCCGCAGAGGCCTCACCGCCCCCTACTATTCCCACCGCTGGCCAGGCCCTGCGATGATGGCAGCCTCACACCGCAGCCGAACCAGTGAACCCTCGTACTCCTCTCCGCGCGGGCTTCCACTGCCGCGTCTTCCCCGGCTCCGCGTCGTCCCCTTCCTAGGCCTCGCTGTCGTCCACCGCCGTGATGCTCTCTGCACGGCGTGGTCAACATGGTCAAGGAATGACTTCCATCAAAAGAGTATTGTACGTGGAGAGGCTGACAGCTGGGTCCACGGCCACAGCCCAGTTTTTTGTGATTTGCCAAGTAAGTCGCTTTGTCGGGCTTGTTGGGCTGCAAATCTTTCAAGATGAGGAGAGCTTTCATTCGGCTGGCCGAGAAAATGTCCCATCAGTAATGAGAAATGGGCTATACATTTTTAAAACACATCAAACCGGCAATTAGTTTCAAATATCTTTTTTTTTCATTTCAAGATTTTAAATTACATTAATTTTTATGCGTGGAGAATTTGTTGGATTTTATATTGATATACATTTATTTTTAAAATCAGGTTGAATGTGAGTCGAAATTTCGGGATTAAAAATAGTTCAGACCGCACGGAAGTATGCAAAATTTCGTGTACTTTTTTAACTGTGGCCACAATATGGGCTGTAATGCTAACAAAAAGAATATGGGCTCCAAAAAAACCTTAAGTATTAGCAAATGGGCTGTAAATTATTAGAAATAATGGCAGATGGGTTGTATGTTGTTTTCCACAGATTTGAGGCTTTCCTAAAAAAAAGGTTGACGCACAAGCACTGACTGTTGGATGTCCATCCAACGGCCGTCATGCTTCTTCAATCTCTGTTCTTCCTGCTCCAGCCGCTCAAACAAGCGCCGGTGGGACTGCCTGCTCCCTCCTCCCCGTGGCCGGCTCTGCTGCCGCGCAGGCCTCACCGCCCCACCTTACTCCCATCGTTGGCCTAGCCATCCCTCTACTCACCCACACCTGCTGTTATTCTCCAGCGATGGTAGACGAACCAGTAAACCCTCGTACAGTAGTACTCCCCTCCACGTGGGAAACAACTGCTGAGTCTTCCATGCCTCTGTATCGTCCCCTTCCTAGGCCTCGCCGTCGTCCACCCCCGTGGTGCTCTCGGTGCGCCATGGTCAATGTGGTCAACGACCGACTTCCATCGGAAGAGTACTGTGCGTGGAGACGCTGACAGCTGGGTCCACGGCCGCAGCAAGGAAGTGCCTCCTTAATTATTACACGCAAAATAATTATTCCTCCACCTGACAGTAGGGACCCACCAGACGGGCCACCGTATTTCGCGAAAAAAAGTTTCCCCCCTGACTGCTGGGACCCACTAGCTACACCTTCACACGCAAGGAAGTGCGTCTGGGAAAAAAAACAAAACGATTCGCCCCCCTGACTGCTTGGACCCACCAGCTACATCTTCGCACGCAAGGAAGTGCCTGATAGTCGGGACCCACCTGGTCAAAGCATACATAGCGTTGTCATTCTGGTCGCGAACGTGTACGTACATATATACTGATGGATGTAGAGGTGCGCACGTGTAGTAGTAGAGGCGCGCACGTAGCATGTACATGTACGTACAGCGGCCAAGATGCAAGAAAGAAAATACGGCCATGTATGTGTACATACAGGCGGGGTCTCGAACGCCTACTCGTGCACACGTAAGGCGAGGGCTCGTTGACATGGCTAGGTCGGAACGGAGAAATAGCGTCGTCGTCGTGTTCATGGGGAGGCAATGGAATGCGTTGTGTTCATGCGGAGGCAACGGAATGCGTCGTGTTCATCGGGAGGCAACGAAACGCGTGGGAGCCAACTGGCTGGGTCGGAATGGAATGCATGGTCGTGTTCATCGGGAGGGCTTGGACGGAACAGGCGATGGAAACGAGGCCTGGCGTACCGCAGAACGGAGGAAACGGCCTTGTGTTCGACCGGCAACGTTTGAAACGGGATCCTGTTCAGCGGGAGGGGTGTGGCATACCGCAAAACAGACGAAACATACCTCCTACGGTTGAAACGGGGGTCCTATTGATCGGGAGGGGTGTGGCGTACCGCAAAACGGACGAAATGGACCTGTGTTGGAGCGCTACGGTCGAAACGAGGGTCCTGTTCATCGGGAGGGGTGTGGCGTACCGCAAAACGGGACTCCACGGGATACTGGTCATCTCCACCGTCGACCTCCTCCAGCCTCCACGGGCTCTTGTTCATCCAGCCTCCATCACGCGCTACTCGACAGGCTACTGTTCAACCACCCCTCCACCATCTACTGTTCATCCAGCCCTCCACACCACGGGGTCCTGTTCAACCACCCCTCTACGGGCACCCCTCCACCGTCTACTGTTCATCCAGCCCTCCACACCACGGGGTCCTGTTCATCCAGAGGCAATGGCACCGGTCACTGCTCATC
>NC_041380.1:285039082-285148955 GCF_002162155.2 Triticum dicoccoides | reverse complement strand
CATCGATCGGCTTCAGTTAGCAGCAGTAGCGAAGGAATCGCTCGATCGGGTTCAGTTAACAGCCATCGATCGATCGCTCGGGTTCAGTAACGTGTAGCCTGCAGTGCAATCGCTCGGGTTCAGTTAGAGCCCAACGCCTCGCTCGGGTTCAGTTAGAGCCAACGCCTCACACACATGCACGTACGTGTATGAGAGAAACGCGCATATCTCGGCCCCCGACCTCCCACCGTAATCGGGAACTCTCCGAAATTTTCCTCGCCCTCGCTTCTACCATGGTTTTTTCCGTCATGGACGTCCCAAAGAATGTCATGCAGCTGCGTCTCCGGCCCGCCCAGGACGAAAAGCCCATTTTATGTCATGATTTTTTGTCATAGAAGTAGGAGCGCACCACATCTATGATGATACCGGGTTTTGTCACAATTATCGTCATAGAAGTGTCATATGTATGACAGAAAAAATTTCGTTCGGCCCAAAATGTCATGGATGTGTCTTTTTTTGTAGTGGGGGTGGGAGGGAGGGAAAAACAAAGGCAACATGGAATGGGGAACCGACGAATAACTAGAGAAAAGCATTGGTTGGAATAATTGAGGAAAGGATGCTAAGACTTCGCACGAGTAGGATGGATACTTGATTAGGGACTCCGGCTCCAAGAAGAAAAAGGTTGGGCGTGTGGGAAAAAGAAAGACAACTTCGGACGACATTGTCTCTCTTCGGACGGGGAAACAATGTCGTTGAGAAAGAACTGAGGATTGATCTTACAAAAGACAAAGAGGGTCGAATCATTTGAAGAGAGAGCACCAAATGAAAAGAGCTGGCATCGCAACGAACGAAAACTAACTACTTGATCCTAAAAAAATTGAAGGGGAAGAGGCGTAAGTCAAAACACCTACGTCAAGATTTCTCACCAGAGCGATGAAGGGGCTAAGGAGTAAAAAGAAGTCGTACTCTCCGATATAACTAGACTCCAAAAAAAATTCTTCTAAACTCGACAACGGGAAACTACGATCAATCAAGGGGGCTCCTATGGTCGGTCGAGGCTCTAATACCAACTTGCCACGCCCAATATGTGATCCTATTTGAGAGGAACTTGAAGGTCCCACCAAGGATAGAGCTATTGGGGAACGTAGTATTTCGAAAAAAATTCCTACGATCACGCAAGATCTACCTAGGAGATGCATAGAAACATGAGGGGAGAGTATGTCTACGTACCCTCATAGACCAAAAGCGGAAGCGCTTAGTAAAGCGGTTGATGTAGTCAAACGTCTTCACGATCCAACCGATCCAAGTACCGAACGTACGGCACCTTCGTGTTCAGCACACGTCCAACACGATGACGTCCCTCGAGCTCTTGATCTAGTTGAGGACAAGGGAGAGTTTCTTCAGCACAACGGCGTGGTGACGGTGATGATGAAGTTACCGGCGCATGGCTTCTCCTAAGCGCTACGATGATATGACTGAGGTGTGTAACTGTGGAGGGGGGCACCGCACACGGCTAAGAGAAGACTTGTTGTGTCCTTGGGGTGCCCCCTCCCACGTATAAAAGGAGGGGGAGGAGGAGGCCAGCCAAAGTGGGGCGCGCCAAAGGGGGGGAGTCCTACTTGGACTCCCGGTCCAAGTAGGATTGGGCCCCCCTTTCCTATTCCAACAAGGGGAAGGAGGGAAGGAGAGGGAGAGGGAAAAGAAGGGGGGTCGCGCCTCCTCCCCCTAGTCTAATTAGGACTGCCCTTGGGGGGCGCCACCTTGTGGCCTTCCCTTTCCTACTCCCTTATGGCCCATTAGGGCCCATAACTTCCCCAGGGCCCCTCGGTTCCCGAGAAATATCCGAAATGTCCCGAAACCTTTTTGGTGTGTGAATACCTTCGTCCAATATATCAATCTTTACCTCTCGACCATTTCGAGACTCCTCGTCATGTCCGTGATCTCATCCGGGACTCCGAACAAACTTCGGTCATCAAATCACATAACTCATAGTACAAATCAGCATCGAACGTTAAGCGTGCGGACCCTACGGGCTCGAGAACTATGTAGATATGACCGAGACACATCTCCGGTCAATAACCAATAGCGAAACCTGGATGCTCATATTGGCTCCTACATATTAAGTCAATACGCATAAAAACATACATTGTTCCCTTTGTCATCGGTATGTTACTTGCCCGAAATTCAGTTGTAAGCATCATCATACCTAGTTCAATCTCGTTACCGGCAAGTCTCTTTACTCGTTCCATAATGCATCATCCCATATCTAACTCATTAGTCACATTCTTGCAAGGCTGATAGTGATGTGCATTACCAAGAGGGCCCAGAGATACCTCTTTGATACACGGAGTGACAAATCCTAATCTCGATCTATGCCAACTCAACAAACACCATCGGAAACACCTGTAGAGCATGTTTTTAATCACCCAGTTACATGGTGATGTTTGATAGCACACAAGGTGTTCCTCCGGTATTCGGGAGTTGCATAATCTCATAGTCATAGGAACATCTATAAGTCATGATGAAAGCAATAGCAGAAAAACTAAACGATCATTTTGCTAAGCTAACAGATGGGTCTTGTCCATCACATCATTCTCCTAATGATGTAATCCCGCTCATCAAATGACAACACATGTCTATGGTCAGTGAGGGAGTCCTGGATTAGGGGGTCTCCGGACAGCCGGACTATATCCTTTGGCCGGACTATTGGACTATGAAGATACAAGATTGAAGACTTCGTCCCGTGTCCGGATGGGAGTCTACTTGGCGTGGAAGGAAATCTAGGCAATATGGATATGTATATCTCCTCCTTTGTAACTGACCTTGTGTAACCCTAGCCCCCTCCGATGTCTATATAAACAGGAGTGTTTTAGTCCGTAGGACAAGATACAATCATACCATAGGCTAGCTTCTAGGGTTTAGCCTCTCTGATCTCGTGGTTGATCAACTCTTGTAATACTCATATCATCAAGAACAATGAAGCAGGACATAGGGTTTTACCTCCATCAAGAGGGCCCGAACCTGGGTAAACATCGTGTCCCCTGCCTCCTGTTACCATCCACCATAGACGCACAGTTCGGGACCCCCTACCCAAGATCCGCCGGTTTTGACACCGACATTGGTGCTTTCATTGAGAGTTCCACTATGTCGTCACCATAAGGCTTGATGGCTCCTTCGATAATCGCTAGCGATGCGGTCCAGGGTGAGGCTTTCCTCCCTGGACAGATCTTCATATTCGGCGGCTTTGCACTGTGGGCCAATTCGCTTGGCCATCTGGAGCAGATTGAGAGCTACACCCCTGGCCATCAGGTCAGATTTGGAAACTTGAACTACACGGCCGATATCCGCGGACACTTGATCTTCGACGGATTTGAGCCCATGCCGACGTGCTGCGCAGTCACGACGAGCAAGACGTAACTCTACCGTCAGACAGTGTTCGGGAGATCGCATCCGCAACTACTTCGGCCTTTAATCCGGAGCAAGTCGCGCCATCCGATAGCGGAGGGATGGACCCCACCATGGAGGCTGCACTCTTAGTGGCGATAGAGCCAGATACTGACTTCACTCCGTACGAGAGCCGTGTCGCCGAACCACTGGATTCATCCCCGGCCACGGACTCCGAGCCGCCTACATCTGTGCCTGTCGAAACCGACGGGGCACCGATCATGGAGTTCACCTCCGCGGATATCTTTCAGCACTCACCTTTCGGAGATGAGCTAAATTCATTAAGGTCTCTCTCCCTGTCAGGAGAACCTTGGCCGAACTTTGTCCAGATAGAATGGGATGCGGACGATGAACAAATTCGCTGCCAACCCACCACCCACTTAGTAGCCACTGTCGATGACTTAACCTACATGCTCGACTTCGGCTCCGAAGACTTCGACGGTATGGATGACGAGGCCGGAGACGAACAGGATCCACCTCCCTCGGGGCACTGGACCGCCACCTAATCATACGATATATACATGGTGGACACCCCCAAAGAAGCCAATGGCGAAGAGAAAGCGGAGGATGACCCCTCCAAGAAGCAACCCAAGCGCCGACCGGCACAGCAAGAGCGGTGATACCGGCACATGAGATAATAACACTCCGGATAGCACCGAAGACAACAACAATCCCCTCCAGCACGGTGCAGAGCTAGAGGACGAACAAGATAGCCCCCCAGAGCAGGCAGCAGAAGGAGAACCGGAGGAGGACAATTACATGACTCTCTCCGAAGACGAGGCGGGCCTCAGTGACGAGGAGTTTATCGTGCCTGAGGACCCCGTCGAGCAAGAGCGCTTCAAGCGCTGGCTTATGGCCACGGCAAGTAGCCTAAAGAAGAAACAACAACAACTTCAAGCTGATCAAGACTTGCTGGCAGACAGATGGACTGAAGTCCTTGCAGCCAAGGAGCATGAACTCGAGCGCCCATCCAAGAGTTACCCAAAACGCAGGTTGCTACCTCACCTCAAGGAGGAAGCATTGAAACCTCATTCACCAGTGTACAATGTGGTTGACCGGCCACTATGCGGCCGAGCCAGAGAGGTGTTTCAGCCTAAAGTTCAGACCGCACCCCGTTGCCACTCAGTCAAAAATACTAAGGCCTCGGGCAACACAGAGGACCTGCGAGACATCTTGGACGGTAAGGCAAAAATCGCAAGGTCAATATATGGGACACGAGCACGTGCGCCCACACGGGACGATGATCGTCACGTCAGACACACCAAGAGTAAATCCGGCCGGGCCGAATACAGTAGACAAGACTCATACGAACTACATCGGGATATAGCCCGGCACAGAGGCGCCGCACACCCCCTATGCTTCACTGATGAAGTTATGAATCATGAATTCCCGAAGGGTTTCAAGCCCGTAAATATGAATCATACGACAGCACAACAGATCCCGCTGTATGGATTGAGGATTTCCTCCTTCACATCGACATGGCTCGCGGTGACGATCTACATGCCATCAAGTACCTCCCACTAAAACTCAAAGGACCAGCTCGGCATTGGCTGAATAGCTTGCCAGCAGATTCCGTTGGCAGTTGGGAGGATTTGGAAGATGCATTTCTTGACAACTTCCAGGGCACTTATATGCGGCCACCGGATGCTGATGACTTGAGCCACATAACCCAGCAGCCAGGGGAATCGGCCAGACAATTCTGGACATGGTTCCTGACTAAGAAAAATCAAATTGTAGACTGTCCGGATGCAGAAGCCCTAGTGGCATTCAAGCATAACATCCGCGACAAGTGGCTCGCCCGTCACCTCGGCCAGGAGAAGCCGAAATCTATGGCAGCCCTCACAACACTCATGACCCGCTTTTGCGCGGGCGAGGACAGTTGGCTGGCTCGCAGCAACAACACGTCAAGGAATCCGGATACCTCGGATACCAAAGACGTTAATGGTAGGCTGTGTCGTAATAGACCAAAGTGCCGCAATAACGGTGATAACATCGAAGATACGACAGTCAATGCCGGATTCAGAGGCTCTAAATCCGGTCAGCGGAAAAAGCCATTTAAAAGAAATACTCCGGCTCCGTCTAGTCTGGATCGCATACTGGATCACTCGTGTCAAATCCATGGCACACCTGACAAGCCAGCCAATCACACCAACAGAGAATGCTGGGTGTTCAAGCAGGCCGGCAAGTTAAATGCCGAAAACAAGGACAAGGGGCTGCATAGCGATGAAAAGGAGGAGCCCCGACCGCCGAACCAAGGAGGACAGATCGGATTTCCCCCACGAGTGAAGACAATGAACATGATATACGCAACCCACATTCCCAAGAGGGAACGGAAGCGTGCACTAAGGGACGTCTACACGATGGAGCCTGTCGCCCCGAAGTTCAACCCATGGTCTGCTTGTCCGATCACCTTCGATCGCAGGGACCACCACACTAACATCCGTCATGGCTGATCCGCCGCACTGGTCCTAGACCCCATCATTGACGGATTTCACCTCACTCGAGTCCTTATGGACGGTGACAGCATCCTGAACCTACTTTATCGGGATATAGTGTGAAAAATGGGTATCGATCCCTCAAGGATCAAACCCAGCAAAACCACCTTTAAAGGCATCATCCCAGGTGTAGAGGCCCATTGCACAGGCTTAATCACACTGGAAGTGGTCTTCGGATCACCGGATAACTTCCGAAGCGAAGAGTTAATCTTCGACATCGTCCCATTTCGCAGTGGCTATCATGGACTGCTCAGATGGACAACATTTGCAAAATTCAACGTAGTGCCGCATTACGCATACCTCAAGCTCAAGATGCCAGGACCCCGCGGGGTCATAACAGTAAATGGAAACACATAACACTCACTCCGTACAAAAGAGCACACTGCGTCCCTTGCAGCAGAGGCACAAAGCAGCCTGTTCAGGCAGACCACTCATTCGGCGCTACAGCCCCCGGACACCTTCAAGCGAGTCCGGAACAATCTACAATAGGATCGCCTGGCGTGCTCAACGCTCGCCTAGCAATCCGGCCCCCGTCCCAGTCCCAGTGCAGCGACAAAATTCGTGCCATGCGTACATAGCTACGCACTGAAAATACAATGGACATAGGCAGGGGCACAATAAGGACACACCCCTCATTGTGGCTTAACCACACCAGGGGCTGTATACCTTTGACATTCCTTTTCTCTTTCAGGGCCTAACTCTTCGGAAGCCCTTTCCGGCAGTCTGATTGCCGGACACATTCCGGAAGCAACAACCAAGGCAGCAAGAAGCTAGGATGAACACGGGAACCGCCAGGTGGTCTCTAGTAATACTTGATATACCCGCTTTTCACTATTTATGCGTAGCTTGCCTTGGGATAGGACATTTCGAATTGTCCTACTTTATGCTTATTGCACTACTTATACCAGTATGCTTCGTCGTATTATTCAAATAACAATGCATATTATTAATCTGTCACTGCATTATTTATGTTTTTGTCTTTCTCTTATATGTCCATTTACGACATTTGGCACCTGCACGCTCGGGTGTGATCAGTACGCCAGGGGCTCTCGTTTACTCCGTAATACGGCGCAAGAAGTCCGAACACTTTTGACAGTGCGGCACCCCGAACTTATAGCATTATATGCATCAGCTTCGAATCATGTCTTGGGTCAAATGTTGGGTTGTCGTGCTCCCATGCTTTGGTACCTTAAGTTCCGCTATATCGACTAAGGTAGCGGTGGGAGAACTACTGCGATTGTGTCCCGGTTCTTCCGGACGAGCACCTCAGTAGAGAAAGCCAAAAACTGACTCTCATGATAAGGCGAGAGACTGGTCGCTGTTCGAGAGGTCTCAAGTCCTTAAACACTTTTTCCACTTCGGGCGAGGAGTCGGCCTTGTCCGTCTTAGGCGTGTATAGCGCCCCAAATTCGGCTCTCCTAATACCAGGGGCTTCGCCAAAAATTTAAAATCATAGACTTCTATGGCTAAGTGAGAGTGATAAAGAATTATAGTCCGATTTCCTGGTTCATTACGTTGAGCACCTCCCTTGAAGGACCCAAAATTGGGGTAAAGAGTGTTCAGATTTACCCCAAACACCCCAGTACTAGTTACCTGGGGGCAGAAGCCGACGACTGGCCAACTCTCAGATTTTATAAACGGCCGCACAGAAGGTAATATTGTAAATTAAGAAAGCGTCGCATGGCGCAAAAGAACTCGTTTTCATATTACAGGATCACATGGGCATGTTCATTCAAAGATTACATCCTTGGCACACTCATCTGCCACTAAGCGGGAACCCTTCAGGACACTCTCATAGTAATTCTCGGGGCAGCGATGCTCCTTGCCCTCCGGCGGCCCCTCCTTCACAAGCTTCACGGCGTCCAGCTTCGCCCAGTGCACCTTCACCCGGGCAAAAGCCCTGCGTGCACCTTCGATGCAGACGGACCGCTTGATGACCTCAAGCCGTGGGCAGACTTCCACCAGTCGCCTCACCAGACCGAAGTAGCTGCCGGACAGGGGCTCGCCAGGCCACATCCGGACTATAAGGCCCCTCATGGCCTGTTCGGCCGCCTTGTGAAGTTCGACCAACTGCTTCAGCTGGTCGCTCAAGGACACGGGGTGTTCGGTCCCAGTATACTGAGACCAGAACAACTTCTCCGTTGAGCGCCCCTCCTCAGCTCGGTAAAACTCCGCGGCATCCAGCACAGCGCGGGGAAGATCTGCAAACGCTCCTGGAGAGCTCCGAACTCGGGTAAGAAAAAGGAAAGTCTAATTCACATGCTTGCTTTGCATATTGAATGCCTTACCCGTTGCTATCTTCTTCGCCGCATCAATCTCCTAGAGGGCTTTGTGGGCTTCGGCCTTGGCGCCCCGGACGCTTTCAAGCGCCTGCGCGAGCTCAAACTCTCGCGTCTTAGAGTCAAGCTCCAAGGACTCGTGCTTTTTGGAGAGAGCCTCGAGCTCTTGCTGCACCTCGCCCACTCGGGCTTCTTGTTTCTCCCATTCAATGCGTTCTTTGGCCGCTTTGTCTTCGGCCACGGACAACACCTTCCTCAGGGTCTCCACCTCGGTCATGGCCCCTAAAAAATTCATGGTGATCCTATTACTTTACACCAAACTTCTTTTTAACTATATAAACTGGGGTATATCTTACCTTTGCTCTCTTCGAGCTGCCCCTTGGTAAGGCCGAGCTCGTCCTTGGACCGCTTCAGGGCCTGCTTCAGCGCAGAGACCTCCGTAGTACGTGCGGCAGCGGCCAGCAGGGAAGCCTGCACATACACATAGACATACTCTAATTAGACTCCTGAATTATCATTTGATACTCTATTCGGCTTTTCTTCGCGAACGCTGAACAGAGCATCAGGGGCTACTATCTATGCGGTAATATTTTTATATTTTGAATGCTTACCTCAAAGCCTGTTAGAAGGCTCGCGCAGGCTTCGGCCAGTCCGTTTTTGGCGGACTGAACCTTCTTGACCACCGCACTCATGATAGTGTGGTGTTCTTCATCGATGGAAACGCTGTGAAGCGCTTCCAGCAAGTTGTTCGGTGCCTCTGGTTGGACAAAGGACACCGGCACGGATGGTTGGCCCCCCTTAATGGGGGACCCCCTGCCAGAGTCCAGAACCATCGAAGGTTCCGGTGCAGTGTCCAGCTAGGGCCCGAACTCTAAGCCCGTAGGAGCCTCGCTCCCTTGGTACTCAGGGTCCGGGAGGTCGCCGTGAGGCGCCCCCCAGGATCACCTCCCCTTGGGTCGGTGCCTTTTGAGACACCACCTCGGCGTTGTCCGTAGGGCGAGGGGTGGAAGCCGTCGGAGGAGAACCGTTGTTCATATCCGACGAGCCCAAAGAGCCGCTCGACGAGGGTACATCGAGATGAGCTCGGGCCGGACTGCATAATCATGTTCGGCATGAGCAAAGGCAGTACAATAAAAATACTATGAAGTACTATGGTGTCCGGACACTTACGACTTCTCCAGGGGCTTGTCCCTGGGTAGCCACTCGTCACCGCTGTCGGCGGCCGTCATGGCACAATACGGAGGGAGGGTCTTTCCCTTCTTGGACCCTTCGGCCTCCCCGGATGGGTCGGTCTTGCTTTTCTTGTCTCCCCGGCTGGGGGGACAACTTTTCTCCTCCTCCTCGTTTCCGTGGGAGGAGTGCGCGTCGGACTCATCGGACGATGAGTCCGATAGAACCACCTTGCGCCGGAGACCCTTTCGGGTCCCCGCGGCCTTCTTCTTGGTCGTCTTTTCCGGCACCTCGTAAGGTGCCAGAGTCATCATCTTTGTTAGAAGAGCGTTTGCAGGATCTTCGGGCAGGGGGCTGGGCAATCAAGCTGATCCACTGTCTTTATCCAGTCCTGTTAATGACATGAAAGCTTAGATCCAGCACATAACCAAATCAGGGCACATAAATACCCTGAGAGATATAAAAGCCTACCGGATGGGCGCGATGCTTTGCCCTGAGTCCGCGGTCCTCGGTGAGGGAGGGAGGCATCTCGGCGCCCTTGAACAGCACCCTCCAGACGTCCTCATGCGTCGTGTCGTAGAGCTCTCGCAGCATCTGGTGCTGGGCCGAGTCGAACTCCCACAAAACAAATGACCGTCATTGGCACGGAAGGATCCAGCGGAAGAGCATAACCTGGACCACGTTGATGAGCTTGATTTTCTTGTTTGTCATGTTCTGGATGCAGGTCTGGAGTCCGGCCAGCTCTACCGAAGAGCCCCAGGACAGGCCCTTCTTTTTCCAGGAGGTGAGCCGCGTGGGGATTCCGGATCGAAATTTTTGGGCCACCACCCAGTTGGAGTCGCGCGGCTCGGTGATGTGGAACCACCCTGATTGCCACCCCTTTATGGTATCCACGTAGGTACCCTCGAGCCAGGTGACATTAGGCATCTTGCCCACAATGGCGCCTCCGCATTCTGCTTGCTGGCCACCCACCACCTTCGATTTGACATTGAAGGTTTTCAGCCATAGGCCGAAGTGGGGCCTGATGCGGAGGAAGGCTTCGCACACGACGATAAACGCCGAGATGTTGAGGATGAAGTTGGGGGCCAGATCATGAAAATCCAGCCCATAGTAGAACATGAGCTCGCGGACAAACGGGTGGAGAGGAAATCCTAGTCCACGGACGAAATGGGTGTCACATCCCTACTTCTGGTATGACCTAGGCTAGCCTTCTTGTGAGCATCATGTTTAAATTTCATTTAAATTTGAATTGGGGATTTGTGAAACCCTCAGAAATCATTTCTGGAAATAACCCAGATAAAAATTGCTCCAAAAAGGACCAAGAAAATATTCATGTTGCTCTCTGAAAATATTGGTCAGAGGTAAAATTCATACAAATATTTTCAGGAGCTCATAAGTATTTATTTTGGCCATTTGGAATTCATGCAATACTTATTTGCGATGGATATATATATATATGTTATATATTTTATATATGTCCAAAAAATTCTGAAAATTTGTGAGGGGCTTTGGAATAATCCCTTAGGTCCCTGCAAAAATTTTCAAAAGAAAATAAAATGATTTAGTATTATTATTAAGTCAAAACAAATGTCAGAAAATAGAAAAGAAAACAAAAATAGAGAGAACCTTACCTGGACCTACCTGCGGCCTGGCACTGTGCGGCCCAGCAAGCCGGCCCAGCCAGCTGGCCGTGCCAGTCGTCCCCTTCCTCGCACCAGGAGGACAGGGGCACGTGCTCGGTGCGCGCGGCCAAGCGTCCGGCCACCTCCTGTCTGTCTGCCTCACGCCTCGTCGCCCAGGACGCCCTGGACGACGCCACGTGCCGCCCCGCACCTCTCTCTCTCTCTCTCTCTCTCTCTCTCTCTCTCTCTTGTGGCCTCCCCTCCTCTCCCTCGCTCTCTCCCGCGAACCCCGAGCGCTGTCGTCGCCACCGTTCGCCATTACCGCGCCCACCGCCACGACCTCGCCCCTCCGATGTGCCCACAAGCTCCGCGCCGTCGTCCTCATCCTCTCCGTCAAGCCGTGCTTCGCCGGACGCCCTGTGGAGCCACCATCGCCGTCGTCTTCAACCTCCGGTACCGGAGATCGCCGTCATCGCTCCGTCGACTCCAGAGCCTCCCCCGAGCCGCTTAGCATGCCCGCCGAACCTCCGTGAGCTCTCCTCAATTTCCCCTCCGTCCCTGCCTCTCCCACTTGCTCCAGATGACGCGGACGAGTGTTGGCTCCTCGCCCGTGGTCTCCGCCGCCCAAATGGTCGTCGGAGCGACAATCCCGAGCCCCCTCTGTCGCGTTCGGTCTCGCTGGCGGCTAAACACCAGCGGGATTGACCAGATCTAACCCCCCCACCCTGTTGACCCAGCTTTGACCCGTGTGGGTCAGTGACATGTGGGGCCCGGCCCTGCTAATTTTTAGTTTAGGATTAGTTTAACAACTAATTAACCATGTTAGCTAACCGTGTCACTGACGTGTGGACCCCACACATCAGGTTTGACCTGGTCAGCCGCATTTGACTCGCTGACGTCATGCCACTGTCATGCTGACGCAGTTATTCATTTTCTGGTATTAAAATAAATCATGAAAATCCAGAAAATGATATAAACTTCAAAAATTCATAGAAATTCAACCGTAGCTCAGATTGAATTAAGTTATATATGAAAAATGATCAAAAAAATTCAATCTATCCATCTGTATCATTTTCATGCATGACAAACCAACCTATACATGTTGTATATATGAAAACACACTTATGGCATTTAAAGGGACTTAAATTAGAGTTGCATTTGAATCTTTGGGTCAAATGGACAACTTCCAAGTTGAATGCTAAATGCATTAGCTCAAAACACATCACATATTCATGCCATATTCATGCATCATATTGTTGCATATGCTTGTGTTTGATTGTCGACACCGTTCCTTCTCGATAGGTCCTGCTTCAGAGACCGATTCAGAGTACCTGTCAGAGGAGCAGTGCCCCTCTGTTGATCTACCAGGCATGCAGACCTCCTTGTTCATTCCAATAAAATCCTACTCTCTCACTCATGTTCTCTTTTATCGCATTAGGACAACAACGATTCAACTACTACTTTATGCTGCGGTAGTTGAACCCATTCCTCTGCATGACATGTCATTGCCACAGTAAATAGTTGAAACCCACAAACATGTGTAGGAGTTGATTGAGCCACGTTGTATTCCTACCATGCATTGCCTGCTATTGCTTAGAGTATGTCAGGTCTAATTCATTGTGAATGAATTGGAGTACAGTGCTATGTTCTAATGTTGAGAGTTAAGTGTGTGAACATGATTTGGCAAAGGTAGCGGTGAGAGGCCATGTAGGAGTACATGGTGGGTTGTCTCACTGGAACCGTCCCTAAGAACTGAGTTCTGCGTATGTTGTCCAATGACTAGATACTACCACACATTGGGTTCCGGTAACTCAACCCCTCTCGACTTATTAACCGACTTGGTCTCTGTCCAGGAGTCGCAACTAGTTTCTGGTGTTTGTAGGCAGTGTTATTCTTCTACCAAGTGGCACCCGACAGGGTGGGCTTGGGATAGACTAGGCACATGTGGCACAGTGTACCAAGTGGCACCCAGATGGTGGGCTTCAGAACCCTGCTCACATCGTTTGGGGCCATGAGCGAAACCTCGTCCGAATCTCCTTGCGGATGGAACCCGAATAGGTAATAAACCTGGTCTAGAGTCTTGCGTGGTTCATCAAGTCGTGGCCGACACCCTCGCCAGGCTTCCGCTTGAAGGTTGCCGAGGTACATGACATGTACATGGCAGTAAGTGGCGAGAGCGTGTGTGAAGAAGTACACCCCTGCAGGGTTATCATGATCTATTCGAATAGCCGTGTCCTCGGTTATGGACTTCTTGGATGCTTACGTGGTACATAGACAACTTAAAGTGGATACTCTAAAATGCTCAAGACAAGTGTGAGTGCTATGGATGGCCTTCTCGTAGGGACACGGGAATGAATCCATAGTAGTGTATTGATTTGGTGATTAGTGGACTCGTGTGCGCTCTCTTACCACAAAGAAGTTACTCATGGTCATAGAACAGGATAGCCACTGAGTCAAAGCTGGCTTGCTGCAACTAAACCCCACAATGCCTTCTTGATACTAATGCATGTATGATAGGATCTGATGTAAGTCTTGCTAAGTACCTTTGTACTCATATTTGCTTAATTTATGTTTTGTAGATGAGACCGATGTCTCACTAGTAGTTCCGCTTGGACTTCGACGAGTAGCTTGTTACCTCAGCTACGATCTTGTACCCTTGGGAGGGTCTTGTAGATAGTCAGGCTTCTCGGCCTTTTTCTTTTGTAGTTGTCTGTACTCAGACATGTAATGCTTCCGTTGCTTGTATGCTCTGAATGATGGGTCATGAGACCCCTGTTTGAATTAAATGCTATGTGGCTCTTTTGGGCCTTTATCTATATGAGTTTGCGTTATGTTGTGATGCCATGTTGTACAGCACATACTTGCATGTTATGTGTACGTGTAACATGTATTGCTATGTGTGGGATCTGAAAACCTAGTTGTCTATCCTTGGTAGCCTCTCTTATGGGGAAATGTAGTCTAGTGCATCCACTGAGCCATGGTAGTCCGCTACAACCCGGTTTACCGGAGTCCTGCTAGCCCAGCACTACTGCTCCAGAACACTTAGACTGGCCGGCATGTGATTCACTTCGTTCCTGTGTCTGTACCTTCGGGGAAATGTCACGCGGTGACTTCCGGAGTCCTGCTAGCCTGCTACAGCCCGGATTCCTGGAGTCCTGTTAGCCCAGTTGCTACAGCCCGGATTCACACGCTGATGACCGACATGCTCGATGTTGTTTCATGTATGCTTGTTCTCGTAAGTTAGTGCCACTTTGGGTTCACGACTAGTCATGTCGGCCCGGGTTCTCTGTCGTATGGATGCTAGCGACACTATCATATACATGAGCCAAAAGGCGCAAACGGTCCCGGGCCAGGTACGGTGACACCCGTGGGAATACCGTGCGTGAGGCCGCAAAGTGATATGACATGTTACATGCTAGATAGGTGTGACTTAGAATCGGGGTCCTGACAATGGGTAAGAAAAACTACCCTCTCATGGGGTTCGGGCATTGGGATGATCTGCCCCGCATTCGGCAGGCGGTGCGCAATATTCGCAGCTAGGTATCCGGCCTCCCATAACTTTTTGATGTTCTCCTCCGTGACGGAGGAGACCATCCACTTGCCTCCTGCTCCAGACATGATTGGAGTGGTTCGAGAAGAATAACGCAAGCTTGGGCGCTAGAGCTCGGGTGTGGGGGAATGGGTAAGCGAGAAGGAAGAAGGCGTGGGTGAAAAAGTAAACCTTTGTCCCTTTATAAGGGTGGAGGAGGAAATGAGTCTCCCCACTTGCTTGGCAAAACCGCTTATTCCCTAGGCGCCGTAATTGATGGCGCGGTTGGCTTACCCACGTCCGTATTGATGAGAATCCCGTGATAAGGGGAACACGATCTCTGCTTTGACAAGACGTATCAAGAAAACTGCCTTGCGATATGTGCGGAGCTGGTTGAGAAAAGCGGTTCAAATAATAACTAGGCCATGAAGTGATGTCATACTATCAAAACGTGTCAGCAGATTAGATTTGTGGAAGTATTATTCTATCTACGGTGGTATGTGGAACTTATTTTTGCAGGGTCGGACACTATCCTTGTATTCAAACTCTTCCATGGTGTATTCGGAGGAGGAACCCGCCTTGCAATGCCGAAAACAACACTGCACGTCGGACTCATCGCCATTGAAGCCTGGTTCAGGGGCTACTGAGGGAGTCCTGGATTAGGGGGTCTCCGGACAACCATACTATATCCTTTGGCCGGACTGTTGGACTATGAAGATACAAGATTGAAGACTTCGTCCCGTGTTCGGATGGGACTCTACTTGGCGTGGAAGGCAAGCTAGGCAATACGGATATGTATATCTCCTCCTTTGTAACCGACCTTGTGTAACCCTATCCCCCTCTGGTGTCCATATAAACCGGAGGGTTTTAGTCTGTAGGACAAGATACAATCATACCATAGGCTAGCTTCTAGGGTTTAGCCTCTCTGATCTCGTGGTAGATCAACTCTTATAATACTCATATCATCAAGAACAATCAAGCAGGACGTAGGGTTTTACCTCCATCAAGAGGGCCCGAACCTAGGTAAACATCATGTCCCCTGCCTCCTGTTACCATCCACCTTAGACGCATAGTTCGAGACCCCCTACCCGATATCCGCCGGTTTTGACACCGACAGTCAGGAAACTTAACCATCTTCGATGAACGAGCTAGTCAAGTAGAGGAATACTAGGGACACTTTGTTTTGTCTTTGTATTCGCACATGTATCAAGTTTCCGGTTAGTACAATTCCAGCATGAATAATAAACATTTATCATGATATCTATACCTACTATTAAAGGGAGGTGATATTCTTGGTTTTGTCCCGCTACGTTTGGACCCGTTTTAATTAATTTCACATATGCTATTTGGTTTTTTTTACGTGCCACCCATTTTGGCCCAACTAAGGAAGTCCATCTAGCGGCGCACTATGGCCCAGGTCTAGAGAGCTGGTAAAAAATAAAATTGCCGATGTAAGGGTTTGATCTCATAACCTGCCAACCGGACACACACAGTTTGTCCAACTGACCCAGCTAAAGATATATGAGACATATTTTTTTCTCCCGTTGAATGCACGGGCCTTTTTGCTAGTAAGGAAATATAAATAACATCTTTATTATTGCCTCTAGGGCATATTTCCTTGAGTCTCCCACTTGCACTAGAGTCAATAATCTAGTTCACATCGCCATGTGATTTGACACTAATAGTTCACATCTTTATGTGATTAACACCCATAGTTCACATCACCATGTGATCAACACCCAAAGGGTTTACTAGAGTCAATAATCTAGTTCACATCACTATGTTATTAACACCCAAAGAGTATTAAGGCGTGATCATGTTTTGCTTGTGAGAGAAGTTTAGTCAACAGGTCTGCCACATTCCGATGCGTATGTAATTTGCAAATTTGTATGTCTACAATGCTTTGCACAGAGCTACTCTAGCTAATTGCTCCCACTTTCAATATGTATCTAGACTAAGACCCAGAGTCATCCAGATTGGTGTCAAAGCATGCATCGACGTAACTCTTTATGATGAACTCTTTATCACCTCCATAACCGAGAAATATCTCCTTAGTCTTCTAAGGATAATTTTGACCGCTGTCTAGTGATCTACTCCTGGATCACTATTGTACCCTTTTGCCAAACTCATGGCAAGGTACACAATAGGTCTGGTACACATCTTAGCATACTTTATAGAACCTATGACTGAGGCATAGGGAATTACTTTCATTCTCTTTCTATTTTCTGTCATGGTCGGGTTTTGAGTCTTACTCAACTTTACACCTTGCAATACAGTCAAGAACTCCTTTCTTTGATTTGTTCCATTTTGAACTACTTCAAAATCTTGTCAAGGTATGTACTCATTGAAAAATCTTATCAAGCATTGTCGGATGTGGGGCTCAGGCTAACCCTTAAGATTCGAACACTGGGGTGCGCGTGAAGTCTTTCCCTCCTACCAATCTACGCTCTAGCTCGCTAAGATCTTGCGGACGAACTCGACAAACTCACAACACAGAAAGACACGGGGTTTATACTGGTTCAGGCCACCGTTGTGGTGTAATACCCTACTCCAGTGTGGTGGTGGTGGATTGCCTCTTGGGCTGATGATGAACAATACAAGGGGAAGAACAGCCTCCTGAGGTTGAGGTGTTCTTGTGCTCTAGGACTTGTGTGTCTCTCTGGATCCGATGATATCTCTGTCCCCCCTCTCCTATGGTGGTGGCTAGTCCTATTTATAGAGGCCCTGGTCCTCTTCCCAAATATCAAGTGGGAGGGGAGCCAACAATGGCGGGCTAATTTGAAGGGGGACAGCTAGTACGAGCCATCCTGACAAAAGTAGTCTTCGCCTGCACAAAGCTCTGGTGGTGACGCCACCTTGAGCTCCACGATAACCTCCGTCTTGCAGTCCATGGTCTTGGTCTTGGTGCACCGAAATGGCAACCTTTGCATGTGGCCTCAGTACTTCGCGGCTGCACTTGCCTCCTTTGCACCAAAGGGGAAACAAGGACGCTGCGCGTGCTGCCACCCGCCTGGCGCCCGCCTGGTGTCGATCGTCATGGCTCACGTCATGAGAGCCTTGTGAGGTTCGCCTTGCCTTGATATCTCCGCTCCTCGTGAGCCTACCTGACCAGGCTGCTCCAGAGGAGGTCTTACATTGTCTGGCTCGCAAGGCTTGGCCCCTCGCGAGGTTCCTAGATGCTTTGTTGGTGAAGATGGACCGTATGGCCTGCTGGCTCAGCCACGCTGCGGGCCGCGGGCAGGCAAGTCTGGGGACCCCCGTTCCCAGAACACCGACAAGCGTCTTGATCTATCTCTATAGATCTTGATGCCCAATATGTAAGCACCTTCACCGAGGTCTTTCTTTGAAAAAACTCCTTTCAAACACTCTGTCGGTGTCAAAACCGACGGATCTCGGGTAGGGGGTCCCGAACTGTGCGTCTAGGCTAGATGGTAACAGGAGGCAAGGGACACGAAGTTTTACCCAGGTTCGGGCCCTCTTGATGGAGGTAAAACCCTACGTCCTACTTGATTAATATTGATGATATGGGTAGTACAAGAGTAGATCTACCACGAGATCGGAGAGGCTAAACCCTAGAAGCTAGCCTATGGTATGATTGTTGTTCTGTATGTTGTCCTACGGACTAAAACCCTCCGGTTTATATAGACACCGGAGAGGGTTAGGGTTACACAAAGTCGGTTACAATGGTAGGAGATGTGCATATCCGTATCGCCAAGCTTTCCTTCCACGCCAAGGAAAGTCCCTTCCGAACACGGGACGAAGTCTTCAATCTTGTATCTTCATAGTCCAGGAGTCCGGCTGAAGGTATAGTCCGGCCATCCGGACACCCCCTAATCCAGGACTCCCTCAGTAGCCCCTGAACCAGGCTTCAATGACGACGAGTCCGGCGCGCAGATTGTCTTCAACATTGCAAGGCGGGTTCCTCCTCCAAGTACTTCATAGAAGTTTTTTGAACACAAAGATAGTGTCCGGCTCTGCAAAATAAGTTTCCACATATTGCCATAGAGAGAATAATATTTACACAAATCTAATCTGCTGACGTATTCCGTAGTGCAACGCACCACGGCCAAGCCTTTATTCGAATTGTTTTACTATCCCACCTCAGCGCGTCATGCGAGGCGGTTTCCTTGGCACGTCTTGTTAAAGCAGAGATCGTGTCCCCTTATTTCGGGATTCTCATCAACACGGGCGTGGGTAACCCAACCGTGCCATTGATTACGGCACTTGTAGATAAGCGAGTTTTACCAGGCTGGTGGGGACACGTAGTTGCGTCCACCCATATAAGGGGATAAGGATCCACCTTTTCACCTACGTCTTCTTCCTCCTTCGCCTATCCATTTTCGCGCACTCGAGCTCCAGCTCCCAAGTCCGCACTCCCCACCTCAACCTTCTCCAGCCATGTCCGGAGCGGGAGGCAAGTGGATGGTCTCCTCCGTTACGGAGGGACACATCAAAAGACTAAGGAAGGCCAGATACTTGTCTAACGACATTGCACACCGGCTTCCTGAAGAGGGGCAGCTCATCCCCACCCCTAGGCCCCATGAGAGGGTGGTGTTCCTCCCCCATTTCCTCCTCAGACTGGGCTTCCCTCTCCACCCATTTGTCCGGGGGCTCATGTTCTACTATGGCCTGGATTTCCATGATCTGGCCCCGAACTTTGTCCTCAACATATCGGCATTTATCGTCGTGTGCGAGGCTTTCCTCCGCATCCGCCCCCATTTTGGCCTATGGCTCAAGACTTTCAATGTCAAGCCGAAGGTAGTGCGCGGCAACCAGGCGGAGTGCGGAGGCGCCATGGTGGGTAAGATGCCCAACGTCTTATGGCTCGAGGGCTCCTTTGTGGAGACCTTGAAGGGGTGGCAATCGGGGTGGTTTTACATCACTGAGCCACGCAACCCTGAATGGGTCGCAGCCCCCGAGTTCCGATCCGGACCCCCTACGCGGCTTACCTCCTGGAAGGAGACGAGCCTGACATGGGGTAAAAAAGGAGAGCTGACCGGACTCCAAACGAGCGTCCAAACCCTGGTGGACAAGAAGCTCAAACTTGTCAACATAGTCCAGGTTATGCTCATCCGCCGGATCCTCCCGTGTCAACAACGGGCTTTCAACCTATGGGAGTTCGAGCCGGCGCGGCATCAAACTCTGAGCAGGCTCTTTGACACGACGTACGAAGATGCCTGGAAGGTGCTAGCGCTGAGGCCCCCGCATTCGCTACCGAGGATCGTGGATTCAGTACGCAGCGTCACGCTCATACGATAAGCTATTTTTTACCTTTCACAGGGTATCAGTTTTTCATAGTTTGACTCCGTGCGGGATCTAAGCTCCCTTACCTTTGACAGGATTGGCAGGAGACGTCCGGACAGATCATCTGTCCGGCTCCTTTGCCCGAAGGCCCAGCGGACGCTCGTTTGACGAAGCTGCTGGTCCTGGCACCCCATGTGGTGCCGGAGAAGAAGGCCAAGAAGAAGGCCACGGGGACTCGAAAGAGTGCCCGGCGCCCGGAGGTGTCGGACTCATCATCCGGCGACTCCAAGACGCACTCCTCCCACGAAGACGAGGAGGAGGAAGAAGAGACCTCTCCCCCTCCAGCGGGGGAAGGGAAGAAAAGGAAGGCCGCCCCATTTGGGGAGGCCGAAGGGTCCAAGAAGGGGAAAACCCTTCCTCTGGACTACTCCACCAATGCCGACGACGGCGAAGAGGAGTGTCCGCTCAGGGCCAAGCCCCTGGCGAAATCGTACATATCCGGATACCAGAGTAATTCATAGTATTCCTTTATTGCACAACTTTCCCTTATGTCGAATATGATTATGCAGCCCACCCAAAGACCGGCTCGACGCATCGTCGAGCGGTTCACTGGACTCGTCAGATGTGAATTCCCTTCCGACGGCTTCCTCCCCCGCCCTACGGACGACGCCGAAGTGTTGTCCCAACAGGTTCCAAGCCGGGAGGAAGTGGTCCTAGAGGCGCCGTGAGGCGACCTCCCGGACTCCAGGAGTAAAGGGGATAAAACCGCCCAGGGTTCCAAGTCCGGCTCTAGGCCGGACACCACTCCGAAACCTTCAGAGGTTCCAGAGTCCAGCGGGCGACCTCCTTCCAAGAGGAGCAAGCCCTCCGTGTCGGTGACCCCCGTCCAACCGGAGGCGCCGGACAGTCTGTTGGAGGCGCTCAAAGGCGCCTCCATCGACGAGGAGCACCGCACCATTATGAGTGCGGTGGTCCAGAAGGTTCAGTCTGCCAAGAGCGGAATGACTAAAGCTTGTACTAGCCTTTTAACAGGCTTTGAGGTAAGTAAAGAATGTGTAAATAATATTACCGCATAGACAGTAGCCCCTGATGCTCTGTTTGGCGTTCGGGAAGAAAAGCCGAATAGAGGATCAAATTAAATTCGCAGGAGTAACAAAAAAGAGTCAATATGCGTGTGCAGGCTTCTTTGCTGGCGTCCGCCGTACTGACTGCGGAAGTGGACATGCTAAAGCAGAACCTCGAGCAGTCCGAGCAAGAGGTCGGGCGTGTCAAGAAGCAGCTTGAGGACAAGGAAGGTAAGAAATACCTTGTTTAAATATATATATATAAGGTGCAATTGCAAAAAATGACAGGATTTCGTGGCTATTGTAGGGGCCACGTCGGAGGTGGCGACCCTTAAGCAAGCGTTGGTCGAGGCCGAGAAGAGGGCGGCCACAGAGCGCACCAAGCGGGAGAAGTATGATGCCCAGGTTGGCAAGGTGCAGCAAGAGCTCTGGGCTCTCATGAAAAAACGTGAGTTTGGAGCTTGACTCGAAGACGCGAGCGTCCGAGCTCGCGATGGCTATTGAAAATGCCAAGTCTGCCAAGGCCGAATCCCAGAAGACCCTCTAGGAGTTGGATGCGGTGAAAAAGATAGCGGGCGGGTAAGGCATTCTTTATGCAAAGCAAACACGTAAACGTAAGTTACTTGTTACTTACCCGAATCCGGAGCTCTCCAGGAGCATTCGCAGATCTTCCCCGTAGCGTGTCCGATGCCGCCGCATTCTATCGAGCCGAGGAAGGCAGCTCGATAGAGAAGGTGTTCTGGTCTCAGTGTGCTGAGGCCGGACACCCCGTGCCCCTGAGCGACCAGCTAAAGCAACTGGTCGAGCTCCACAAGGCGGCCGAACAGGCCATGAAGGGCCTCATAGTTCGGCTGTGGCCTGGAGAGGCTCTGCCTGGGAGCTATTTCGGGCTAGTGCGGCGGCTGGTGGGGGCCTGTCCAAGGCTCGAAGTCATCAAGCACTCTGTCTGCATTGAAGGTGTTCGTAGGGCACTTGCCCGTGCTAAGGTGCACTGGGGCAAGCTGGATGCTGAGAAGCTTGTGAAGGACGGGCCACCGCCAGGGAAAGAGCATTGCAAGCCCGAGAATTATTATACGGATGTTCTGAAGGGTGCCCGCCTTGTGGCGGATGAATGTTCCAGGGATGTAATATTTGAGTAAAACTCGCTCGGTTTGTCCTGTGCGCTGAAAACTTGTTCATATGCGCTAAGCAATGCTGTTGGAATTTAAAATATTACCTTCTATGCGGCTGTTTATCAATTCTGAGAGATGGCAAGTCATCGGCTTCTGCCCCTGTGCCGCTAGTGCTGGGGTGTTCGGGGATAAACCTGAGCGCTCTTTTTCCCATGTTCGGGTCCTTCGAGGGAGGTGCTCAGCGCAACGGACAAGGCAATCGGACTATAATGCGTGAACACTCTCATTTAGCCATAGAATTCTATAATTTTAAATTTCGGTGAAGCCCCTGGTATTCGGAAGATCGAGTTCAGGGCGCTATCCACGCCTTGGCCAGACAGAGCCGACTCCTCGCTCTAAGCGGCATAAGTCTTTAAGGACTCGAAAAACCTCTCGAACGGCGACCAGCTCTCACTTCATCATGACAGTCAGTTTTAGCTTTCTCTACTGAGGTGCTCGACCCAGCTCAATTGGGGCACAATCGCAGTAGTTCTCCTAGTGCTACCTTAGCCGATATAGCGGAACGTAAGGCACCAAAACATAGGAGCCGGGCAAACCCAACTATTGACCCAAGACATGATTCGGAGCCGATGCTTATAATGCTATAAGTTCGGGGTGCCGCACTTGTTGAAGTGTTCGGACTTCTCACACCATATTAAGGGGTACTAAAGCCCCTGGCGTATTTTGGCCGTACCAAAGTGTACGGGTGCAGCATGTCATTAAGGAACATATATTTGTAAAAAAAAGAGTAATGCAAAAATAGACAAAAGCTATGCATTGTTTATTAAAAAGGGCTGCGATCAAAGCAGAATGATACAAATAATGCAATAAGCAAAAGGTTGGACTATTTAACATGTCCGTTCCAGGGGCAGGTTGCGGAATGGTAAGCGAAACAGGTATACTGCTCGTGATAGAGACCACCTGGGAGTTCCGGAATGCGGCATGGCTTGTCTGCTTCCCTGGTTCTTGCATCGTTTGTGCGGCAATTGAACTGCCGAACAGGCCTTCCGAAGAGTGGAGTCCTGAAAGTAAGAGAAAATTAAAAATTCGGCAGCCCCTGGTACGGTTTAAGCCGTGTTTCGGGCATGCCGTCATGGTGCCCCACCCCCTGCACCAATGGTATTTCTAGAGCGTAGTTATGTACGCGAACTGCTGGTGTCGCATTTTTGCAAGGGCTGGGGTTGGGGCCGCATTGCTACGCCTGCTCGGAACGCGCCGTGCGGTCTTGTTGTAGGTTACTCCGGGCACGCTTGACGGTGTCCGGACGTTTAATGGCCGGACTGGAGAACTGCCTGGAGAGGCTGCTTTGTGCTTCCGCAGCAAGGGCCCCCATGTGCTCCTCCGTTCGGAGAGAGCGTTCGGTGTTTCCATTGACCGTAATTACTCCTCGAGGGCCTGGCATCTTGAGCTTAAGGTATGCGTAGTGCGGTACTGCATTGAACTTGGCGAATGCGGTTCGCCCGAGCAGTGCATGATAGCCACTGCGGAATGGGACTATGTCGAAGATTAACTCCTCGCTTCGGAAATTATCCGGAGATTCGAGGACCACTTCAAGTGTGACTGAGCCTGTACAGTTGGCCTCTACACCTGGTATTATGCCTTTAAAGGTCGTTTTGGTGGGCTTAATCCTCGAGGGATCTATGCCCATTTTCCGCACTGTATCCTGGTAAAGCAAGTTCAGGCTGCTGCCGCCGTCCATAAGGACTCTGGTGAGATGAAATCCGTCAATAATTGGGTCTAGAACCAATGCGGCAAATCCGCCATGACGGGTGCTAGTGGGATGGTCCCTTCGATCAAAGGTGATCGGGCAGGAGGACCATGGGTTGAACTTTGGGGCGACTGGCTCTACCGTGTATACGTCCCTTAACACGCACTTCCGCTCCCTCTTGGGGATGTGGGTAGCGTATATCATGTTCACCGTCCGCACTTGTGGGGGAAAACCCTTCTGTCCACTGTTGTTCGGCGGCCGGGGCTCTTCGTCGTCATCGCTATGTAGCCCCTTGTCAGTATTTTCGGCATTTAACTTGCCTGCCTACTTGAACACCCAACAATCCCTGATGGTGTGATTGGCCGGCTTTTCGGGGGTGCCGTGTATCTGGCACAAGCGGTCAAGTATTCGGTCCAAACTAGACGGGCCCCTAGGATTTCTTTTGAATGGCTTTTTCCGCTGACTGGATTTTTAGCCTCCGAATCCGGCGTTAACTGCCGTATCCTCAGGGTTGTCGCCGTTAATGCGGCGCTTCTGCTTGTTGCGACGCGACCTGCCACTACTATACCTGGTATCCGAATTACCAGGGTTCTTGGTCATGTTGTTGCTACGAGCAAGCCAGCTGTCTTCTCCCGCGCAAAAGCAGGTCATGAGTGTCGTGAGTGCTGCCATAGATTTCGTTTTTCGTGTCCAAGGTGCCGGGCAAGCCACTCGTCACAGATATTGTGTTTGAAGGCTGCTATGGCCTCTGCATCCGGACAGTTGACTATTTGATTTTTCTTTGTTAGGAACCGTGTCCAGAATTGCCTGGCCGATTTCTCTGGCTGCTAAATTACGTGGCTTAGGTCATCGGCGTCTGGTGGTCGCACATAAGTGCCCTGGAAATTGTCGAGGAATGCGGCTTCCAGGTCCTCCCAACAACCGATTGATCATGCTGGCAAGCTGTTAAGCCAATGCCGAGCTGGTCCTTTAAGCTTGAGTGGGAGGTATTTGATGGCGTCGAGATCATCACCACAGGCCATGTGGATGTGGAGATAATCCTCGATCCATACCGCAGGATCTGTTGTGCCATCATATGATTCGATGTTTACAGGTTTGAAACCCTCGGGGATTTGATGATCCATTACTTCATCTGTGAAGCATAGTGGGTGTGCGGCGCCTCTGTACTGGGCTATATCACGACGTAGCTCCAATGAGCTTTGTCTACTGTGTTTGGCCCTGCCGAATTTGTGTCCGGCGTGACGGTTACCGTCTCGAGTCGTGGGGCGCCCACGCGATCCGTAGATCGATCTTGTTTGCCTTGCCTTGTCCTCCATCATATCTCGCAGGTCAGGCGCATTTTCCCATGCCTTGGTACGGGGTGCGGCTTGAGTGGAGGGCCGAGAGGCCTCTCTGTCGCGGCCACGAGGTGGCCGGTCGGCCGTATCAAGTGCTGGTGATGTAGGTTTAAGTGCTTCCTCCTCTAATCGGGGTAGCAACCTGCGCTTTGGGTAGCTCTTGGAGGGGCGTTCGAGTTTATGCTCTTCGGCCACAAGGACTTCAGTCCATCTGTCGACTAGCAAATCTTGATCAGCTCTAAGCTGTTGCTGTTTTTTCTTGAGGCTTCTTGCCATGGCCATAAGCCTGCGTTGAAAACGCTCTTGCTCGACAGGATCCTCTGGCACGATGAATTCATCGTCGTCGAGGCTTGCCTCATCTTCGGAGGGAGGCGTATAATTATCGTCCTCGACCTCTCTGTCTGCCGCTCTCTCATGAGGGCTGGCTTCTCTATCCTCCTACGAATCTTGCTGGAGGGGGTTTTCTTCGGCACTCTCCGGAGTATTATTATCTCCTGTGCCGGAATCGCCGTGTTTGCTTTGGCGGGATTTTGAGCGGCGCCGCTGACGTCAGTGCTTAGGTTGTTTCTTCGAGGGGTCATCCTCCGTTGTTCCATCGCCATCTCCTTATTTTGGGGTGTCCACCATGTATATGTCGGATGACGAGGTGGCTTTCCAGGGCCCAATAGGCACTGGTTCTTCATCGTCTCCTGCATCGGCGTCCATACCGTCGATGTCTTCCAAGTCGAAGTCGAGCATGTCGGTTAAATCGTCGACAGTGGCTACAAAGTGGGTGGTGGGTGGGCTTTGAATTTCTTCATCGTCCGTATCCCAACCTTGCTGACCGTAGTCCGGCCAGGGCTCTCCTGATAAAGAGAGAGACTTTAGTGTCTTCGGAATATCGCCGAAAGGCGAGTGCTGAAAGATGTCCGCGACAGTAAACTCCATGATCAGCACCCAATCGGATTCGATCGGCAGGGGCACGGAGGGTTCGGAGTCCGGAGAGGAGTCCGGCTCCTTGGAGTCACGAGTCTCGCGGAGTGCAGGGCTGGTATTCGGCTCGATCGCCGTTGGGATCGCAGCCCCCGAGGCGGCGTCCAAGCACCCATCCTCGATCGGCGCAGTTGGCTCCGAATTAAGGGTCGAAGCCGATGCGGGTGCGGCCTTCAGGGCACTGTTCGGCGGCAGAGCTAGATCATGCTCGTCGTGACAGTGCGGCGCGCTCGGCAGTGGCTCGACTCCGTCGAGGATCAAGTCCCCGTGGATGTTAGTCATGTAGTTTAAACTTCCAAATCTGACCTGACGGCCAGGGGCATAGCTTTCGATCTACTCCAGATGGCCAAGTGAATTGGCCCGCAGTGCGAAGCCGCCGAAAACGAAGATCTGTCCGGGGAGGAAGGTCTCACCTTGGACTGCATCACTATTGATGATCGTAGGATCCATCAAGCCTAACGACGACGACATAGAGGAACTCTCAATGAAAGCACCAATGTCGGTGTCAAAACCGGCGGATCTCGGGTAGGGGGTCCCGAACTGTGCGTCTAGGCCGGATGGTAACAGGAGGCAAGGGACACAAAGTTTTACCCAGGTTCGGGCCCTCCTGATGGAGGTAAAACCCTACGTCCTGCTTGATTAATATTGATGATATGGGTAGTACAAGACTAGATCTACCACGAGATCGGAGAGGCTAAACCCTAGAAGCTAGCCTATGGTATGACTGTTGTTCTGTATGTTGTCCTACGGACTAAAACCCTCCGAATTATATAGACACCGGAAAGGGTTAGGGTTACACAAAGTCGGTTACAATGGTAGGAGATATGCATATCCGTATCGCCAAGCTTGCCTTCCACGCCAAGGAAAGTCCCTTCTAGACACGGGACGAAGTCTTCAATCTTGTATCTTCATAGTCTAGGAGTCCGGCTGAAGGTATAGCCCGGCCATCCGGACACCCCCTAATCCAGGACTCCCTCACACTCCTTTATGCTTTCTAGAAAATTCTACATCATTTCCGATCAACAATATGTCATTCACATATACTTATCGGAAAAGCTGTAGTGCTCCCACTCACTTTCTTGTAAATACAGGCTTCTCCAAAAGTCTATATAAAACTATATGCTTTGATCAACTCATCAAAGCGTATATTCCAACTCCGAGATGCTTGCACCAGTCCATAAATGGATCCCTGGAGCTTGCACACTTTGTTAGCACCTTTTGGATTGACAAAACCTTCTGGATGCATCATATACAACTCTTCTTTAATAAATCCATTAAGGATTCAATTTTGACATCCATTTGCCAGATTTCATAAAATGCAGTAATTGCTAACATGATTCGGATAGACTTAAGGATCGCTACAAGTGAGATAATCTCATCGTAGTCAACACCTTGAACTTGTTGAAAACAATTTGCGACAAGTCGAGCTTTGTAGATAGTAACACTACCATCAGTGTCTGTCTTCCTCTTGAAGATCCATTTATTCTCAATGGCTTGCTGATCATTGAGCAAGTCCACCAAGGTCCACACTTTGTTCTCATACATGGATTCCATCTCAGATTTCATGGCCTCAAGCCATCTGTCGGAATTTGGGCTCATCATCGCTTCCTCATAGTTCGTAGGTTCGTCATGGTCTAGTAACATGACTTCCAGAACAGGATTACCGTACCACTCTGGTGCGGATCGTACTCTAGTTGACCTATGAGGTTTGGTAGTCACTTGATCTGAAGTTTCATGATCATCATCATTAACTTCCTCACTTACTGGTGTAGGAATCACTGGAACTGATTTCAGTGATGAACTATGAGGGAGTCCTGGATTAGGGGGTGTCCGGAAGGCCGGACTATACCTTCGGCCGGACTCCTGGACTATGAAGATACAAGATTGAAGACTCCGTCCTGTGTCCGGAAGGTACTTTCCTTGGCGTGGAAGGAAAGCTTGGCGATACGGATATGTAGATCTCCTACCATTGTAACCGACTCTGTGTAACCCTAGCCCTCTCCGGTGTCTATATAAATCGGAGAGTTTTAGTCCGTAGGACGAACAACAATCATACCATAGGCTAGCTTCTAGGGTTTAGCCTCTCTGATCTCATGGTAGATCTACTCTTGTACTACCCATATCATCAATATTAATCAAGTAGGACGTAGGGTTTTACCTCCATCAACAGGGCCCGAACCTGGGTAAAACATCATGTCCCCTGCCTCCTATTACCATCCGGCCTAGACGCACAGTTCAGGACCCCCTACCCGAGATCCGCCGGTTTTGACACCGACATTGGTGCTTTCATTGAGAGTTCCTCTGTGTCGTCACTTTTAGGCCCGATGGCTTCTCCGATCATCAACAGCCATGCGGTCCAGGGTGAGACCTTTCTCCTCGGACAGATCTACGTATTCAGCGGCTTTGCACTGCGGGCTAATTCTCTTGGTCATCTGGAGCAGATCGAAAGCTACGCCCCTGGCCATCAGGTCAGATTTGGAAGTTTGAACTACACGGGTGACATCCGCGGAGACTTGATCTTCGACGGATTCGAGCCACAGCCAAGCGCGTTGCACTGTCACGATGGGCATGATTTGGCTCTGCCGCCGAACAGTGTCCTGGAGGCCGCACCTGTGTCCGCTCCGACCCCTAGCTCGGAGCCGATCACACCAATCAAGGATGGGTGGTTAGACACCACCTCGAGGGCTGCAATCTCTACGGCGATCGAGTCAAACACCAGCCCTATTCTCTGCGAAGCCCGTGACTCCAAGGAGCCGGACTCCTCTCCAGACTCCGAGCCCTCCGCGCCCCGACTGATCGATTGGGCGCCGATCATGGAGTTCACCGCCGCGGACATCTTTCAGCACTCGCCCTTCGGCGATATTCTGAATTCACGAAAGTTTCTCTCTTTATCAGGAGAGCCCTGGCCGGACTATGGTCAACAAGGTTGGGATGCGGATGATGAAGAAATTCAAAGCCCACCCACCACCCACTTCGTAGCCACTGTCGATAATTTAAACGACGTGCTCAACTTCGACTCCGAAGACATCGACGGTATGAACGACGATGTAGGAGATGAACACGAACCAACGCCTATAAGGCACTAGATAGCCACCTCATCTCATGATGTATACATGGTGGACACACCCAAAGGAAGCGATGATGAGGAACACAGGGATGCAACGAGGGATCGTTCACTCGAAAAGCAATCAAAGCAGCGACGTAAGCACCGCTCCAAGCCCCGCCTCGACATAGACAGTAGCCATACAGACCCAACCATAGAGCAGGACGAGCCGGCGGACGACGAACATGCCTTCGAGCAAGCGTCCGAACAGGGAAACTTGGATAAACAAACCGAACACCCCGTCCCCGACGAAAACAACAGCCCGGACGACCTTACGCCGAATAAACTCATGGAGCAGAAGAACCTCCACAAAAGGCTCGTCGCCACTGCGCATAGCCTAAAAAAGCAGAAGCGGAAGCTCAAAACTGCGGAAGATGCACTCAGAATCAGATGGAGCAAAGTACGCAACACCGCAGACAAATATGCCGGCAGTCGCCACACAAAAAGCTATCCAAAGCGAAAGCTACTGCCTGAATTTGACAAGGAGGCCTTAGAGCCCCTGCAGTCAAAAAATAGGAAAGCCATCCGGTCGGATGGACGACCGCATGGCCAGCATGGAGCGGCAAGCGGCGCCGCACACAAGCCGGCACGCGATCCACCAAGGGATCTGCATCAAAAAGATGGCCCAGCCAGATCTATATACGGGCCAAGAAAGCAAGCTCTAGTAAGCAATGCAACACAACAAATATCCGAACATCACGACACACCCAAATACAGAGGTGCCGCACACCCCCTATGTTTCACCGATGAGGTGTTGGACCATGAATTTCCAGCGGGATTCAAGCCCGTAAACATAGAGGCGTACGACGGAACAACAGACCCTGGGGTCTGGATCGAGGACTATATCCTCCACATACACATGGCCAGAGGAGATGACCTCTACGCCATAAAATACTTACCCCTCAAGCTTAAAGGGCCAGCCCGGCATTGGCTCAAAAGCCTTCCTGAAAACACCATTGGAAGTTGGGAAGAGCTTGAGGATACTTTCCGGGCAAATTTTCAAGGGACCTATGTCCGCCCTCCAGATGCAGACGATCTCAGTCACATAACTCAACAGCCCGGAGAGTCAGCCCGGAAATTCTGGAACAGATTTCTTACTAAAAAGAATCTGATAGTCGAATGTCCGGACGCCGAAGCCCTAGCAGCTTTTAAGCACAACGTTCGAGATGAATGGCTCGCCAGACACCTCGGCCAAGAAAAGCCAAGAACAATGGCCGCATTAACAAGCCTCATGACCCGCTTTTGCACAGGAGAGGACAGCTGGTTGGCAAGATGTAGCACCAGTGACCCAAGTACATCCGAAGTTAGGGATGGAAACGGAAAACCCCGACACAGCAAGGACCAGCGCCGGAATAAGGGAAACAGCCCAAAGAGCACGGCGGTCAACGCCGGATTCAAAAGCTCGCGGCAGAATCAGAGAAAGCCGCCCCTCAAGGATAACAGGGACGAGCTATCCAACTTAAACAAAATCTTGGACAAGATATGTCAAATACACAGTACTCCCGGGAAGCCTGTGAACCATACCCATAGAGATTGTTGGGTTTTCAAGCAAGCCAGCAAACTCAACACCGAACACAAGGGTCTCGACACACCAAGTGAGGACGACGACGAACCCCACAAGCAGAGCACCAGAAAACAAAAGGATTTCCCACAAGAAGTCAAAACAGTACACTTACTTCACGTGACAAACAGAACGGCGCCACCAGAGATACGCGCCATACGGCCTATCCCAAAGGAGTCTCGCCAATGGTTGTTAAAACCGATCACCTTTGACCATCAGGATTACTCTAGAAGTATCCGGAACGCAGGCTGGACTGCCTTGGTATTAGATCCAATAATCGGAGGACTCCATTTTACAAATGTCCTGATGACAGCGGCAGTGGTCTAAACCTATTATACCAGGACACAATCCGCAACATGGGGATAGACCCAACAAAAATTCGCCATAGCAAAACCTCCTTTCAAGGGGTAACGCCAGGCCCGGATGCCCGTTGCATGGGTTCTCTCCGGCTAGAAGTTATGTTCGGCTCCCCCGATAACTTCCGTTGCGAACAGCTAACTTTCCACATCGCCCCATTCTCAAGTAGCTATCAAGCACTGCTGGGACGCGAAGCTTTCGCCCGCTCTAACGCAATACCGCATTATGCATCTCTTACGCTTAAGATGCCCGGTCCACGAGGCATCATCTCATTAAAGGGAAAACATTGAGTGTTCCTCCCGCGCGGAAAACAGTGCGGCTGCCTTGACAGCCCCACAATAAAGCGGCTTCACCAGCCAAAGCATCTAAACAGGTCGGCAAGACCACGGACACGGCTAGACGAGTCTGGCATAAACATACAATTGATAAAGGCTTAATAACCGTATACCCCTGTACTAGGGGCTCCGCGCATATAAAACAAGAGACAATAAAGCTCAATTTTACCCACTTCGATTAATACTTTGTTTATTTAGTATAACTCATGTTCGGCATGATCTTTCTTTAACTAAGTTCCTCTCTTTTACAGATGAACACCATGCTACGCCCGTCCAGGATACGGCACAACGGAGACACAGGCGCAGACGTGCAGCAGGGACCCGTTCCAAGGATTCTTTTCAGATGAAGACCCTGCATAAACCTTTTTCACTGTCTCTTGTTGATACACATCACCTAGTTTCTTGGTATAACCAAGGAGGAGGCTGGCGTTTTTGCATGCGGCCACGTCGAAGTTTTGCGCGTACCTGGACACTAGGGGCTTATTACTAAGGGAGTTATCCCGCCCGCCCTCATAAAGACCGAATACCTTAGGGAGTGTTCGGCGTCGCGAGTTTGGCCTTATATGCATCAGCTCCGAATCATTTGGTCAAATGTTGGGTTTTCCCGGCTCCTGTGTTTTGCTGCCTTACGTTTCGCTCTATCAACTAAGGCGGCACCAGGGGAAGTACTGTGATTGTGCCCCGGTTCGGCCAGGCGAGCACCTCAGTAGACAAAGCCGAAAACTGACTGTCATGATATAGCGTGAGACTGGTCAACCACTCGATGACTTACCGGAATCTTTAGGATTCCTCCGCATTAACGAAAGGCCGTTTCCCGGCCAGGCACATACGCGCCCCGAGTTCGGGCGAGCGCAGGCGCCACCAGGGGCTATATAAGTAGCCTCAATGTCAAACTCCTATGGCTAAGTGAAAGTGATAAAGCATCATAGTCCGATTGCCTAGTTCGCTGCGCTATCACCTCCTTTGTAGGACCAAGACGTTGGATCAAGTGTGAAAATGCGCCTTCTGCGAACACCCCCGCATTATGTGCGTGGGGGCTGAAGCCGACGACTGCCATCTTTCAGATTATATACACGTATATGTTAAACGGCCGCATAGGAGGTATTCCAATACTTGCAGGCACAAGTATAAAAATCTTCTACAATTTATCAAAATATTGTTTTACAATAATACATGCTATTCGAATATAGTATCCTTCGAGCACTGCGTCTCTATTAAACGAGCGCCTTGCAGAACTTCCTGAAAATAGCGCTCGGCAGGTACTCGGCTTCCATCCGAGTCTGGGGATGCAACAGCGGTGGCTTCCATTTCCGCCCAGTATGTCTTGACACGGGCAAGAGCCATCCACGCACCCTCTATGCACGCTGACCTCTTCATCGCATTGATATGCGGCGCCGCACCAAGGAACTGCTGCACCAAGTTGAAATAACTTTTCGGCTCTGGCCTGGCCACAGATGATTCATGACATACTTCATGGCGAGTCCGGACAACCTATTTAGCTCGGCCCATTCGGCCAAACGATCGGCTAATGACAGTGGACGCTCTGGATTGTGGAACTGCGACCAGAAGAGCTTTTCCACTTCGCGATCTTCTTGATCTCAGAAGTGTTCGGCCGCATCTGCGGCACTCGCTGCTAAATCCAGATAGGTGTCTGCCGTACTCCACATCTGGTCTAATGGAGCATGTTTAGGATCACAGAACTTCCTCCGCAGCATAAAGGGCTTTCCAGCCGCGATCTCTCTGGCCTGACGCAGCTCCTCCTTCATAGCTCTCATCGCAGAGCGAGCATCCTTGGCATCGGCAACGGCCTTCTTGAGGTCCGTCTGTTCCGCCCGATCTTCTTTTTCAAGAAGCTTGCAACGGTCAGCAGCGTTCTTTAGCCTCACGGCCATCTCGGCCATTTCCTTCTTGCTTCGGCAGTGAGCAGCCTGTTCGGCTTTCAGCTCTTCAATTGCCTTTCCGGCAGCCACATCACTTTTCCTGGCTTGCTCCTTGGCCCGGGAAAGTTCCGCTCGAAGATTCTCCATGGCAGCAGCACCATCTGCATCAAGCGCACACATTATAAGATACTGGCATAAAGCTCCTCTTACCAGGCGCCGCCGAAGGAATTACATACCTTGTGCCTCGTCAAGCCGCTTGTGGACAAGCGCAATGTCGGCATCTTCCACGTCAAGTTGCCGCTTTAGCTCGGCAAATCCATCAATCCGGCTGGCCACCGGACACTTCGCCACCTACGTATAAAGGTGGCATATTAGACCTGGGATTATGATCCTCTGTGCGCCGTCACTTTTGACAACACACAGAGTCTCAGGGGCCACTATCTACACAGGGCGCATCCTATTTATGCGCAACTGTCCAAAAAGGGTACATTATTTCGCGTACCTCAAAACCTGTCAGTAAACTCCTGACGGCCTCATGCAATCCGCTCTCCGCGGATGAAATCCTCTCAATCACCGTACCCATCAATGCACGGTGCTCCTCTGAGATAGATGCTCGCCCTAGCAGATCCTTCAGCTCCTCCGACCGCGCACCAGACGGTGCCGGACTCGTCCGATGGACCTTTTCGAAAGCCGGGCGCGGAGGGCTTTGGGGGGCCATATGACTACCTTCCGGCCCCGCCGGATTCAGAGAAACCCTCTGCGAAGATACCTCAGGGTCGCCCGCCTCGCAAGGCAGTACGGCAGGGGGAGGCGTTCCGCTCTCCATCATCTCCGAAAGAAGATCCCCTGAAGACGAGCTCTGCTGAGAAGGGCTAAGGTCCGAGCTACAAGGTAAATTTTCGATTACTTTTCTCAGATATAAAGCAAGGATTTCTCTCGTTTCTTAAAAAGAAAACTCCTCTCTACTAACAGCTCGGTGGAGGGCTGATCCCCTTGAGGGCATAATTCGGCCGAAGTATCCCCCAGCACAGGACCCTCTGGCGAAGATTTCTTCCCCCGCTTTAAGGCCATGGTCTCCGGGTATTCGGAGACGGTCCTCTTCTTCCCCTGAGGAGAGGAATTTTCGATTCCTCCCTTCCGGACAACCTCCTTTGAGGAGGCTGTAGCTTCCTTGTCCCCTCCCTCGCTTCCCTTTGAAGGCACAACCTCCAACATCCTGACTAGCATAGGACCCGGCGTGGTCTCGGGGAGGGGGGCCGGACACCTGATTAGCTTTGCTTTCGCTACGCACTCATGTTTAAAGGACAACTCTTTTGGGGGCAATTTTATGATAAATATACGGATAGCGAGTCCGGGCACAAGGTTACTTACTTGAGTATCCGGATGATTGCAGCTCAGACCTACGTCCTCCGTAGAATCCGGACACACTACTTGTGGTCCGAAGAACAATTTGTACATCTCCACGGGCGTCATGCCAAGAAAATGTTGGAGAACTCGTGGTCCCTCCGGGTTGAACTCCCACAGGCGGAGGGGGTGACGTTTGCAGGGCAGAACTTGGCAAATTAACATAACCTGTGTCACCACGACCAGACTGATGTCTCTTTCTAGGAGATCTCGGATGTGGCCCTGCAACAGGGGCACGTCCTTTGCCGGCCCCCAGTCTAGCCCCGTATTGACCCATGACGCCAGTCGTGCGCGGGGGACCCGAGCGAAAGGCAGGTGGTGCCACCCACTTAGGGGCCCTGGGAGCGGTAATATAAAAACACTCTCGTTGCCATAAGTTGGACTCCTCTTGAAAAGAGCCCTTGGGCCATGGAGTACCAGCATTCTTGCTTATAAAAGCACCTCCGCACTCCGCGTGCCGTCCCTCGATCATCTTTGGCTCTACTTTGAAGGTCTTGAGCCATAGTCCGAAGTGAGGAGTGATACGGAGGAAGGCTTCACACACAACGATGAATGAGGAAATATGGAGGATGGACTCCGGGGCTAAGTCATGAAATTCCAGCCCATAATAATACATGAGCCCCCTCGCGAAGGGATCCGTCGGGAAGCCTAGCCCCCGAAGGAAGTGAGACATGAACACCACACTCTCACCGGGCTTGGGAGTGGGAATGACCTGCCCTTGAGTAGGCAGCCTATGCGAGATTTCGCCGGTCAAGAACCTGGCCTCTCTCAACTTCAGCACGTCCTCCTCCGTGACGGAGGAGGGCATCCATCAGCCTCGAAGGTCGAAACCGGACATTGTCGAAGGTCTGAAGCGCCTGAAATCTGGAGCCTTGGGTGTTGGAACTCGAGGCGAAGGGCGAACTCGTTTGAGATTAAAAGAAAGGAGTAAGGCCTTGGTCTCTTTATAAGAGGTTGAATACCAAGGGCCTTCCCCGTGACCGTTTGGGACTCGCCTTTGATCGAGAAAATATACCAACGGGTACGATTGGGTTACCCACGCCCGTATTGATGAGAATCCCGGAATAAGGGGACACGATCTCTGCTTTAACAAGATGTGCCAAAGAAACCGCCTCGCTAAATGCACTGAGATGGGACAATAAAACGATTCGAATAAAGACTTGGCCGTGGTGTGATGTCACGCTACAGAATGCGTCAGTAGATTAGATTTGTGTAAATATTATTCTCTCTATGGCAATATGTGGAAACTTATTTTGCAGAGCGGGACACTACCTTTGTGTTCAAAATCTTCTATGAAATACTTGGAGGAGGAACCCGCCTTGGAATGCCGAAGACAATCTGCGCGCTGGACTCATCGTCATTGAAGCCTGGTTCAGGGGCTACTGAGGGAGTCCTGGATTAGGGGGTGTCCGGATGGCCGGACTATACCTTCGGCCGGACTCCTGGACTATGAAGATACAAGATTGAAGACTTCGTCCCGTGTCCGGAAGGGACTTTCCTTGGCGTGGAAGGCAAGCTTGGTGATACGGATATGTAGATCTCCTACCATTGTAACCGACTCTGTGTAACCCTAGCCCTCTCCGGTGTCTATATAAACCGGAGAGTTTTAGTCTGTAGGATGAACAACAATCATACCATAGGCTAGCTTCTAGGGTTTAGCCTCTCTGATCTCGTGGTAGATCTACTCTTGTACTACCCATATCATCAATATTAATCAAGCAGGGCGTAGGGTTTTACCTCCAACAAGAGGGCCCGAACCTGGGTAAAACATCGTGTCCCCTGCCTCCTGTTACCATCCGGCCTAGACGCACAGTTTGGGACCCCCTACCCGAGATCCGCCGGTTTTGACACCGACAAACTACTTTCCAATAAGGGAGGAGGTATAATTACCTCATCAAGTTCTACATTCCTCCCACTCACTTCTTCTAAGAGAAACTCCATCTCTAGAAAAGATCCATTCTTAGCAATGAATATCTTGCATTCGGATCTGTGATAGAAGGTGTACCCAACATTTTCTTTTGGGTATCCTATGAAGACGCATTTCTCCGATTTAGGTTCGAGCTTATCAGGTTGAAGCTTTTTCACATAAGCATTGTAGCCCCAAACTTTAAGAAACGACAGCTTAGGTTTCTTGCCAAACCACACACTACTACAGAAAACCCTAGTAGTAGCGCTTGAAATATGCATAGCAGTAGCGCTGGGTCTAGCGCTACTGCTAGCGCGCTATAGCTAAGTTGTAGCCGTAGCGCTGGTATAGGCAGCGCTACTACTAAGTATTGTTAGCAGTAGAGCTTCCTGGACTAGCACTACTGATAGTTATCAGTAGCGCTTTTTGATGTGAAGCGTTGCTGCTAAGCCAGCGCTACTGCTAGGTGCTCTCCAGCGCTACTGCTAATGTTCCTGCTTTCACCGACCCTCACCCCCTACGTCTTTGTGGTGTATTTATACTGGCTCTATACAATAGTTTCATCAGATCATACTAAACATACACTATTCTCATCATATCATAGACATACAGTAGTCTCATCATACCATCATCATCATTCAACACAAATATCATCAAATCTCGAAAATACCAATACACAAGTGCGATCAAGTCATGTATCGAATAAGTGAAACTGCATGGTCATGGCACACACACAAGTTTCATCATCTCTATCTAAACCATGATGTAGAAGAGAGGAGCGATTAGCATGAGCAAGAGCGTGACTATGTAGTACAGGCGGTCCTGCCCCTGCTCATGCTGGAGTGTCCACCTCAAGTAACTACTTTCTGTGGCTAGCACCTGGGTACCTATGCACCTGGGCCTGAGCGGCTGGCCAGTGCTCGTAGACTCCTGGAAACCTCCTAACATACACGGCATAGTAGCCCTTCTCCATATCTGATCTATGTACCTGCATCATGAGTTGATGAATTGAACGATAATATGCAACATAATGTACCTAAAAAACAAGGAGGCATAATTAGCAAAATACAATCAAACAATAGTAAACATAAATGACGTAGTTCCTCATACCCAAACTAATTAACTAGAGCGACCTATGCTAGTTCAGGACCACGGTTTAGTTACATCACATAGTTTCACCGTGCATAAATTCAAAGTTTTGCCATAGAAAGACAGTAGTGACACATTGCCATCAACAATCAGTCCTCCATGTCGGTGGTCCAATCTTCATAGGGAGGAAGCACCCGAGCTTCTTGAAAGGCTTCAGTCCAGACGCTGAGCGAGTAGCAGTGCTCGGACATCTTCCCGCGTGATTGGCCCATGGTAGAACATCCCTGTTGGTTCGAGTACCTGCTTCATGATCACTTGGGCAAGTTCACACTATACGTGATAAAACTCAGCTCTGATTTGATGATCCGGTGTCCTTCCTATGCTTGTGGCCCAGCTGACAATCTCGGCATCATTGGTAGTAGGTGACATGCGAAGGCGTTGATTATCCCTTCTGTACTCGAGCAGGTGATGCATGAGGTAGAATCCATCAGCCATACTGGTGTGCGGTTGCTAGATGTAGCAGAAGTCGGTCTTATGACCGAAAGCCATCCCGCGATTCCTGTACTTTTTCACGTTGATATATCCACCAGACAGGCTGAAGGTTAACATGGCACTATCTAGAACACTCTTTATGTTCTTGTAATCCTTTTTCCTGAGGTTCTTTGATGAGTCCAAGTACATCGCATGGGAGTATTCCGGGGACAGAATCATGAGGACGCCCCCCCCCCCCGCTGCACAAATTAAGTACACCTCAAATTAGCCTCCATGCTTGCAAAGGAATGATTAACACTTACGAAAGGATATGTGCGGATGACTTACGTGGGATGATAAGGAAAGAGAATCACTTCCTTGTCCTTATTAGCGATCATGAATTCACCGAGGTACTTGCTCGCATAGTCACGGTGCTCTTTGCAAACTGCCAAGAAGCTCTCGTGCATATAGAACGGGTCCACGATGCAGATATATTTGATGTTCTCGACCCTGATGAAGTGGTTTAGATACAACACATACATGCGGATGAACTGGAAATCCAGCTTGGTCATGTGGAACATGTCGTAGATGTAGTGAAATCCCAGGATGAAGTTATTTGCAGGCCATCTCTCGACGTACAACCTCCCACCCGGCACCTGAGTCACGTAAAGCGGGTATCCTGGTTTTTCCGCGAGCAGAAGGCTTTTCTCTCTGGCCAGCACATCTTCATGGAGTCTCCTTAGATCATTGTTCACTATGTGCTCTGGCGCTTTCGCAGGTAGGATCGGCTGGCCGGCGACTTGGAAGCGATGCGCACCTTCGACAGGTATTCTGTCTACCACCCGGGGCTCCAGAGGCGGCTGGCTGCTTGAAGCAGCTCTGGCTCGTTTAGGGCTTTTCTTGTCCGGTCTCCTCCTTTGCTTCTTGGTGGGTGGAGGTAGTGAGCCCACCATACCTTCCCTAACCACCACCCCAGTGTCGTTGGGCTAATCTGTGGACGGGCGTTGGGGGGTTGCTGGGTACAAGCGGCATCTGGAGGCGTCTTCTGTGAGGATCGCTTGAAGAGAGACTTTTTGCATTCCGCCTTAGGACGTTCCAGCTCCGACAAATTAGGCAGCATCAATTCATCATCTCCATGCTCATAGCCTGAGTCTTCGCCGTCCTGAGCCATCAATCCTCCATCATCATAGGTGATATTGAAATACTTGTCTGGGTCATCATCATCATCCTCCTCCATGTCATCATCAACATTTGCTTCTTTAACAATGGGGGCTACATCATCTGGCACTAATGGAGGCTCTCCCTCGCGTCGTCCGCTATCACTCGCCACGACAGGTGCAGGTAATGTGGTAGGTGGGTGGTGTTCATACCTTCTGGAGAAGGTGGCGTTGTCATGATACTGGGAGCCTCGAGACGAAGAAGAAGCTTGGGCCAAGGCAAGAAGAAGCTATTGCGTGCGCCGATCATCTTAGGGGTCTCGTCGTCATCGATTGGTACCAGAGGAGGCAAATCCTCGAAGCCCTCTAAGACACTGGCCACGTTAACCTTCAAGACGCTGTCGGGCATCTCTCGGTTGTGGAACATGCGGTCCTTTGACTTCACGATCGTTGCCTTTCCCACGACCACCTTCTGGCCCTTGATGTTGTAGAGTAGGGTGCACGGGGTGTCGTTGGCCTATGAAGGAGACATGTCTGCGATGTCAAACATCCGAAAGGCAACTGAAACAAAAGACTATAGACATGTTGCTGAAAAGGGTATGACGCGTAATTACCGTGAGGGTGTCGAGCTCAGCCAGCGATGAAGGCCCACCGACCATGCAAGAGACTGAGGTCGGGCTGCTATGAACAGGAGCAGGGCCTTTTGCGGTTGCTTGAGCAGGTGCTGGTGCTCTGGTGTTCACCGAATTGCTCCCGACAAAGATGGGAAGGGGAAAGTCCTCCGGTCGTGCATTTGGATTGTTCTTCATGAAATCCCATAGTGCCAGAAGCAAGCTGACCACCGCGTCAGTGACCGCTGCATTGACGGCCCCGAGCAACTCTTCTTTGGTCTCAGCTTTGGTCTTATCAACTGCAATCTTGACCTTCTCGTTGATGCTCTGCTAAGTGACGACCGGGCGTCTCTTCCTTCTTTCCTCTAGATCCTCGGGGTAGCACGTCTTCCACGAGGCGCCATCGCTGACGCCGTGCACATGTCCATAGGATGGCGGCTGGTCCACCGGGACCTTCTTCAGCATGTTCAGGGCCCGGTTGAATGGGGTGTCCCACTTGGGCCTCGCCGACGACTATGAAGACTCGTCTCTTTCGGCTGCCTTTTGGTGCTGCTCTTTCTACAAAAGGAACGTGGATGGTTTACTAATGTGACAAAACTTGCAGTCGAATTGATTGGAAGCTATAATATGATAATGTGGTAATATAACAATTACCAGAAGTCTCATGAAGTCCCTCGTGATCGGGTCCATGTAAAAGAGCTTTTTTTCTTTGTCCCACTTGTATCGGGCCCTGATCCAGACATGCTCCAGCAGGTCGGTGAACTCCGCCAAGGGGTCTGGGATTCTGTGACTTTCACGTTTGGTGTCCTCCTTGGCCCATACGGCCCTCTTCCCCTCATAACCGCGGCTTCCGAGGCGGTGGGGAGGCGTGTTCCTGGCCTGGAACGCCTTCATTTTCTCCGAATTTGCCTTGACTTCTTCTTTAGCGCAATTCTCCTTGAATTTTGCAAAGTCCTGTTCCGTTATTGACGGATTGTCAGCATGAATCTTGGACCATGGTTCATTCTTCGCAATCGCTTTTTCACCCGAACTTTCTAGGAGGACAAGTCGTTGGTGAACGTCACCATCGCCCTGTCATTTATCTTTTTCATGGTAATGTCATTCCATGGATCTTCATATTATCTTTCATTGCGGTCGGGGAAAAAGAACCTATTGTGCAACTTTTTAGGAGCATGTTCTCCATATGTGGTATATGCCACAACCTCTCGTTGTTGATGTTGGCGGTTTCCCTGAGGATGCATCCAAGTTGATTGCCCCAGCACGAGCACGCTTCCTCCAGCGCCGTTGGCTCAAACTTCTTGGTGTGCATCTCCATGACCACAATTTGTCCGATGCCAAGCTCGTTTCATCTTCGTGTCCTCTTCTTCTTTTTCGGTTCTTTACCGGCTACGACAGCATCGTTGCCGGTCTCGGGGGTGGTGTCGGTGCCGGTGCCGGTGTCAGTGTCGGGGTTCGTGCCACTGCCACCACCATGAAACCCCATCTGGTGTTCGTCCAGGTAATCGGAATAGTGATTTGCTGCCTCGTTGGGGTCTTCGAGGCGAGCAGAACCACCCCCGACTTCGGCGTCGGTAGACATGTTTCCTATTCAAGAATTGTAAATAAAAGATATAATGAAAAGAAAAAAAGTGGCCTATATTTGGTCGGAATGTTGATTCATTCCCCTTCCGGCAAATTCCGGGTACTCCATATGTCCTAGTTTCTAGCACAAGTCATGCAGAAAATCACGGAAATTTTTGGCATGACCATTGCTAAAAAGTGGACATATGGAGCGCCTGAAATTTGCCGGAATGGAAATGAATCAACATTCCGGCAAAACATAGGCCACTCAAATATTTTTCAACAATTGGCACAAGTTCATATAACATCATATGAAAAATTTCCAGGACTTAGCAAATTAACCAAGTGTTAAAAACAACAACATTGTATAGGCTATATGCTCCTAAAACATCATCTAGGGTTTTATTTGCTACTGGTTTTTATTTGCTACAAGTTTTTATTTTCCCTAAACAAATTTTCCCTAGTTAAATTTACTCATTTGCTAAAAAAATTGTCCCTAGCTATATCGGCTACTGCCCTAATTAGCTACTATTTTTTATAAATTTTTGCTACTGTTTTTATAGCTAATTTATATACCTACAAAACTAATTAGCTACTGTTTTTATAAATTTTAGCTACTGTTTTTATACCCACAAAAACCAATTTGCTACTATTTTAGCTACGGTTTTTTTTATAAATTTATAGGTATTTTATATACCCTAAACTAAATTTCCCTAGACAAAATTGTCCTAAACTAAATTGCACTAAGCTAAATTTCCTAAATTTTCTAAAGTAAATTTCCCTAAACAAAATTGCACTAAACTAGGGTTCATACATCTCCTCTCTCTCTCTGCTACATCTCCTAGCTAGGGTTCATACATCCAAATTAGAGAGAGAGAGAGAGCAAAGAGTAGAGAGAGAGAGAGGAGGGCAGGGGAGAGGAGAGGGAGAGGCTTATGGGGCGGTGGAGAGGGCGGCGGCGTCGAGGGCGGGCGCGGGGCGAGGGCCAGCGAGGTCGAGGGTGGGCGCACGGGCGGCGAGGTCGAGGGCGGGCGTAGGGGCAAGGGAGAGGCGGGGCGGCATTCTGGTCGATGGTGCAGGCTCGGGAGACGACTGGCGACGAGGTCGACGGCGGCCAGGGGGCGACGGCCGGCAGGCGAGGTCGAGCAGGGCGACGGACGGCGCGAGGGCGACGATGGCGGCGACATAGTGGGGGGAAGAGGGTGTGGGGAGAGTGGCCGAGGGGAGAATTGGGACTTGGCGGTTGGCCAAATTTGAGGTTAACTCAAAATAGCAGTAGCACTGCTTTACAACCCAGCACTATAGCTAACTGAGTTATAGCGCTGGGTTGTAAAGCAGCGCTACTGCTAATGGCACATAGTAGTAGCGCTTTTCTAGAACAAAGCGCTATAGCTATAGTAGCTATAGCGCTGGTTCTCAAGCAAGCACTACTGCTAACTGTTCCAATTTTTATTATTTTCCTTTTACAGTTTTTAATTTTCTTTTCTTTTATTATTTTCCTTTTCTTTTTTGTTTACTTTCCTTTTTATTTTGTACTGCTTTCTCCCTTTTGTTTTTATTTTTTTATTTTTCTCCCGACGACGGTGTCTCCCTCTCCCCGTGCACGCATATCACCGGAACCATGCATGTGGTGGTAACATATCAGTTGACCGATAACGGTTACTTAAGTGCATACACAAAATAGATACATATATATAGATGTAGGTTTCTGATCAGCTGCATCGACGACGTTTCACATTGAGCTTCTTCCCTTTCTTGTTCGTTCCCGAGTAATTGAGCCCCTCCTTGTGACTTTTTCGGAGCCATGGATTACGATCTTTCTTAGGTAATCTAGTATTGATTCTTCTTTTCACGTATGCTTCATCGTCATCGTCATCTTCCCTCATCGGGTTGCCGTATTGGTCGTAGTCTTCCTCGTTGGCTACTCCATCCATTCAGACGATGCTCCTTTTGGATCTCCTCACGACAACACGACTGGGATGGGCTTAGCGTGTACTCATGGCTCATTTTTGGCGATGACGTTAAAGTTCACGGGAGTGCTCCTCGCGTCGGGTATAGACATGGTGGTGAAATACTTGTTTTCTCTTACGACGTCCTTGGCCCATCTGACACGGAACATCGTCACATCGTGCATTCCAGCATAGCTAAGCTCCCACATCTCTTCGACCCTTCCGTAGAATCTCTCACTTGTGTCGTTGGTGTCAGTCACACATTGAATTGTCACCCCAGAGTTCTGGTAATCACTATCCATGTCTTTGGCCTCCGTGTATAACGTGTACCCATTGATATCGTAGGACTAATAGGTCGCGAGCTTGGGCGTGGGGCCAAGTGCTTAGGCGTGTACGAGCAATCCGTCCGAACTGCCCTCTTCCGGGGGATTTTCAAGAACTTGTTGTTTAAACCAGTGCAAGAAAGTGGCGTTGTGCTCTACAGTAACTCCATCGTCCATCTTGAGAATCCCCTTATCATGGTACTTATTTGTGATGGTTTCTTTGTGATGTGCCACATAATCATCTACCACATCTAGGTGTTGTAGCACTACTAATTTAGCCCTGTCAAAGTCATTCCGTCTATCCGAGTAGTCCACGTGCAATTCCCTCCGGCTGTTGTTGTGACCATCTCCTTCGAGCTTCCCATCGTGCTTCTTTACGGGCAAACCAACAACAGGGTCTCCGATGCTTATATAATTCTCACAAAAGGAGACGCACACATGCATCAGATACCCCTGGACGATGCTCCCTTCCGGACGGTACATGTTACAAATGTATCCTTTGATGACCCCATTCATCCTCTCGAACGGCATTATGCTATGAAGGAATGTCGGCCCGTGGTCGATGATGTCATCCACAATGTGGACACACAGATGCACCATGACATCAAAGAACGCGGGCGGGAAGTACATCTCAAGCTCACATAGTATGACAATGATCTCTTCCTATAGGCTTCGGAGCTACTTCACACTTATGGAATTTCGAGATATAACGTCGAAGAAGTTGCAGAGACCAGTAAGCATGACACGGATGTGCTTATCCATTATACCTCTAATGGCAACCGGGAGTATCTGCATCATCATCACGTGACAGTCATGAGACTTCATCCCGCTGAACCTTTTCTTATCGGGGTCTAGAGATCTGCTTATCTTCCCACAGTAACCGGAACTGACTTTGTTTCCCATAAGGAACTTGATGAATTGATCGATCTCCTTCGCACTTAAGGTGAAGCAAGAAGGGGGGCAATAATTATCCTCCTTCTTGTTGACTTTTCTGCCCCTTTCCCCCCTCCTCCGTCTCCATCTCCGTCTCCTCCATCAACTTTTTACGGTGGAGATCTTTCTCGATCTTCAAATCTTCCAAGTCTTTCCTTGCCTTCGGCCCATCCTTGGTCTTCTCAGGCATGTTCATCAGTGTGCCAAGCAAGCTCTTGAGGACATTCTTCGTGATATGCATTGGATCAAGGCAATGAGGTGTGTCATTATTGGGCCAATACTCCAAGTCCCAGAAAATAGACCTCGTTTTCCATACTTTCAGCAGCAGCTCCGGCGCCTTTTTGATCTTTCCCGGCGCAGGGCATTGTTCCCAGTTTCTCAACAGCTCATCGATTTCGGCGCCGCTCCTCTTACACGGAGGTCCTCGAAGCTCAGCCAACCCATTGAATAGATCTCCATGCTTTCTCCACAGGTCATCCTTCTCGAGCCATCTACGATGCCCCATGTACACGATTTTCCCGCACCCACCATCTTTCGTTGACGTAAGCTGCTGAGACGTTGTATCATCCATGCACCTCGTCCATCCGCAGTATCCATGGCACACCTGTCCTGAGGTTTACCCGTAACCGAGATAGTTGTGCACCGTCATCATCAGCGCGGCTCTCATATGGGAATATTCTCCTTTGCTAGCGTCCCATGTCCATGCCGGTGTTCTCCATAATGTGTCTAGCTCCTCTTGTAGAAGCCCCATATACAGGTTAATACTAGTTCCCGGTTGTTTCGGCCCTTGAATCAGCATGCTCATGTGTATGTACTTTGTCTTCATGCACTTCCATGGGGGGAGGTTGTACATCCATACAAACACGGGCCATGTGCTGTGGTTGGTGTTCTGGTTTCCAAATGGATTCATGCCATCGGTACTCGCACCAAGCACGATGTTCCTTGGATCTTCTGCAGCAAATCCATATATGGCGTTGAATTCTCTCCACTAGCTACCATCTACGAGGTGTTTCATCCTCGGATCATCTCCATCGTCGGGCTTCTTCCTCTCTGCGTGCTAGCGCATGAGCTTTGCTTCCTTAGGATCTACGAAATACCGCTGCAGACGGGGAGTGATCGGAAAGTACCATACAACTTTCCGAGAAGCTTTCTTTCCTGCCTTCTTGTATGGAGAAGCATTGCACACTGGACAACTGGTTTTTCCTATGTGCTCCCCCTGATAAATGATGCAATCGTTGATGCATGCGTGGTACCTAATGTGTTCTGGGTTTGTCACGGCAGATGTCCTCGTGAAAGGACTTAGTCGTGGAGCCATCGCTATGGGTTAGCTTAAAGGGGTTAAACCGGACAAGGGGCACGAGGGATTTTATACTAGTTCGCCCCCTTCAATGAAGGTAAAAGCCTACGTCTAGTTGTGATTGGTATTGCTAGGGTTTCGATGACCAGGGAGCGAATCCGCTTTTCCTGGCTCTCGGGTTATTGTCTGTTGTCCTCAAACCGCGGCCGGGTCGTCCCTTTGTATACACAGACTGACGCCCGCCGGTTTATAGAGTCCTGAGACCAGATCATAGATGTGTCTGGCTCGGTCTCTATTCCTCTAACTTACAATACAAGTTACATGACAGAGTCGGTTTACATCTATAGGCTTTAACCCGCCTTTGGGCCTTGGGCCTTCATAAAGCTCCACCGTCTTCATGTCTTCATGGGCTTCTATCTTTATGGAGCTAACCCGGCCATACTGATCCGTTTTATCTCCAGTACTCATATCCCCAACATTAGGCCCCAAATTGATTTGAACTTGTTCATGTCAATCCTCAATACTTTAGAAAAATTCTTGCCCTGTCACCTTTATATAAACCCGGTAAACCGCCGTGATGTCATCCTTTAATTCTGTAGTAAACTGCCTTGACATCATCTATTCATTGAAGTCGAAGATTCCCTTCATTAATGTATATCCAACCATCGAGGCGACACTTTTATTAACTATCCATTTTTGAGCTCCTCGATTCCCACACTTGTCGCTTTATCGTTTCGCCTTATAAATAGGACCACGGGTCCTTCTCCTTTTTCCCCTTCGTCTCCTTTGCTTCTTCTTCCTCCTCGCGACATCTCTGCACCTGAGCGACGCCGCCGTCGTCGAGCTTCGCCTCCGCCTCTTCATTGGCCGCTGCATCAACCTGATTGCACCAGAACACTGTGGCGTGCCTCCGTTTCTTGGATAGTCGCTGTAAGTTCTTTCCCTCCCCCTTTATAGACCCGTCCAGGGTTTCTTTGTTCTTCGCAGTTCACTGAAGTTCATCAAGGCTCTGGTGCGGCTCTTCCTTGTAACTCCTTAGTCCATGAATAAAGAACCTCTTAGCTTGATATATTCTGCGTAATGGTTTATCTTCCGCTACCACAACAAACCCTTGCGTGCATAAGAACTGATCTGAACCTTTACAAACTGCTTCGGGACCAACCCTTTTAGGTCAAAATATTTTTGCTTTCCTGTCTTTCGGTAGATCCAAAATATCCATGTCCCCTTGTGGAACCTGTTTTACCTTACTTAGTCATTCTTGCCTTATATCTGTACCCTCTTTATCACTTTGGGGATTTACCTTTGTAAAAGCAAACTATCACATAACATTAGCCCTCTGGTAAACCGGACAAGCCTTTTACCTCCGTTGTTATACTTCGGTTTAACAGCATGTGCATACCCTTGTTCCGATATTGCCTTGTCATTCATTCTTGCATCAGCCTCCGGTTTACGCAACTTACATACCTGTATGTCTTTGTTCCGCCGCATCTTACGTATCACCATGAATGATTTGTAAGCCGGCATTTTTCTTTCAGCTTTTCATTTGCAATGGCCAAACAATTTTCTGCTTGCAACTGGGTTCCTTCCCGGGTTACCGAAGAACAGCTGAACGGAATGGTCAACATTGGCACCTTACCAAAAAAGAATGAGATCCGGTGGCGAGCTCCTAGATCGGAGAATCCTCCTACCCCTAAGCAGGGTGAGGTAATGAAATTTGTTGAGCATATAGGTTGTGGTTTCAAACCGCCCGGGTCAATGTATTTCCGGGATGTACTTGCCAGTTTCCAGCTCCACCCTCAAGATATCGGACCTAACTCAGTTTCCAATATATGCAACTTCCAAGTCTTCTGTGAGGTGTATCTACAGGAAGAACCAACTGCTGAGTTGTTCCGGGATTTTTTCCATCTGAACCGGCGCACCGAATTTGTAGATGGACCCAACACTGAACTTGGGGGTGTCTCAATCCAAAAAAGAAAAGAGGTCGAATTTCCTCATGCTAAGCTGCACAGCCATCCCAAAGAATGGAACCAAACTTGGTTCTACTGTAAATATACCTCTCCTAAAGACGAGAACCCTCTCCGAGGCTACCGTGCCCATCGGCTCTCCAACACTCATCCTCTGCCACAACGCTTGAGTGCTGCAGAATGGGCCTTATATGCCCCTCAACTCGCCAACCTCCGAGCCTTTATGGCCAGTGGTTTAACAGGCGTTGACTTTGTGTGTTGCTGGATATCTTGGAGCATCTTGCCATTAAGCCGCCGCTCCGGTTTAATGTGTGAGTACACTGGTGAAGTAGAAGACTCCCAGCGCCACATCAACATTCAATTAACTGATGAAGAAGTTACTGAGGGTTTTAAGAAGATTTTGAATGAATCGGAATCTGTCTGCAGCCAAACCAGCTTAAATCCCTTCTGCGCAAAAAAACAAACCGCCCGCTGTAAGTGTTGTTTCCATTTAACATTTGATATCCTTATTCTGTGCAAACTATGAATATCCCTTACCCCTCTCTGAAACAGGGAGATTGTCGGCGTTCTGGGAATGGGGGTCCCCAAACTTGCCTGCCTGCGGCCTGCGGCGTGGCTCAAAGGGGGGGCCAGCACCGCCCATCTTCACCAACACAAACTCAAGACCCTCGCGAGGGGCCAAGCCTCGCGGGGCGGACGACACGGAGCTTCCTCAGGCATGGCCTCGTCAGGCTGGCTCACGAGGAGGCGGAGAGATCAAGGCGGGGTACCTCGCGAGGTGCCCGTGACGCAGCCATGACGACTCAGGGCGCCAGGGGGGTGCCAGCCCGCGCAGCGTCCTCCTTTCCTCTTTGGTGCAAAGGGGGCAAGCTCAGCCGCAGAGTACCGAGGCATCAGGCAAAGGTTGCCATTTCGGTGCAACGAGACCAAGACCAGGAGGACTACGAGAAGGAGGTCACCATGGAGCCCAAGACAGCGTCATCACCAGAGCTTTGTGCAGGAGAAGACTACTTTTGTCAGGATAGTTGATACTTGCTGTCCCCCTTCAAATTAGCCCGCCATTGTTGGCTCCCTTCCCGCTCAATATTTGGGGAGAGACCAGGGCCACTATAAATAAGACCAGCCACCCACGTAGCAAAGGGTTCGGCTCAGTCTCCTCCAGGGGTTCGGCTCAGTCAACTCCAGGGGTTCGGCTCAGTCTCCTCCAAGGGCTCGACTAGTAGAAAGGTGGTAAGCAGAGAGAGAGGGTGAGATAGAGAAAGGTGGTTGAACTCCTCCCGGCAGTTCATCGCCCCAGCCAAGAACAGACCATCGCGAGGCCGTTCTTCCTTGTACTGTTCATCATCATCCGCCCGAGAGGCAATCCACCACACCACACACTGGAGTAGGGTATTACACCACAACGGTGGCCCGAACAAGTATAAACCTTGCGTCCCTTGTGTTGTTCTTTTCATAGCTTTGATCCTAGCGTGGCGGAGGGGTGTAGGAAGGTAGGAGGCGAAATCTCCGCGCGCACCCCAGTGTTTGAACCTCAAGGGTCTGTCGGAACCCGAAATCCGACATTTGGCACGCCAGGTAGGAGTGCGCCGGAATTCGCCTTCCACTGCTCCATTCTCCTCCGACCATCACGCCCATGTCTGACACACATCGGGCCCGCGCGGAGCGCCGGGCCGCTCTCGCTTCCCGCGTTGCCTAGACAGCCCCTGTCGGCGGGCGTCCTCGCCGTTCCCCGTCGCTCGCCGTCAAAGCCGCCACCGGCCCGGCGGGGGATGAGCAGCAAGCATCGTCTCAGCATCCATCCGTGCACCAAGACGGCCGCACCGCGACTCCCTCACTCGCCCTGGCTGGATCTTCGTCCCGCGCGCTTCGCGCGCCCATGGAGGCTCGGGCTGCACTCATTGCGGCAAATGAGCTCCTGCGCTACCGTCCCATGGACGACGTCTACGAAGAATGGCTCGACCGCATCGCCGCAGGGGGCTCCTCCGCACCGTCCGCTCCGCTGCACCGCACCCTGCCCCGCGCGGGCGACGAGGCTCTGGCGGCGCCCCGGCCGCCTCCCCCTCAAGAAGACGCCATGGCTCCAAGACGCGTGGCCCCTGGGCGGAACCCGCTCCGTCAGGTGCCAGCGCGGCAAGAGCAGAGCTGCCAAGAAGTCCCTCGCCCGCCAGAAGCTGCCCGGGCACTCCCTGCTCCAGTACATCGCGACCATCCTCCTGCTCTGGCGCGTGGGGACATGCAGGACCAGGCTCTCCATCACCCAAGGCCTCCCGTGGCCACAGCAGGCTGCCGCGCCTACACCACCGAACTGCGCAGCGTCGCGTGGCCGGGCAAGTTCAAGCCGGACCTGCCTCCTCGCTACGATGGCACGGCCGACCCTGCGGAGTTCCTCCAGCTCTACGAGCTGGGCATCGAAGCTGCCAACGGAGACGAGAAGGTCATGGCGAACTGGTTTCCCATGGCGCTCAAGGACGGGGCCCGCACCTGGCTCCTGAACCTGGCTCCAGGCACAATCTCCTCCTGGGAAGAGATGCGCACCTGCTTCATCGCCAACTTCCAAGGTACTCGCGACCGGCCACCCGCCGTGAGCGACATGCGCCGCATCAAGCAACAACCCGGGAAGACCCTGCAGAAGTACATCCAGCGCTTCAACAATGCACGCCTCAAGATTCCCAAGGTGACTGAAGAGGCCATCATCTCAGCCTTCTCCGACGGTGTGTGCGACGTCAAGATGAAGGAGGAGCTGGCGATGCATGAAGACCTGTGCACTTCTTTGGAGATGTTCAACTTGGCGAACAAGTGCGCCGGGGCTGAGGAAGGGCGTCTCTCCCTCCTTGAGCTGCCTGCCGCAGACCCAGAAGAGAAGAAGCTCAAGGCCAAGGAAGCGAAGCGCAAGGGGGCTGCCGTGCTCGCGGCAGAACCAGACACCAAGCGGGGCAGAGATCAGCCCGAACCTCCCAAGGGCAGCCGGTACTGCGTGTACCACGACCTCCACACCCACAACACCAGTGAATGCCAAGAACTCCGAGCCATGCGTGAAGGAAGGATCGGTCGTCGCGCTGACCGTGGTGACGGGGGATATGGCCGAGGAGGAGGAAGGAACACAGGGCGCTGGGAAGACCGTGGCCCGCGCCAGGGGTGGCGCGACCAACCTCGTGAAGATCATTGGCAAGACCCACCTCGCGAGGGAGGCTGGAGGGATCAGCCTCGCGAGGATCACCCGCAAGGCAATGCAGGCCTCCCACCGCTGCCGCCACAGACAAGGAGAAACGAGGACTGTCACCAGGACGAGGAGGCTGGGGGCTTCCAGGAGCCGCGCGCGATCGCCTGCATCCTGGGCGGAGCTCAGGCCCCGGCCTCTCAGCGCATCTTCAAGAAGTTCACCAACGAAGTGAATGCAGCCCTCCCCAGGCTCGAAGCCATGCTCCCTCTCAGGTGGTCGGCGTGTGCCATCACCTTCAGCTCAGCAGATCAACTCAAGTGTGCAGCTACTGCCGGAGTCCTCCCGATGCTTTGTTCCCCAATCATCAGCAACGTGGTGGTCACCAAGACCCTCATCGATGGCGGGGCAGGGCTCAACGTCCTGTCCGTAGAGACGTTCAACAACCTCCAAGTGCCCTACAGCCAGCTTCAGCCAACCAAGCCCTTGTCCGGTATCACCGACGGCTCCATGGTCCCGATCGGGCAGGTTCGCCTCCCCGTCACCTTCGGGCACGTGACAACTACCGCACCGAGCTCATCGACTTCGACGTCGCTCACATCCGCCTGCCGTACAACGCCATCCTCGGGTACCCGGCGCTGGCCAAGTTCATGGCCGTGACTCACCACGGCTACAACGTCCTCAAGATGCCAGGAAGCGGCGGAGTCATCACAGTGCCCTGTGAAGAGAAGGACGCAGTGTGTTCCCTGGAGCGAGCCTTTCAGGACGCATCACTGGAGGACCCAGATCGCGGAAGCTGGAGGATTCCCGAGGCCACCCCCAAGAAGAAGAAGACATCGTCCGGCCTAGCCCCTCAGGAGGTAGGCCCCTCTGGGCCCGTGCCTGCCCAGGGGGAACCTCCTTCCATCGCATAGGAAAGCGCGCCCGGCGCCCTCCTCAGGCAGGGCTCGGGGGCTCTCCCCTGGAGGGCCACCGACCTAGCAAGGGTCACGAGGGAGGTGCTGGGGCACCACATGGAGGCGTGTTTCAGAGCACATTTCCCTCAAGAAGGAGCAAGGCAAGGAGATCCAGACCCACAGGAGTTCGTCGGCAAGGCCGTTCAGGAGCTACAGGAGTCCAAAGTCATGAGAGGCGCCCACCGCCTACTAGCAGTGGCTCCCCATCCAGGCGAGGATGGCGGGCTGCAAGTCTGCGTCGATGTACCAGGGCTCAACCAAGTCGCCTCCCTGGAGCGCCTCTGGCCCTCGCGAGTGGGGCGCTGCGGAGGTCCACCCCACAACTACGTTCGCATGCCTTACGGCTTGCCGAGCGCGGCTGGCGCGTACCAGCGCCTCATGAGGGGTATCGCAGAGGCGCAAGAGGCCAGGTGCTCCGCAGCCCTGGCAGAGACGAAGATGGCCCGCGAGGAACTGCCAGCGCCACCGGAGCCTCCTAAGGCCCCTGGGCCTGGGGGCTCATGAGGATCAGCTCCCGCAGCCCACCGAGCCGGCTACACCAACACCCCTTCGTCTTCAGCGTCATCAGGTGACATCTTTCAAGTTTCACTTCCAGCTGGGAGCGCCCCCAGGGCTGCATTATTCCCAGGCCGTGTGGGTCCGTCCCTGCGGCGTGTATCCCTTTTATTTCGCGACGTTAGCTTACCTTGTTGGGGGCGCCCCTCGGGCTGCATGATCCCCAAGCCGCTCGGGCCAGGCTCAGCGGCATGTACCCCATTTGCGTTCATTTCCGGTTATGCGTTAGAACTGCCATGCTTGATTATTTGATGCCGGTGCGCGGCGCCTCCTCTTCTCCATGTTGACCACTTGCATGTTAAAGGGGGGGGTACCTGAGCATCGCGACTCAGGGCTCTTACTGGCTCTCCAGCCCTCACCCTCTGGCCTTGACCACGGCATCACGACCTGGCATACCAGCGACGGCTGAGACCAGCTCGAGGGCCGGGACCCGAGAACGTAGAGTGCAGGCATCTAATCGAACTTGCAGGGACACAACACAAGATAAGCCCCAGTGCCAGGCGCAACCCGCCTAGAGGTAGGGCCCCATGAGTCCCACGTTGGCTCACGGGTGCCCAGATACACCTCACCAGGCCCTACCATGTCAGCCACGTGTCAGGGCGGGGCTGTACACGCCCCGGGGACTCCTCCCGGAGGGGGGCCCCCTCCCACGCACCAGTGGAAGCACCATGCTCTGCACTGGCTAACGACACTGCCGAGGAGCGGCTATGCCCGTACTCATACGGAAGCGCTATGCTCCGCGCTGGTGATAAACAACTGAGGGTGGCCTCCGGGCCGCATCAACCTCAGGGAGCCCAGTGCTCAGTGTCTAGCCTCATCGCAACGCCTCCCTAGGGAGTGCCGCGCGAGGGGGCTGGGCACGGGGGCTGCGCCAGGGTCATGCCCAGACGCACACCACCCAGCCAGGTCCCCACGGGCCTGGTTCGTCGCGCGCCTCTCCCCGAGTAGAGCCAAGGTATGAAGGACGTTTGGGCGTCAAGGGGGACTCCTGAGCATCGCGACTCAGGAGCCTAACTGGTCACGTAGCCCCTCACTCCTTTGGTCCCGTCCTGGTTTCCGGTCGGGGCTATTGCTGGGTGAGGTACGTGCGTGGCCGGGCTCTGCAGACGTAGAACGGTGGATCCACCCACATCACACCTCCCTACTTGATGTTCGTGCGCCAAGGGGGACTCCTGAGCATCGCGACTCAGGAGCCTAACTTGTCACGTAGCCCCTCACTCCTTGGTCCCATCCTGGTTTCCGGTCGGGGCTATTGCTGGGTGAGGTACGCGCGGGGCCGGGCTCTGCCGGCGTAGAACGTAAGCAAGTAGGAAGGAAAAGGACAAATTTCAAAGGAATCCGAAAGCAAATATTACAGTCCACACTATTATCCCAGTATCAGGCGCAAGTTTAAACGCCTCCCCGAGGCATGATACATGTGCAGGAATCAAAAGCAGGACAGGAGCCGCGATGGAGTCACTTGGCGGCGAGGGAGCAGCGCGGCGTGGGTTCGCCTCACGGAGCAGCGGGGTCGACGGCGCCTTGCTCCGGCTTGGTGTTGAAGGCCCGGAACTTCCACAGCAGAGGCTCTGCGCGACCCTTCACGGCCTCGGTAGCAGCCGCCGCACGCTTCCACTCACGGGCTCCAGCAGGCTGTCAAGGTCGAACCCGGGATCGCGAAGGTGGATGTGGGTGAGAACCCGCGTCAGTGCTGCAGAAGAAAGAACATGCGCCTCAGCCTCGGCCGTGGGGCCGAGGCCAAGGGCGACATCTTTAAGAGCGTGGACCAAGAAGGGAAGCAGCTTGGCGGGGCCGTCCTCGGCACCGGCCAGCGGGCTCTCCAGGCCGCTGTCGTAAAGCGTCCTCAGCAGGGAGCGAGCCTTCGCCTCCAGCTCCGTGAAGGCCGCGCGGTCTTCGGTGAGGACCAGGGCCTTGCCGTCCATCTCGGCCTTCCTCGCCCCCAATTCCTGCTCCAGCGCGCCTAGGCGGTCGCAGTGTTTCTTGAGCTTGGCCTCCTGGCCCTCGACGGCGGCCTCGCGAGCCTTCACGCCTTCTTCCTGCTCTTGGCGAAGGCGAACCTCTTTCGTGAGATGATCCCACAGGCCCTGCAGCTTGTGCTCCAGCACCTTGCAGCGACCACGGACGTCGACCACCTCTCCCAGGGCTACATCGCGAGCAGCCTTCACCTCAAGGACGGCCTGCTTCTCCTTGTCGCATGCCGTTGAGGCCTGGACCAGCGCCGCCCGAATTGAAGCGTCGGAGCGAACCCATCCAGAAACCAGCTCCAAGTGCCTGGCCACCAGGCAAGGGTCGGCACAGAGAAGATCCTGCCGAAGCAGAGCCAGCTGGTGCTCCAGGAACTCCCTCAGCAACGACACGCCGGTAAGCTTCGCCGCCGCCATGTCGGCCGGCCTCAGATCCGCGTCCATCTTCTCCAAAACCATCTTCGCGCGGGGATCCGTGAGCTCCGCTCGACCCCAGTTGTTGGAGCTCATGGGCTGCTCCGTGGGCAAGATCAGCCGAGGGTGGATGCGCTCAGCGTTCACCAAGACCCACTTGCTCCTGAAGCCCTCAATCCTCTTCCCAGAGTTCGAGATGGCAATGGCACCACCGTACGCGACGAAGCTCGCGCACGCGGAAGCAGGACCGCGAGAGGTCCGGAGGGAGAAGTAGTGGCGCAGCAAGGCCACTAAGGGCTGCACCCCAACGTGGGCCTCGCAATAATAAGTAAAGATCGCGAGGAGAAGGATGGAGTTGGGATGGAGATGCAGAGCCTGCAGCTTGTAATGGCGGAGGACAGAGAAGAAGAACTCGGAGAAGGGAGGCACCAGGCCAGCGACAATGGCACTTACGAAGAGTGGATAGAAGGTGCTCCTCTGACCCTCAGGGGTGGCGGAGCCGGTCTTGAACACCTTCGCCCCATCGATGCCTCGCGCCGTCGCTATCCAGCGCAACCGGGCAAGGCCCGCCTCCAACACGTTCGGCGGGTCCAGGGCAGACGAGTACCAAGCTGTGGCCGGGGGCTGGCGAGGCGCCATGGCTTCCTGGGTCGCACGGTCAGAGCAGATCTGGATATTTCGGAGGAAGGGAGGAGAAGCGCAGGAAAGGGGATCTGAACAGCAACCGGGGGAAGCAAGAAGAAGGGCCTAGGCGGACGCCACTCCCTTATCAACTCGCGCGGCTGCTAAGGCGCCCATGTCCAATCAACCAACACGCGGCGCCCAAGGCCGCAGGCTGTTAGGGCCCGCGGCGCTTCGCTCTTGCCCTTCCACCTCCCTGCACGGCCAAGTCCGGGCGCGCCTTGGGCCCGGGGTCTACTGTCGGTGTTCTGGGAACGGGGGTCCCCAGACTTGCCTGCCTACGGCCTGCGGTGTGGCCCAAAGGGGGGGGCCAGCACGGCCCATCTTCACCAACACAAACTCAAGACCCTCGCGAGGGTCCAAGCCCCGCGGGGCGGACGACACGGAGCTTCCTCAGGCACGGCCTCATCAGGCTGGCTCACGAGGAGGCGGAGAGATCAAGGCGGGGTACCTCGCGAGGTGCCCGTGACGCAAGCCATGACGACTCAGGGCGCCAGGCGGGTGCCAGCCCGCGCAGCGTCCTCCTTTCCTCTTTGGTGCAAAGGGGGCAAGCGCAGCCGCAGAGTACCGAGGCATCAGGCAAAGGTTGCCATTTCGGTGCAACGAGACCAAGACCAGGAGAACTATGAGACGGAGGTCACCGTGGAGCCCAAGACGGCGTCATCACTAGAGCTTTGCGCAGGCAAAGACTATGTTTGTCAGGATAGTTGATACTTGTTGTCCCCCTTCAAATTAGCCCGCCATTGTTGGCTCCCTTCCCGCTCAATATTTGGGGAGAGGACCAGGGCCACTATAAATAGGACCGGCCACCCACGTAGCAAAGGGTTCGGCTCAGTCTCCTCTGGGGGTTCGGCTCAGTCTCCTCCAGGGGTTCGGCTCAGTCTCCTCCAAGGGCTCGAATAGTAGAAAGGTGGTAAGCAGAGAGAGAGGGTGAGATAGAGAAAGGTGGCTGAACTCCTCCCAGCAGTTCATCGCCCCAGCCAAGAACAGACCCTCGCGAGGCCGTTCTTCCTTGTACTGTTCATCATCATCCGCCCGAGAGGCAATCCACCACACCACACACTGGAGTAGGGTATTACACCACAACGGTGGCCCGAACCAGTATAAACCTTGCGTCCCTTGTGTTGTTCTTTTCATAGCTTTGATCCTAGCGTGGCGGAGGGGTGCAGGAAGGTAGGAGGCGAAATCTCCACGCGCACCCCAGTGTTCGAACCTCAAGGGTCTGCCAGAACCCGAAATCCGACATTTGGCGCGCCAGGTAGGGGTGCGCCGAAATTCGTCTTCCACCGCTCCGTTCTCCTCCGACCATCACGCCCGTGTCTGACGCACGTCGGGCCCGCGCGGAGCGCCTGGCCGCCCTCGCTTCCCGCGTCACCTAGACAGCCCCTGTCGGCGGGCGTCCTCGCCGTTCCCCGTCGCCTGCCGTCAACGCCGCCACCGGCCCGGCGGGGGACGAGCAGCAAGCATCGTCTCAGCATCCATCCGTGCGCCAAGACGGCCACACCGCGACTCCCTCACTCGCCCCGGCTGGATCTTCATCCCGCGCGCTTTGCGCGCCCATGGAGGCTCGGGCTGCACTCATCGTGGCAAACGAGCTCCTGCGCTACCATCCCATCGACGACGTCTACGAAGAATGGCTCGACCGCGTCGCCGAACTCGTCTGCGCCGCAGGGGGCTCCTCTGTGCCGTCTGCTCCGCTGCACCGCACCCCGCCCCGCGCGGGCGACGAGGCTCCGGAGGCGCCCCGGCCGCCTCCCCCTCAAGAAGACGCCATGGCTCCAAGACGCGTGGCCCCTGGGCGGAACCCGCTCCGTCAGGTGCCAGCGCGGCAAGAGCAGAGCTGCCAAGAAGTCCCTCGCCCGCCATAAGCTGCCCGGGCACTCCCTGCTCCAGTACGTCGCGACCATCCTCCTGCTCTGGCGCGTGGGGACATGCAGGACCAGGCTCTCCATCACCCAAGGCCTCCCGTGGCCACAGCAGGCTACCGCGCCTACACCACCGAACTGCACAGCGTCGTGTGTCCAAGCAAGTTCAAGCCGGACCTGCCTCCTCGCTACGACGGCACGACCGACCCTGCAGAGTTCCTCCAGCTCTATGAGCTGGGCATCGAAGCAGCCAACGGAGACGAGAAGGTCATGGCGAACTGGTTTCCCATGGCTCTCAAGGACGGGGCCCGCACCTGGCTCCTGAACCAGGCTCCAGGCACAATCTCCTCCTGGGAAGAGATGCGCACCCGCTTCATCGCCAACTTCCAAGGTACTCGCGACCGGCCACCCGCCGTGAGCGACATGCGCCGCATCAAGCAACAACCCCGGCAGACCCTGCAGAAGTACATCCAGTGCTTCAACAACGCACGCCTCAAGATTCCCAAGGTGACTGAAGAGGCCATCATCTCAGCCTTCTCCGATGGCGTGCACGACGTCAAGATGATGGAGGAGCTAGCGATGCATGAAGACCTGTGCACTTCTTTGGAGCTGTTCAACTTGGAGAACAAGTGCGCCAGGGCTAAGGAAGGGTGTCTCTCCCTCCTTGAGCTGCCTGCCGTAGACCCAGAAGAGAAGAAGCTCAAGGCCAAGGAAGCAAAGCGCAAGGGGGCTGCCGTGCTCGCGGCAGAACCAGACACCAAGCAGGGCAGAGATCAGCCCAAACCTCCCAAGGACAGCCGGTACTGCGTGTACCACGACCTCCACACCCACAACACCAGCGAATGCCAAGAACTCCGAGCCGTGCGTGAAGGAAGGATCGGCCGTCGCCCTGACCGTGGTGACCGGGGATACGGCCGAGGAGGAGGAAGGAACACCGGGCGCTGGGAAGACCGTGGGCGGCGCCAGGGGTGGCGCGACCAACCTCGTGAAGATTGCTGGCAAGACCCACCTCGCGAGGGAGGCTGGAGGGATCAGCCTCGCGAGGATCGCCCGCAAGGCAATGCAGGCCTCCCACTGCTGCCGCCGCAGCCAAGGAGAAACAAGGACCGCCACCAGGACGAGGAGGCTGGGGGCTTCCAGGAGCCGCGCGCGATCGCTTGCATCCTGGGCGGAGCTCAGGCCCCGGCCTCTCAGCGCATCTTCAAGCAGTTCGCCCGCGAAGTGAATGCAGCCCTCCCCAGGCTCGAAGCCACACGCCCTCTCAGGTGGTCGGCGTGTGCCTTCACCTTCAGCTCAGCAGATCAACTCAAGTGTGCGGCTACTGCCGGAGTCCTCCTGATGCTTTGTTCCCCAATCATCAGCAACGTGGTGGTCACCAAGACACTCATCGATGGCGGGGTAGGGCTCAACGTCCTGTCCGTAAAGACGTTCAACAACCTCCAAGTGCCCTACAGCCAGCTTCAGCCAACCAAGCCCTTGTCCGGTATCACCGACGGCTCCACAGTCCCGATCGGGCAGGTCCGCCTCCCCGTCACCTTCGGGGCACGCGACAACTACCGCACCGAGCTCATCGACTTCGACATCGCTCACATCCGCCTGCCGTACAACGCCATCCTCGGGTACCCGCCGCTGGCCAAGTTCATGGCCGTGACTCACCACTGCTACAACGTCCTCAAGATGCCAGGAAGCGGCGGAGTCATCACGGTGCCCTGTGAAGAGAAGGACGCAGTGTGTTCCCTGGAGCGAGCCTTTCAGGCCGTATCACTGGAGGACCCAGATCGCGGAAGCAGGAGGCTTCCCGAGGCCACCCCCAAGAAGAAGAAGACATCGTCCGGCCTGGCCCCTCAGGAGGTAGGCCCCTCTGGGCCCGTGCCTGCCCAGGGGGAACCTCCTTCCATCGCATAGGAAAGCGCGTCCGGCGCCCTCCTCAGGCAGGGCTCGGGGGCTCTCCCCTGGAGGGCCACCGACCTAGCAAGGGTCACAAGGGAGGTGCTGGGGCACCACATGGAGGCGCGTTTCAGAGCACGTTTCCCTCAAGAAGGAGCAAGGCAAGGAGATCCAGACCCACAGGAGTTCGTCAGCAAGGCCGTTCAGGAGCTATAGGAGTCCAGAGTCATGAGAGGCGCCCGCCGCCTACTAGCATTGGCTCCCCATCCAGGCGAGGATGGCGGGCTGCGTGTCTGCGTCGACGTACCAGGGCTCAACCAAGTCGCCTCCCTGGAGCGCCTCTGGCCCTCGCGAGTGGGGCACTGCGAAGGTCCACCCCACAGCTACGTTCGCATGCCTTACGGCTTGCCGAGCGCGGCTGACGCGTACCAGTGCCTCATGAGGGGTATCGCAGAGGCGCAAGAGGCCAGGTGCTCCGCAGCCCTGGCTGAGACGAAGATGGCCCACGAGGAAGCGCCAGCGCCACCGGAGCCTCCCTAGGCCCCTGGGCCTGGGGGCTCATGAGGATCGGCTCCCGCAGCCCACCGAGCCGGCTACACCAACACTCCTTCGTCTTCAGCGTCATCAGGTGACATCTTTCAAGTTTCACTTCCAGCTGGGAGCGCCCCCAGGGCTGCATTATTCCCAGGCCGCGTGGGTCCGTCCCTGCGGCGTGTATCCCTTTTATTTCGCGACGTTAGCTTACCTTGTTGGGGGCGCCCCTCGGGCTGCATGATCCCCAAGCCGCTCGGGCCAGGCTCAGCGGCATGTACCCCATTTGCGTTCATTTCCGGTTATGTGTTAGAACTGCCATGCTTGATTATTTGATGCCGGTCCGCGGCGCCTCCTCTTCTCCATGTTGACCACTTGCACGTTAAAGGGGGGGTACCTGAGCATCGCGACTCAGGGCTCTTACTGGCTCTCCAGCCCTCACCCTCTGGCCTTGACCACGGCATCACGACCTGGCATACCAGCGACGGCTGGGACTAGCTTGAGGGCCGGGACCCGAGGACGTAGAGTGCAGGCATATAACCGAACTTGCAGGGACACAACACAAGATAAGGCCCAGTGCCAGGCGCAACCCGCCTAGAGGTAGGGCCCCGTGAGTCCCGCGCTGGCTCACGGGTGCCCAGATACACCTCACCAGGCCCTACCGTGCCAGCCACGTGTCAGGGCGGGGCTGTACACGCCCCGGGGGCTCCTCCCGGAGGGGGGCCCCCTCCCACGCACCAGTGGAAGCACCATGCTCCGCACTGGCTGACGACACTGCCGAGGAGCGGCTATGCCCGTACTCATACGGAAGCGCTATGCTCCGCGCTGGTGATAAACAACTGAGGGTGGCCTCCGGGCCGCATCAACCTCAGGGAGCCCAGTGCTTAGTGTCTAGCCTCATCGCAACGCCTCCCTACGGGAGTGCCGCGCGAGGGTGCTGGGCACGGGGGCTGCGCTAGGGTCACGCCCAGACGCACGCCGCCAAGCCAGGTCCCCACGGGCCTGGTTCGTCGCGCGCCTCTTCCCGAGCGGAGCCAAGGTATGAAGGCCGTTTGGGCGTCAAGGGGGACTCCTGAGCATCGCTACTCAGGAGCCTAACTGGTCACGTAGCCCCTCACTCCTTTGGTCCCGTCCTGGTTCCCGGTCGGGGCTATTGCTGGGTGAGGTACGTGCGTGGCCGGGCTCTGCAGACGTAGAACGGTGGATCCACCCACATCACACCTCCCTGCTTGTTGTTCGTGCGCCAAGGGGGGTTCCTGAGCATCGCGACTCAGGAGCCTAACTTGTCACGTAGCCCCTCACTCCTTGGTCCCGTCCTGGTTTCCGGTCGGGGCTATTGCTGGGTGAGGTACGCGCGGGGTCGGGCTCTGCCGGCGTAGAACGTAAGCAAGTAGGAAGGAAAAGCACAAATTTCAAAGGAATTCGAAAGCAAATATTACAGTCCACACTGTTATCCCAGTATCAGGCGCAAGTTTAAACGCCTCCCCGAGGCATGATACATGTGCAGGAATCAAAAGCAGGACAGGAGCCGCGATGGAGTCACTTGGCGGCGGAGGAGCAGCGCGACATGGGTTTGCCTCACGGAGCAGCGGGGTCGACGGCGCCTTGCTCCGGCTTGGTGCTGAAGGCCCGGAACTTCCCCAGCAGAGCCTCTGCACGACCCTTCACGGCCTTGGCAGCAGCCGCCGCACGCTTGCCGCTCACGGGCTCCAGCAGGCTGTCAAGGTCGAACCCGGGATCGCGAAGGTGGATGTGGGTGAGAACCCGCGTCAGTGCTGCAGAAGACAGAACACGCGCCTCGGCCTCGACCGTGGGGCCAAGGCCAAGGGCGACATCTTCAAGAGTGTGGACCAAGAAGGGAAGCAGCTTGGCGGGGACGTCCTCGGCGCCGGCCAGCGGGCTCTCCAGGCCGCTGTCGTAAAGCACCCTCAGCAAGGAGCGAGCCTTCACCTCCAGCTCCGTGAAGGCCGCGCGGTCTTCGGCGATGACCAGGGCCTTGCTGTCCAGCTTGGCCTTCCTCACCCCCAATTCCTGCTCTAGCGCGCCTAGGCAGTCGCGGTGTTTCTTGAGCTTGGCCTCCCGGCCCTCGATGGCCGCCTCGCGAGCCTTCACGCCTTCTTCCTGCTCTTGGCGAAGGCGAACCTCTTTCGCGAGCTGATCCCGCAGGCCCTGCAGCTCGTTCTCCAGCACCTTGCAGCGACAACGGACGTAGACCACCTCTCCCAGGGCTGCATCGCGAGCAGCCTTCGCCTCAAGGACGGCCTGCTTCTCCTCGTCGCATGCCGTCGAGGCCTGGACCAGCGCCGCCCGAATCGTAGCGTCAGAGCGAACCCATCCAGAAACCAGCTCCAAGCGCCCAGCCACCAGGCGAGGGTCGGCGCCGAGAAGATCCTGCCAAAGCGGAGCCAGCTGGTGCTCCAGGAACTCCCTCAGCAACGACGCGCCGGTAAGCTTCACCGCCGCCATGTCGGCCGGCCTCAGATCCGCGTCCATCTTCTCCAACACCATCTTCGCGTGGGGATCCGTGAGCTCCGCTCGACCCCAGTTGCTGGAGCTCGTGGGCTGCTCGGTGGGCAAGATCAGCCGAGGGTGGATGCACTCAGCGTCCTCCAAGACCCACTTGCTCCTGAAGCCCTTAATCCTCTTCCCAGAGTTCGAGATGGCAATGGCGCCACCGTACGCGATGAAGCTCGCGCACGTGGAAGCAGGACCGCGAGAGGTCCGGAGGGAGAAGTAGTGGCGCAGCAAGGCCACTGAGGGCTGCACCCCAACGTGGGCCTCGTATTAATAAGTAAAGATCGCGAGGAGAAGGACGGAGTTGGGATGGAGATGCAGAGCCTGCAGCTTGTAATGGCGGAGGACAGAGAAGAAGAACTCGAAGAAGGGAGGCACCAGGCCAGCGACAATGGCACTTACGAAGAGTGGATAGAAGGTGCTCCTCTGACCCTCAGGGGTGGCGGAGCCGGCCTTGAACACCTTCGCCCCGTCGATGCCTCACGCCGTTGCTATCCGGCGCAACCGGGCAAGGCCCGCCTCCGACACGTTCGCGGGTCCAGGGCAGACGAGTACCAAGCTGCGGCCGGGGGCTGGCGAGGCGCCATGGCTTCCTGGGTCACACGGTCAGAGCAGATTTGGAGATTTCGGAGGAAGGGAGGAGAAGTGCAGGAAAGGGGATCTGAACAGCAACCGGGGGAAGCAAGAAGAAGGGCCTAGGCGGACGCCACTCCCTTATCAACTCGCGCGGCTGCTAAGGCGCCCACGTCCAATCAACCGCCACGCGGCGCCCAAGGCCGCAGGCTGTTAGGGCCCGCGGTGCTTCGCTCTTGCCCTTCTGCCTCCCTGCACGGCCAAGTCCGGGCGCGTCTTGGGCCCGGGGGCTACTGTCGGTGTTCTGGGAACGGGGGTCCCCAGACTTGCCTGCCTGCGGCCTGTGGCGTGGCTCAAAGGGGGGGCCCAGCACAGCCCATCTTCACCAACACAAACTCAAGACCCTCGCGAGGGGCCAAGCCTTGCGGGGCGGACGACATGGAGCTTCCTCAGGCACGGCCTCGTCAGGCTGTCTCACGAGGAGGCGGAGAGATCATGGCGGGGTACCTCGTGAGGTGCCCGTGACGCAAGTCATGATGACTCAGGGCGCCAGGCGGGTGCCAGCCCGCGCAACGTCCCCCTTTCCTCTTTGGTGCAAAGGGGGCAAGCGCAGCCGCAGAGTACCGAGGCATCAGGCAAAGGTTGCCATTTCGGTGCAACGAGACCAAGACCAGGAGGACTACGAGACGAAGGTCACCGTGGAGCCCAAGACGGTGTCATCACCAGAGCTTTGCGTAGGCGAAGACTACTTTTGTCAGGATAGTTGATACTTGTTGTCCCCCTTCAAATTAGCCCGCCATTGTTGGCTCCCTTCCCGCTCAATATTTGGGGAGAGGACCAGGGCCACTATAAATAGGACCGGCCACCCACGTAGCAAAGGGTTCGGCTCAGTCTCCTCCGGGGGTTCGGCTCAGTCTCCTCCAGGGGTTTGGCTCAGTCTCCTCCAGGGGTTCGGCTCAGTCTCCTCCAAGGGCTCGACTAGTAGAAAGGTGGTAAGAAGAGAGAGAGGGTGAGATAGAGAAAGGTGGCTGAACTCCTCCCAGCAGTTCATCTCCCCAGCCAAGAACAGACCCTTGCGAGGCTGTTCTTCCTTGTACTGTTCATCATCATCCGCCCGAGAGGCAATCCACCACACCACACACTGGAGTAGGGTATTACACCACAACGGTGGCCCGAACCAGTATAAACCTTGCGTCCCTTGTGTTGTTCTTTTCATAGCTTTGATCCTAGTGTGGCGGAGGGGTGCAGGAAGGTAGGAGGCGAAATCTCCGCGCGCACCCCAGTGTTCGAACCTCAAGGGTCTGCCAGAACCCGAAATCCCGACATAGATTATTCATTCTGGAAAAGGAAACCTGCAGAGAAAGCTGCAAACCCCTCTCGCCCTAAAACAAAAACTGTCAAGAAAACCTCAAAGCGGAAGGCAGTTGAACGTATCAGCATGGAACTGGATGACGACACAGATGAACCGGAAGTTGAGGTAGAACTTGATTCACTTGGTTCCCTATTTATGCATCTCATTAACAATGATGTTTATCGGGAGGGCGTGGAAGGCAGCCAAGCCGACGATGTAGAGGTAATTGTGCTTTCCTCCGGTTCAGACTCTCTGCCAACCCGAAAAATCCATCAAGCAACCCGGAAAGTAAGCTTTTCACATCATCTTGCTCACTTGGACCCAACATTTATTTTGAAGAAGTAGCAGCACGAAGCTCATCGTATAACCTGGCACAGCGGCCAAAAGGTCACCTTTACCGGTTTACCTGAAACCCTGGTTTGTAAGCGCCAATCTGAGGTCTCACCTCCTTCTGACAATTCTTACCCCAAGGCAGGTTATTTCCGACAACCTCTTAATCCATCCAATTCAAATTATCAGGTGACACCTCCCTCATCATCTGGCGAATCAACAGCAACCCAACTTCCTCCTCTCAAAACCGCAGCTGGGTAAATACTTGAACTCCTTCTTCTAACGTCGTTCATACCTTGTAGTGTGCTTTAGTTTTCACATATGTTGTTAATTTAGGGACAAAGCGAGACCCAGCAAAAAGGCTCGGGTGACCAATCCGCCTGAAGACCAGGTGGTTCTTGAACAGGAGCAAACGGCTGAACCGGAACAGACGGCTGAACCGGAGGGTCCAAACCCACAAGCCTCGTTTGACGAACCCCCTTAAGATCTGAATATGGATAATCAACCAGAGGCTGACACTGCTGTACCTGACAGTGAACCGGCAGATCCAATCCGGGCTGACGACAGGTCCTCCAGTCCAGCGAGAGCTACTGACACTCCACCATCACCCGTAAAAACATCAACCCAAGTAGCCCCCAAGGGCCGGTTTATGATGTTAATCATAAATCGGGACTTCTGTAATATCTTAATACTTGCATGTTGATCCTTAATATGTCAAGTTCTCAGCAAAAACCTGTACTTTATCATTGTATTTATGTAGTTTTCATCGGTGTAGCCCCCAAGGGCTAGTTTAGCTCTACGAGGTAAACCGGGTCTTGAATCAATGCGTCAGTTTTGAACGGATGTACATTAGCCCCCAAGTGTTAAGGATAATGCTTGCATTGTACTTGAGACTTGTGAAAGATTTGTTGACAATAGAGAAAATAGGCATTAGCCCCCAAGTACAAAGTGCATAACTTGTTATACGGTTGGTACTTAGAAAATACATATCCCATTGTTTGACATATCTTCGCCTTTACAGGCCGAGCTGAGTAACAGGGATGCTCAAACCGCTGTCCTTCAAGAGAATGTAAAGTCCCAACAAGTAGAAGCCTCCAAAGCCAAAGAGGAGCTAACCAATGCCCTGGCAGCTATGGAGAAGTTGAAAGAGCCTTTCAACAAGGAGCGTGCTGACTCGGAAACAGAAAAGGCCGGTTTGACCAAGAAAGCTAAGGACACAGAAGCAGCCCTGAAGCCAGTGGTAGATGAACTGACCGGCTTGAAGCGGCAGATTGATGCCATGACATCTGCTGTGTTTGGTAAGTACCTTCTCATGTCATTTATCCAATTCATAAGATGTTATCATTGACCGGTTTACTGATATTAAACCATGACAGGCACCCGCATTGCTCATCTGGGTTCTGACATGCGGGTGAAGCTTAAAGCGGCGTATACCTTAATAGAACAACTATATTCTGGATCCCAGCGTGCCATCTGTATTGCTGCATATAACAAGCCGGCGCCATCGTTGATAAAGGAAACCCTTGAGAAGTTGGCCATGCTACCTGCCCGGATTACAGAACTGAAGAAAGCCACCACAAGAGCAGGAGCGCTGACCGCACTAATCTTGGCTAAGGCATGGATTCCAGACCTTGAAGCGGCAGATATCATTAAAGGATATCCAAGTGTGAAGGAGGATGGTTCAGAGTTCAACAATGATGACCTCCGAAAACTGACAAAGGAAATGCGGCCAATAGCCAGCAAACTGGCGGAAGACACAAACCTATCTCATTTCCAACCAGTTTACGATGCTGAAGGAAAGAGACAGCCTACCGTGATCCATGAAGTTGAAGAACTTGTGCCTCCAATCCGTAAGCATACTTAGACTCCTGACATTGACCTGTCTAGCCTTATCCATGAAGAGGCCGTATTTCAAGCTTTAACCGAAATCGATGGGTCAATGGTTGATTTCCAGCGTCTGGGGAGGGATGAAGAGGATGTGACTGCACAGGATGACCCTCAATCGTCAAGCCATCCCGATGAAGCATCTTAAACCGGCGACCGGTTTACCAGCTACAGTCAGCCATTTGCTTGAAAACAATTATTCAATTTGAGCCGTTTTGAAGATCTTTGTAATAAGATAGCAAAACACCTTTATCTGTCATGCCATCGAGCATGCTTGTGTTGCATGATATTTTGAAAACTTGTTTCACCTTAGGATCTATTTATGCATATTCCATGATGATTTGTATTTCCTGCATACAAGAACTTGAAAGTGTCCTAGTGGTATACAACTGGACGGGTCATGATACCCAAAATATACATAACTTGGATGAATAGCCAAGATCTGTATTAACCAGATAAAATAAATAATATCTATCACATACCTCGTTGGTTGACCAACTTCTTGTATGATATAGGTGATAAACAACAATCCGGAGTACTGATAACTCTTTGCCCTCGTATCGGTTCATATAGAAACCATATTTGGCTAGAAAAAGCCGTTGATTTGTTCGTATAATGCTGGTGACATCTTGTCAAAACCAGACCGGAGGAGTACGCTGTCGGTTTAACAACTGATCATGTACTAACAACTAAGCGCTGGAAGTCATGCCGGGTTGTAATGAACACCGGTATATTAGGAAAAATATGTATAAATCTCTTATCATAAAAAACAATCAAAAAACAAAAAGAAATATGCAAGGCTTTTCATGGCTGCCAGTCCCTAAATCGAGGCTTTTCATGGGCTGTCAGGCCACTGAGTTAAACCATTTTACAAAGCCTTTTAAGATGGACCTCAATCTTTAACCAATCACCGGTTTAACTTTGACAAGTTCAGGGTCCATGGGATTGACTTGTCAAACGTTCGGTGGGTCATACCAGGTTTACCTGGACGGAGTGGCTTACTTAAAGAGGCAGGATAACCCGAGGTTTTAGGTGAATACACCTGGCTTCCAAGCCTGGCTTGATAGCCTATTACAAGGGTTCAAGCTCATTGTTCATTGCGGAGCAAGGAGCCCCCAGGTAATATGTGAGCTGTGCACAGTGGTTGCCTATGTTTGAGTTGTGCTTAATGCAACAGACTCTCTTTGGCTCCACATAATTTCCTTTTGGCCTAAAGCCTATCAAGAGGTGTAGCTATGGTGTGAAGACAACCAAGCCCCCTAGTGATATCCCCTTTTTGGTTGTAAACCGATCAAGAGGTGTAGCTATGGTTCGGATATGACCAAGCCCCCTAGTGATTCTCTTTATATCCGTGCGGCCATATAGGCCGGTTTAACAAAACGCCGCTTTGCCAATATAAGCTCTTGTAGGCTCACACATGATGTAAAAAGAACGGAGACCCCGCTTTATTCGAGGCTCTAGTTTATTATATAATATATACATTGTCATAAATATGTACATAAGAAGAGCCTGTGGTTCAAGTATAGTAAGGACGAAGAAGAGCTATATTCCACAGCCACTTGGGCTCCTCCTCCGATTTATGTGAGTCTTTGTGCTCTTGAACATCAATGAGATAGTATGACCCATTGTGCAGATTCTTGCTGACCACAAAAGGTCCTTCCCAAGGTGGAGATCTTGTTGATAAATCGCCGAACCTGCTATTGCAAGATCACGCTCTTCATCTAACAGGTCCACTGAGTCCTAACGTGCCTGCTCATTATCAGCTTCAACATAAGCTGCCACACGGGGTGAGTCGTGACGGATGTCACTAGGAAGAACCGCTTCTGCTCCATAAACCATGAAGAAAGGCATGTAACCTGTAGATCTGTTAGGTGTGGTGTTGATGCTCCATAACACATGAGGTAACTCCTCCACCCAACAACCCGGCGTCCGCTTTAAAGGAACCATAAGCCGGGGTATAATACCTCTCAAAAATTCTTGATTTTCCCTCTCAGCTTGTCCATTAGACTGGGGGTGAGCCACTGATGCTACATCAAGCCGGATGTGCTCACGTTGGCAAAATTCCTCCATCTCACCCTTTGACAGATTAGTACCATTGTCAGTGATAATACTATGTGGGAAACCAAACTGGAATATCACCTTTTTGATGAATTGAACTGCCGTGGCTGCATCACACTTACTGACTGGCTCTGCTTCCACCCACTTGGTGAACTTGTCAACTGCCACCAATAGGTGGGTCTTTTTGTCCTTGGATCTCTTAAAGGGTCCAACCATATCAAGCCCCCAAGTCGCAAATGGCCAAGTTATTGGAATCATCCTCAACTCCTGAGCCGGAACATGAGCGCGACGTGCAAATTTTTGACAACCGTCGCACCTCTTGACTAAAACGTCGGCATCAGCATGAGCTGTTAACCAATAGAAACCATGACGAAAAGCCTTGGACACCAAAGATTTTGAACCGGCATGGTGACCAGAATCCCCTTCATGGATTTCTCGCAAAATCTCACAACCCTCTTGAGGAGAGACACAACGCTGAATTGCTCCTGTGACGTTGTAATGATGTAACTCCCCATTGATTATGGTCATTAACTTAGAACGTCGGATTATCTGCCGGGCCGAGGTTTCATCCTCCGTTAACTCGCTCCGGTTCATGTAAGCCAGGTATGGGATCGTCCAATCCGGTATGACATGTAAAGCTGCCACCAATTGGGTCTCTGGATCAGGAATAGCCAACTCCTCCTCTGTTTGTACCTTGACCGACGGATTATGCAGTACGTCGAGGAAGACATTTGCTGGGACCGGTTTACGCTGAGAGCCAAGGCGTCTTAAAGCGTCTGCCGCTTCATTCTTTCGGCGGTCTATATGGTCAACTTGGTAACCTTGAAATGACCAGCCACTATGTCCACCTCTCATCGATATGCAGCCATGAGTGGGTCTTTAGAATCCCAAGTGCTAGATACCTGTTGAGCCACAAAATCCGAGTCACCGAAGCACTTAACCCGGCTTATGTTCATCTCCTTAGCCATCCGAAGACCGTGGAGCAAGGCCTCGTATTCAGCTGCATTGTTAGTACAAGGGAAGATTAAGAGGAGGACATAAGAAAATTTGTCACCTCGTGGAGAAGTTAAGATAACTCCAGCCCCCGACCCCTCCAACTGTCTGGATCCATCAAAGTGAATAGTCCAATACGTGTTATCTGGCTGTTCCTCTGGTGCCTGAACCTCTGCCCAATCATTGATGAAGTCCATGAGTGCTCGGGATTTGATCGCCATGCGAGGTGTATATTTGAGCCCGTGAGGTCCAAGCTCAATAGCCCACTTGGCAACCCGGTCAGTTGCTTCTCTATTTCGGATGATATCTCCCAGAGGGGCTGAACTAACCACCGTGATAGGATGACCCTGAAAATAGTGTTTGAGCTTACGGCTTGCCATAAACACCCCATACACCAGCTTCTGCCAATGCAGATATCTCTGCTTTGACTCGATAAGCACCTCACTGATATAATAAACCGGCCGTTGAACCGGATATTCCTTTCCAGCCTCCTTGCGCTCCACCACAATAGCCACACTAACAGCCCGGGCATTAGCAGCCACATACAGCAGTAAAGGCTCTTTATCGATTGGAGCCGCAAGGACAGGTGGTTCAGCTAACTGCCTCTTCAAATCCTCAAACGCTTTATCAGTCGCATCACTCCAGACAAAATCATCTGTCTTTTTTTTGACATCTGATATAAAGGGATAGCCTTGTCCCCAAGACGACTGATAAACCAGCTCAAGGCCGCAATCCGGCCTGCCAAATGCTGAACATCATTGATACATGTCGGTTTAGCCAGAGAGGTGATAGATGTGATCTTTTCCAGATTAGCCTCAATGCCCGTGTTAGACACCAGAAAACCCAAGAGTTTTCCTGCCGGAACACCAAAGACACATTTGTCTGGATTAAGCATCATCTTATAAACCCGGAGATTATCAAATGTTTCTCTTAAGTCAGCTATCAATGTTTCCTCCTTCCTGGACTTTACCACAATATCATCAACATATGCGTGAACATCGTGCCCAATCTGTTTATGAAGACAATTCTGAACACAATGTTGATAAGTCGCCTGGGCACTCTTGAGCCCAAAGGGCATGGAGACATAACAGAAGACTCCAAAGGGAGTTATAAAAGTTGTTTTCTCCTGGTCCTTAACTGCCATTTTGATCTGATGATAACCGGAATAAGCATCCAGAAAACACAGACGATCGCAACCCGTCGTAGCATCAATAATCTGATCAATACGAGGGAGGGCAAAGGGATATGCTGGGCAAGCTTTGTTCAAATCTGTGTAGTCGACACACATGCGCCAAGTGCCGTTCTTCTTAAGAACAAGCACCGGATTAGCCAACCACTCAGGGTGAAAAACCTCCACGAAAAATCCTGCGGCCAATAGTCGAGCTACCTCCTCACCGATAGCCTTGCGCCTTTCTTCATTGAAGCTGCGGAGAAACTGTCTGACCGGTGTAACTTAGGATCTATATTGAGTGTGTGGTCAGCGAGTTCCCTCGGGACACCTGGCATGTCAGAAGGCTTCCATGCAAAAATGACCCGGTTCTCACGGATGAACTCGATGAGCGCGCTTTCCTATTTGGGATCCAAGTTAACGCTGATGCTGAACTGCTTAGATGAATCGCCAGGAACAAAATCAACCATCTTAGTATCGGTGGCCGATTTAAACTTCAACGCCGGGTCGTGCTTCATAGTTGGCTTTTTCAAGGAAGTCATGTCTACCGGATCTACCTTGTCCTTATAAAACTTCAACTCCTGGCACAAACCGATTCAGCATAAGCCGCATCACCTTCTTCACATTCCAGAGCAATCTTCCTGCTCCCATGTGCTGTGATTGTCCCCTTATGACCTGGCATCTTAAGCTGCAGGTAAACATAACACGGCCGTGCCATGAACTTGGCATAAGCCGGTCGCCCAAACAGGGCGTGATATGGACTCTTGATTTTCACCACCTCAAAAGTCAATGTTTCTGACCTTGAATCATGATCATCTCCAAAGTCCACTTCTAGAGCTATCTTGCCCACTGGATATGCAGACTTACCGGGCACCACACCACGAAAAACTCTGTTTGACGGTTTAAGATTCTTATTGGTCAAACCCATACGGCGGAAGGTATCATAGTAGAGAATATTGATATTGCTTCCCCCATCCATGAGCACCTTGGTGAACTTATACCCCCCAACCTTGGGTGCCACCACTAAGGCCAGATGGCCTGGATTATCAACCCGGGGCGGGTGATCCTCTCTACTCCATAAAATGGGTTGCTCAGACCAGCGTAGACACTGAGGTACCACCGGTTCAACAGAGTTCACGACCCTCTTGTGAAGATTTTGATCACGCTTGCACAAGCTAGTGGTGAAGACATGATACTGCCCACTACTCAACTGCTTCGAGTTGCTCTAATAACCCGACTGCTGCTATTGCTGATTCCCTTGATGATTATAACCTCCCTGGTTGCCCTGGTTCCCTTGATTGTTATGGCCGGTTTGGTTACCTTGAAATCTTGAACTGGAGCTACCGCCTCCGTAACCCGGCCCGTGAAAACCACCCCCTGAACCGCCGGGCGGGCCATTGTCGTATTGGAACATATTGGAGTTCTTGAAATCTTGCATGATATAACAATCCTTCCAAAGGTGTGAAGCCGGTTTCTCCTTTGATCCGTGCTTAGGGCAAGGATGATTTAACAGGCGCTCCAGATTGGGGCCTGATCCCCTACCCCTCTGGGGCAGTTTGCCTTTACGACGCTGACCGTTATCCTGAGCATTGGTGTTAGCCACAAAGTCCAAACTATTGTCGGCCTTGCGCTTACCATTATTCCCATTACCTACCGGGTTATGCTGCTATCCCTTGGTGTTGCCATTCTTCTTCCCTTTCCCCGGTTTATCCTCATCTGAGTCAGGGTCTTTGGTATTATCTGAATTGGCATATTTAACCAAAGCGGCCATAAGCATTGACATATCATTGCAGTGACATTTGAGCCTTCCTAACTTCTGTTTGAGCGGCAGAAACCGGTAATTTCCTTCCAACGTTAACACTGTAGTATCTGTGTTGATGCGGTCCGACGAGTGAAGAATAGCTAAGACCCGCTTCATCCAATGGGTTGTAGACTCTCCATCCTCTTGAACAAAAGCGGCCAGGTCCACAATTGACATAGGCTGCTTACAAGTATCCTTGAAATTCTGGATAAACCGGTGTTTTAATTCGTCCCATGATCCGACAAAATTGGGCGGCAAGCTCTTTAACCAAGTACGAGTTGTCCCCTCCAACATCATGGTGAAGTATTTAGCACACACCGCTTCGTCCACATCTAACATCTCCATCACCATCTCATAACTCTCAACCCATGCCTTTGGTTGTAAATTGGCGGTGTAATTGGGCACCTTACGAGGTCCCTTGAAATCCTTGGGCAGTCGTATATTATGTAAAGCGGGGGTAAGACATGGTACCCCTAAAGAGCTGAAGACCATGCCGGGCTCCGCTGAAGCGGTAGGGCGAACCGGAGTATGCTGAAGAGTAACATGCAAAGCTGCTAACTCGGCTTCCCGACGTGCACGACCATGATGCACCACATCTTGCGCATTAGCACCGCCACCTGCCGGGTTGTGCCTTCGCGGCGAGTTACGATGACGTGCACTGCTTGACATGACCGGTTCATCCTCCATGTGCCTACTATAGCTTCGACTTGGACGGGGGGTGGAATGAATCCTCTCGCGGCTATGCGAATAAGCTTGTTGCTGGTTTAAAGCTGTTTGAAGGAGCTCTCTGGCCCGTCGTGTCTCAATCGCCACCGGTGACTCATCATCCGCCAGGAGGGCTGCCAACCGTGAAGCGGCGGCCACAATGTTATCCAACGGGTTGGAGTAGTGCCTTGGGGGCGTTGGAACATACTGTGGCACAATGTTGTTCTGACGGGGCGGGTCCATTGCTCGTGGCTGAACCGGCGCTCCTATCCCCGGTGCCTCCATCCGGTTTACCACTGGCTGGTTACTGGTTCCAGCTCCTGGCGTGTTGAAGAGATTTCTTGGCTCATAACCCATCGGGAGGTGCGACCGGTATCTCCTTCTCAAAACCTCATCTAAGGCGTTCTGATCCATCCTAAGCCGGTAGGCCTGAGCTTCCAACTCGGCCCGTTCTGTAGCCATCCTGGTGTTCTCTGCCGCCAGGTCCACTTTAGCCTGAACTATCTGATCTTTTACCTTCGCAATCTCCGCATTGTGCTGATCTCGGGCTGCGGCGCCCACTTGTGCTGCCATAAATGTTGCCAAAGCGTCAAACAAGTCAGACAGTAATGGAGCCGGAGGCGGCGTTGAGCCCCCTGCTCCCGCCGGCGTTGCTATTGCTGAACCGGAAAGCATTGCCGCGGCGGTGGACGAATGATGCGCTGATTGTGTACCGGCCATGAAGATAGCGACCCGGTTTGGCAGATCAAGGGGCTCCGGAATACTATTGCCATCGGAACCTCCGCTAATCTGTCCGTCCTGCAACTGATACAGTGACTCAGTTTCTCCGGTTGAAGACTCGTCATTAGAACAGACGGAGGTTTCTCCATCAGACACCGGTCCATCCTCATATTCCGCCCCATGGATACCACCTACGAAGACATGCCCCGCTGCGGGCTGAACCGGGGAAGGGCCTGCAAGCTGAGCCATCTCGATGATGTCGGTGCAAGTGTCCGGCTCAGGCCCCAGTTCGCCAATCTTGCTGATGAAGACGTGGATCCCACCAAAGGGGACCCGGTATCCGTATTCGATTGAACCGGCCTCGCGACCCCATCCTGCATCGTCGATTTAGAGTTTGCCGCGACGACTCTTCATCATCCGGCCCACGGCGTAACCCTTGAGTCCATCAAAGCTTCCCTTTAAGAACTTGAAACCTTACGAAAGTGAGATTTGATAGAGATGATAAATAATATTTTTAGTATTTTGGGTATAGAGATGCAAAGTAAAAAGTAAAAGCAAAGTAAAAGCAAAGCAATAATAAAATGATGGAGATTGATATGATGAGAAAGAGACCTGGGGGCCATAGGTTTCACTAGTGGCTTCTCTCAAGAGCATAAGTATTCTACGGTGGGTGAACAAATTACTATTGATCAATTGACAGAATTGAGCATAGTTATGAGAATATCTAGGTATGGTCATGTATATAGGCATCACGTCCGAAACAAGTAGACCGAAACGATTCTGCATCTACTACTATTACTCCACTCATCGACCGCTATCCAGCATGCATCTAGAGTATTAAGTTAAAAACAGAGTAACGCCTTAAGCAAGATGACATGATGTAGAGGGATAGTTTCATGCAATATGATTAAAAAAACCATCTTGTTATCCTCGATGGCAACGATACAATACGTGCCTTGCTGCCCCTTCTGTCACTGGGAAAGGACACCGCAAGATCGAACCCAAAGCTAAGCACTTCTCCCATGGCAAGAAAAACCAATCTAGTAGGCCAAACTAAACTGATAATTCGAAGAGACTTGCAAAGATAACCAATCATACATAAAAGAATTCAGAGAAGATTCAAATATTATTCATAGATAGACTTGATCATAAACCCACAATTCATCGGTCTCAACAAACACGCCGCAAAAAGAATATTACATCGAATAGATCTCCACAAGAGAGGGGGAGAACATTGTATTGAGATCCAAAACGAGAGAAGAAGCCATCTAGCTACTAACTATGGACCCGTAGGTATGAAGTAAACTACTCACACTTCATTGGAGGGGCTTGGATGATGATGTAGAAGCCCTCCGTGATCGATGCCCCCTCCGGTGGAGCTCCGGAATAGGCCCCAAGATGGGATCTCGTGGATACAGAAAGTTGCGGCGGTGGAATTAGGTTTTTCGCTCCTGTTCTGACCGTTTGGGGTACGTGGATATATATAGGAGGAAGAAGTACGTCGGTGGAGCTTCGAGGGGCCCACAAGGCAGGGGGAGCGCCCTAGGGGGGGCGCCCTCGACCCTTGTGACCGCCTCGTGGCTTTCTTGACGGAGGGTCCAAGTCTCCTGGGTCTTATCTGATGAGAAAATCACGTTCCCGAAGGTTTCATTCCGTTTGGACTCCGTTTGATATTCTGTTTCTCTGAAACACTGAAATAGGCAAAAACAACAATTCTGGGTTGGGCCTCCGGTTAATAGGTTAGTCCCAAAAATAATATAAAAGTGGAAAATAAAGCCCAATATAGTCCAAAACAGTATGTAATATAGCATGGAGCAATCAAAAATTATAGATACGTTGGAGACGTATCAAGCATCCCCAAGCTTAATTCCTGCTCGTCCTCGAGTAGGTAAATGATAAAAACATAATTTTTGATGCGGAGTGCTACTTGGAATAATTTTAATGCAATTCTTCTTAATTGTGGTATGAATATTCAGATCTGAAAGATTCAAGACAAAAGTTCATATTGACATAAAAATGATAATACTTCAAGCATACTAACTAAGCAATTATGTCTTCTCAAAATAACATGGCCAAAGAAAGTTCATCCCTACAAAATCATATAGTTGGTCATGTTTCATTTTCGTCACACAAGAATGCTCTCATCATGCACAACCCCGATGGAAAGCCAAGCAATTGTTTCATACTTTAGTAATCTCAAACCTATAAACTTTCATGCAATATATGAGCGCGAGCCATGGACATAGCACTAAGGGTGGAATAGAATATAATGAGGGGGTTATGTGGAGAAGACAAAAAAGGAAAAAGTCTCACATCAACAAGGCTAATCAATGGGCTATGGAGATGCCCACCGATTGATGTTAATGCAAGGAGTAGGGATTTCCATGCAACGGATGCACTAGAGCTATAAATGTATGAAAGCTAAACAAAAGAAACTAGTGGGTGTGCATCCAACTTGCTTGCTCACGAAGACCTAGGGAACTTGAGGAGGCCCATTGTTGGAATATACAAGCCAAGTTCTATAATGAAAAATCGCACTAGTATATGAAAGTGATAACATGAGAGACTCTCTACTATGAAGATCATGGTGCTACTTTGAAGCACAAGTGTGGTAAAAGGATAGTAACATTGTCCCTTCTCTCTTTTTCTCTCATTTTTTGGGCCTTTTCTTTTTATGGCCTTTTTCTTTTGTTTGGGCCTTCTCTTTGTTTATGGCCTTTCTTTTTTTTATTCCTCACTTGGGACAGTGCTCTAATAATGATGATCATCACACTTCTATTTATTTACAACTCAATTACAACTCGATACTAGAACAAAGATGACTCTATATGAATGCCTCCGGTGGTGTACCGGGATATGCAATGAACCAAGAGTGACATGTATGAAAGAATTATGAACGGTGGCTTTGCCACAAATACTATGTCAACTATATGATCATGCTAAGCAATATGACAATGATGAATGTGTCATGATGAACGGAATGATGGAAAGTTGCATGGCAATATATCTCGGAATGGCTATGGGAATGCCATAATAGGTAGGTATGGTGGCTGTTTTAAGGAAGATATAAGGAGGTTTATGTGTGAAAGAGCGTATCATATCACGGGGTTTGGATGCACCGGCGAAGTTTGTGCCAACTCTCAACGTGAGAAAGGGCAATGCACGGTACCGAAGAGGCTAGCAAGGATGGAAGGGTGAGAGTGCGTATAATCCATGGACTCAACATTAGTCATAAAGAACTCACATACTTATTGCAAAAATCTACAAGTCATCAAAAACCTCGGCACTACGCGCATGCTCCTAGGGGGATAGATTGGTAGGAAAAGACCATCGCTCGTCCCCGACCGCCACTCATAAGGAAGACAATCAAATAACACCTCATGTTTCAAATTTGTTGCATAACGTTTACCATACGTGCATGCTACGGGACTTGCAAACTTCAACACAAGTATTTCTCAATTTCACAACTACTCAACTAGCATGACTTTGATATTATTACCTCCATATCTCAAAACAATCATCAAGCATCAAACTTTTCTTAGTATTCAACACACTCATAAGAAAGTTTTAATATTAATCTTGCATACCAAGCATATTAGGATTTTAAGCAAATTACCATGCTAATAAGACTCTCAAAATAATCTAAGTGAAGCATGAGAGATCAATAGTTTCTATAAAACAAATCCACCACCGTGCTCTAAAAGATATAAGTGAAGCACTAGAGCAAAAACTATAAAGCTCAAAAGATATAAGTGAAACACATAGAGTATTCTAACAAATTCCAAATCATGTATGGCTCTCTCAAGAGGTTTGTACAGCAAGGATGATTGTGGTAGACTAACAAGCAAAGACTCAAATCATAAAAGACGCTCCAAGTAAAACACATATCATGTGGTGAATAAAAATATAGCTCCAAGTAAAGTTACCGATAGAAGTAGACGAAAAAGAGGGGATGCCTTCTGGGGCATCCCCAAGCTTTGGCTTTTAGGTGTCCTTAGATTATCTTGGGGGTGCCATGGGCATCCCGAAGCTTAGGCTCTTACCACTCCTTGTTCCATAATCCATCAAATCTTTACCCAAAACTTGAAAACTTCACAACACAAAACTTAAAGTAGAAAACTCGTGAGCTCCGTTAGCGAAAGAAAACAAAAGACCACTTCAAGGTACTGTAATGAACTCATTATTTATTTATATTGGTGTTAAACCTACTGTATTACAATTTCTCTATAGATTATAAACTATCTTACTAGCCATAGATTCATCAAAATAAGCAAACAACACACGAAAAACAGAATCTGTCAAAAACAGAACAGTCTGTAGTATTCTGTAGCTAGCGCAAGATCTGGAACCCCAAAAATTCTAAACTAAATTTATGGACGTGAGGAATTTATCTATTAATCATCTGAAAAAAGAATTAACTAAATATCACTCTCAAAATAAAAATGGAAGCAGTTCTCGCGAGCGCTAAAGTTTCTGTTTTTTCAGCAAGTTCAACAAGACTTTCTCCAAGTCTTCCCAACGGTTCTACTTGGCACAAACAATAATTAAACACAAAAAACACAACCAAAACAGAGGATAAATAATTTATTTATTACTAAACAGGAGCAAAAATCAAGTAATAAAAATAAAATTGGGTTGCCTCCCAACAAGCGCTATCGTTTAACGCCCCTAGCTAGGCATAACAAGCAAGAATAGATCTAGGTATTGCCATCTTTGGTAGGCAATCCATAAGTGGCTATCATGATAGATTCATATGGTAATTTTATTTTATTTCTAGGGAAGTGTTCCATGCCCTTTTTTAATGGAAATTTAAATCTAATATTCCCTTCCTTCATATCAATAATTGCACCAACCGTTCTAAGGAAAGGTCTACCGAGAATAATAGGGCAAGAAGGATTGCAATCTATATCAAGAACAATAAAATCTACGGGCACATAATTCCTATTTGCAACAATAAGAACATCATTAATTCTTCCCATAGGTTTCTTAAGAGTGGAATCCGCAAGATGCAAGTTTAGAGAGCAATCATCAAAATCACGGAAATCTAGCAAATCACACAAAGTTTTGGGAATAGTAGAGACACTAGCACCCAAATCACACAAAGCATAAAACTCATAATTTTTAATTTTAATTTTAATAGTAGGTTCCCACTCATCATAAATTTTTCTAGGGATAGAAATTTCCAATTCAAGTTTTTCTTCATAAGATTGCATCAAGGCATCAACGATATGTTTAGTAAACGCTTTATTTTAACTATAAGCGTGAGGAGATTTTAGCACAGATTGCAACAAGGGAATACAATCAATTAAAGAGAAATTTTCATAATTAAATCCTTGAAATCCAATATAGTGGGTTTATCAACATCTATTGTTTTAATTTCTTCAATCCCACTTTTATCAAATTTATCATCAAAATCAACAAATTCTGAATTCTTGGGACGCCTTCTAGGTAGAGGTGGATCATATTCAGTCCCATCATTATCAAGATTCATATTGCAAAACAAAGATTTAATAGGGGACACATCAATAACTTTTAGATCTTCATCATTATTTTCATAGGAACTAGAAGAACACGCTTTTATAAAGGCATCTTTTTTAGCACGCATCCTAGCGGTTCTTTCTTTGCACTCGTCAATGGAAATTCTCATGGCTTTGAGAGACTCATTGATATCATGCTTAGGTGGAATAGATCTAAGTTTCAAAGAATCAACATCAAGAGCAATTCTATCAACGTTAGCCAAATCATCAATCTGAAGCAATTTTTCTTCAATCATACCATTAAAATTCTTTTGCGAAGAAATAAATTCTTTAATATTAGATTCAAAATAAGAGGGCATATTATTATAATTTCCATAAGAATTGTTGTAGTAATTACCATAATTATTAGAGGGTTTACTAGGATAAGGCCTAGGATTGAAATTTCCTCTATACGCGTTGTTACCAAAATTGTTCCTACCAACAAAATTCACATCCATATATTCATTATTATTCTCAATCAAAGTAGACAAGGGCACATCATTAGGATCATAAGAAACACTCTTATTAGCAAATAATTTCATAAGTTCATCCATCTTCCCACTCAAAACAATAATTTCTTCTATCGCATGCACCTTTTTATTAGTAGATCTTTCAGTGTGCCATTGAGAATAATTTACCATAATATTATCTAGGAGTTTAGTAGCTTCTCTTAAAGTGATTTCCATAAAAGTGCCTCCCGCGGCCGAATCTAAAAGATTTCTAGAAGCAAAATTCAATCCGGCATAAATTTTTTGTATAATCATCCACAAATTCAAACCATGAGTAGGGCAATTACGTATCATTAATTTTATTCTCTCCCAAGCTTGTGCAACATGTTCATGATCAAATTGTTTAAAATTCATAATATCGTTTCTAAGAGAGATGATCTTAGCGGGAGGAAAATACTTAGAGATAAAAGCATCTTTGCACTTGTTCCATGAATCAATACTATTTTTAGGCAAAGATGAAAACCAAGCTTTAGCATGATCTCTAAGAGAAAAAGGAAATAGCTTCAATTTAACAATATCATTATCGGCATCTTTCTTCTTCTGCATGTCACGCAAATCAACAAAGCTATTAAGATGGGTAGCGGCATATTCACTAGGAAGGCCGGAGAACGGATCTTTCATGACAAGATTCAACAAAGCAGTATTAATTTCACAAGATTCAGCATCGATAAGAGGAGCAATCGGAGTGCTAAGGAAATCATTATTGTTGGTATTGGTGAAGTCACACAATTTAGTATTATCTTGAGCCATCGCGACAAACAAGCAATCCAACAAACGAGCAAACAAAAAGCAAACGGGCAAAATAGACAAATAGAGAGGGAGGTAGAGAGAGAGGGCGAATAAAACGGCAAGGGTGAAGTGGGGGAGAGGAAAACGAGAGGCAAATGGAAAATAATGTAATGCGGGAGATAGGGATTGTGATGGGTACTTGGTATGTTGAGTTTTGCGCAGACTCCCCGGCAACGGCGCCAGAAATGGCTCATTGTCGGGAGTCAAATCTTGACTTGCGCGAACCTCCCCGGCAATGGCGCCAGAAATTCTTCTCGCTACCTCTTGAGCACTACGTTGGATTTCCCCGAAGAGGAGAGGATGATGCAGCAAAGTAGCGTAAGTATTTCCCTCGGTTTTTGAGAACCAAGGTATCAATCCAGTAGGAGGCCACACACAAGTCCCCCGCACCTACACAAAACAATAGCTCAACGCAACCAACACGCTTAGGGGTTGTCAATCCCTTCACGGACACTTATGAAAGTGAGATCTGATAGAGATGATAAATAATATTTTTGGTATTTTTGGTATAGAGATGCAAAGTAAAAAGTAAAAGAAAAGCAATAATAAAATGATGGAGATTGATATGATGAGAAAGAGACCTGGGGGCCATAGGTTTCACTAGTGGCTTCTCTCAAGAGCATAAGTATTCTACGGTGGGTGAACAAATTACTATTGAGCAATTGACAGAATTGAGCATAGTTATGAGAATATCTAGGTATGATCATGTATATAGGCATCACGTCCGAAACAAGTAGACCGAAACGATTCTGCATCTACTACTATTACTCCACTCATCGACCGCTATCCAGCATGCATCTAGAGTATTAAGTTAAAAATAGAGTAACGCCTTAAGCAAGATGACATGATGTAGAGGGATAGTTTCATGCAATATGATAAAAATCCCATCTTGTTATCCTCGATGGCAACGATACAATAGGTCGGCTCTGACCAGCCTGAGGGCAAGGGGAGCACCTTCTACCCCAACTTTGTCCTTCTCCTGGCGATTTTAGCCTACTATTGCGAGGCTCATGTTGGTGTGAAGCCCTCGGTGGCCTTGCTACGCCACTTTTTCTCCCTCCGGGTTTCTGGTGCTCAGGTCTCCGCATGCGCGAGCTTCATTGCATATTCCAGCTCCAACGCCATCTCGAAGCCTGGGAAGAGGATCGAAGGCTACCAAAGCAAGTGGGTCATGATGGATGTTGGGCGCCTCCACCCTTGTCTGGTATGGCCCACGGGGCAACCTAAGTCCATTGACGCATGGTCCCGCGCGGAGCTCGTCGACCCTCGTGCGAAGGCGGTGTTGCGGCGGATGAACGCGGACCTGAGGCCCAAGCAACTTGGGGGCGGTGAAGCTGACCGGGGCCACGCTCCTGAGGGAGTTCTTGGAGCACCGGGTGGCTCCACTCCAGGAGCACTCGCTCCCACCGTGGAGGCTTGGAGGAGCAGACGCCACCTTGTGCCTGAGCTCCGAGGCCCTTACCGATGAGGATCTGATTGTGGCCCTCCATTCCTTGGTTGGGGGAGACGTGGCGAGCCCGGTGGGCGCCCCCGTCCCCCTGTTCCTTCGTGATGACTGGGAGCAAGTGGTGAACGCCATGCCCACCTTCAACGGTGAGGGGCTGGTGCCCGCGACAGCTCCCGAAGATCTGGCGGTCCTGGCGATGGTGAACTTGTCATCCGGCAGCTCCAGCGAGGTAAAGAGGGAAGAAGAGGCGGAGGAGGAAGCGTCCGACTCGGAGGAGACTGGCGAGGATTGGGGGGAGTCCTTCCCCCAGCGCAGGTCCCAGGCCCTCCGCTCCATGCCGGACGACGACGAGGCCAGCGCCAGGTGAGGAAGGGAGGGCTCTTCCTCAGTCACGAGGAAGGGCAGGTCGAGCCTGGTTCCCCCAGGGTCTGCTCTGGTGCCTGGGGGTTCCAAGGCCAGCTCCATCCCTCCTGACACGCCTTCTGCTTCCGGGCCCTCCAAGGCTGACCCCCGCTGCAGGCTCTCGGGCTTCAAGTTTGGTCGGAGGTTGCTTGAGTCCATGGACGACGTCCAGTAAGTGCTCGATTCGTGCTCTGCTTGGTTTTTGCCGCTGAAGCTTGACGTTTGCGCTCTTTTACCAGGCCGGCACCTGCTGCCAAGAGGTTGAAGGAGGCTTCTGCGGCCCCGCTTGCGGCGAATACGTCTGACGGGGCGACGCCTTCGGCTGTTGGGGGAGAGGATGGTGAGGCCCACGCCTCTCTGACCCAACCGCCCTCGCAAGGCCAACTGGGGCACCCCGGTGAGGAGTCAGCCCCCATGGCCCCGCTGGACCTGGAGTCGACTGTGCCCGACGCTGCGGCCGTGGCGGCCAAGGCTCAGGAGGTCCCTTCCTGCCAAGCCGCGGTCACGCTGCCATCTTCTCCGCCTGCTCCATAGGTTCTTGTCTCTTCTGCTCCCTCCGCTGCTGTCCTGGACCAGGTTGCCAATGAGCTGAGCCAACTACAGGAGGATCTCCTGAGTGCAGACCCTCGTCTGGTGGCCGGGTGTCTGGAGTTGGCCTCTGGCTGGGCCCGTTCTGCTGCTTCCGTCCGAGCGATGCTAAGCCAGGCTGTGTCGTCCTCCGACAAGGAGAAGCGGGCCGCTAACCAAGCCAAGGCCGCTCGCGGCGCTGCCCTCGGCGATGCTGCAACTGCCCAGGGCCGCTGCAAGACGCTTGAGGCCAAGCTGCAAGGTCTGCGCGACGAGCTCGCCAAGGAGGTGCACAGCCGCCGGGAGATGGAGAAGGAGATGAAGGCTAGGGAGGCCGCCGCCAAGGACCGGGACGCCAAGCTTGATGACCGCCACAGCCGACTGGAGACGCTGGAGCAGTCGCTAAAGGCGGAGAGGACCGAGCTGGACGCCAACGCGAAGGTCCCGACGGAGGACTGGGTGGCCTTCGCGAAGCGGGAGAAGAAGGCTCGTGGCATACTGAAGACGTTGTATGAGAGCGGCCTGGAGGAGCCGTTGGCTGGTGAGGAGGACGGCCCCGCCAAGCTGCTCCCCTTCCTGGTTGATATGCTTGAGGACATCGCGGACGGCCTTGGCCCCACGGTCGAGGCCGAGGCGCGTGCCCTGTCTTCTACGGCGCTGACGCGTGTCCTCAGCCATGTCTACCTGCGCGACCCCAACATCGACTTCGACAGCCTGCTGGAGCCCGTGAGCGGCGACCGTGCCGCTGCCGCCGCTGAGGCCGTGAGAGGCCGAGCCGAGGTTTTGCTGGGGAAGTTCCGCTCCCCCAGCGTCCTGCCCGGGCGCGGTGCCGCCGGCCTCACGACCTCGGGAGGCGAAGCCGTCCAGCATGACTCCACCACCGGTGACGATGTTACTGGGGAGTGATCCCTTCGCGACTTCCATCCTGTTTTATTCCTACACATGCACCATGCCTCGCAGAGGCATTTAAACTTGTGTTTGGCGTTGTGGAACAATCTTATGGCTTGTAATATTTGCTTTGAATTTCCTGGAATTTGTATTTTCCTCTCCTACTTGCTTACGCTCTATGTCGGCAGGGCCCGGCCCCGCGCGTACCTCACCCAGCGTTAGCCCCGACCAGAAACCATGGACGGGACTAAGGAGTGAGGGACTACGTGGCAAGTTAGGCTCCTGAGTCGCGATGCTCAGGAGTCCCCCTTGACGCTCAAACGGGTTTCGTACCTTGGCTCCGCTCAGGGAGTGGCGCGTGACGACCAGGTCCAAGGGACCTGGCTGGGTGGCGTGCGCTCGGGCGAGGCCCGGGCGTAGCCCTAGTGTCCAGCCCCCTCGTGCGGCACTCCTGAGGGGAGGTGTTGCGATGGTGCCGGACACTGAGCTCTGGGCTCCCTGAGGTTGGTACGGCCATGGTCCGCCCTCAGTTGTTTATCACCAGCGCGGAGCATAGCTCTTCCATATGTGTACGGGCATAGCCACTCCTCGGCAGTGTCGTCAGCCAGCACGGCACATGGTGCTTCCACTGGTGTGTGGGAGGGGGCTCCCCTCTGGGAGGAGCCCCCGGGGCGTGTACAGCCCCGCCCTGACACGTGGTCGGCATGGTAGGGCTAGGAGAGGTGTATCTAGGCACCCGTGAGCCAGCGCGGGACTCACGAGGCCCTACCTCGAGGTGGGTTGCGCCTGGATCTAGGCCTTTATCAATTGGTGTGTTCCTGCAGGGTTGTTAGAATGCAAATGCTCTACATCCTCAGGTCCCGGCCCTCGAGCGAGCTTAGCCGCCGCTGGTATGACAGGTCGCGATGTCGTGGCTCAAGGCCAGGGGGTGAGGGCTGGAGAGCCAGTAGGAGCCCATGAGTCGGGATGCTTAGGTACCCCCCCCCCTTTTAACGTGCAAGCGCTTTGCATGACGACAAGCAGGAGGTGATAATCATGGGAATCAGATTAAGCGTTGTCGGCGTTCTGGGAATGGGGGTCCCCAGACTTGCCTGCCTACGGCCCGCGGCGTGGCTCAAAAGGGGGCCCAACGCGGCCCATCTTCATCAACACAGACCCAAGACCCTCGCGAGGGGCCAAGCCTCGCGGGGCGGACGACACGGAGCTTCCTCAGGCACGGCCTCATAAGGCTGGCTCGCGAGGAGGCGGAGAGATCAAGGCGGGGTACCTCACGAGGTGCCCGTGACGCAAGCCATGACGACCAAAGGCGCCAGGCGGGCGCCAGCCACGCAGTGTCCTCCTTTCCTCTTTGGTGCAAAGGGAGCAAGCGCAGGCGAGAGCATCAAGCAAAGGCACCCGTTTCGATGCAACGAGACCAAGACCAGTCCAACGGCAGGGAGGAAGTCGTTGTGGAGCCCAAGCCAGCGTCACCACCAGAGCCTTTGGCAGGCGAGGACCAACTTTAGTCAGGATAAGTGTACCAGATGTTCCCCTTCAAAATGGCTAATTGTTGGCGCCCTTCCCGCTCAATATTTGGGAAGAGGCCCAGGGCCTTTACCTATAAATAGGACTAGCCACCCACAGCGTGAGAGAAATCGGAATCGAAATCGAAATCAGAGAGAGAATCGAGAAGAGAGAGAGAGAGAGAGAGAGAGAGAGAGAGAGAGAGAAAGGTGACTGAACTCCTCCTAGCAGTTCATCCCCTCAGCCAAGAACAGACCCTCGTGAGGCTGTTCTTCCTTGTATTGCTCATCATCATCAGCCCAAGAGGCAATCCACCACACCACACACTGGAGTAGGGTATTACACCACAACGGTGGCCCGAACCAGTATAAACCATGTGTCTCTTGTGATGTTCTTTCCATAGCTTAGATCTTAGCGAGGCGGAGGGGTGCAGGTAGGTAGAAGGCGAAATCTCCGCGCGCACCCCAGTGTTTGAACCTTAAGGGTCTGCCGGAACCCGAAATCCGACATTTGGCGCGCTAGGTAGGGGTGCGCCGGAATTCGTCTTCCACCACCCCGTTCTCCTCTGACCATCGCGTCCATGTCTGACGCTCGTCGGGCCCGCGCCAAGCGCCGGGCCGCTCTCGCTTCCCGCGTCGCCCAGATGGCTCCTGTCGGCGGGCGTCCTTGCCGTTCCCCGTCACCTGCCATCAACGCTGCCACCGGCCCGGCGGGGGACGAGCAGCAAGCGTCGTCTCAACATCCGTCTGTGCGGCAAGACGGCCGCACCGCTACTCCCTCGCTCACCCCAGCTGGTTCTTTGTCCCGCGCGCTCCGCGCACCCATGGAGGCTCGAGCTGCGCTCATCGCGGCAAACGAGCTCCTGCGCTACCGTCCCGTCGACGACGTCTACGAAGAATGGCTTGACCACGTCGCCAAGCTCGTCCGTGCCGCAGGGGGCTCTCTTGCACCATCCGTTCCGCTGCACCGCACCCCGCCCCGCGCGGGCGACGAAGCTCCGGGGGCGCCCCAGCCGCCTCCTCCTCAAGAAGGTGCCATGGCTCCAAGGCGTGTGGCCCCTAGGCGGAACCTGCTCCGTCAGGTGCCAGCGCGGCAAGAGCAGAGCTGCCAAGAAGTCCCTCGCCCGCAAGAAGCTGCCCCGAACGCTCCCTGCTCCAGCACGTCGCGACCATGTTCCTGCTCCTGCATGTCAAGACCCCGCGCTGCTCCCAACTGCAGCGCGTGGGGACATGCAAGACCAAGCTCTCCGTCACCCAAGGCCTCCCGTGGCCACAGCAGGCTGCCGTGCCTTCACCACTGAGCTACGCAGTGTCGCGTGGCCCGGCAAGTTCAAGCCAGACCTGCCTCCTCGTTACGACAGCACGGCCGACCCTGCGGAGTTCCTCCAGCTCTATGAGCTGAGCATCGAAGCTGCCAACGGAGACGAGAAGGTCATGGCGAACTGGTTTCCCATGGCGCTCAAGGACGGGGCGTGCACTGGCTCCTGAACCTGGCTCCAGGCACGATCCCCTCCTGGGACGAGATGCGCACCCGCTTCAACGCCAACTTCCAAGGTACTCACGACCGGCCACCCGCCGTGAGCGACATGCGCCACATCAAGCAACAACCCAGAGAGACCCTGCAGAAGTACATCCAGCGCTTCAACAACACACGCCTCAAGATTCCCAAGGTGACCGAGGAGGCCATCATCTCAGCCTTCTCCCACGGCGTGCGCGACATCAAGATGAAGGAGGAGCTGGCGATGCATGAAGACCTGTGCACTTCCTTGGAGTTGTTCAACTTGGCAACCAAGTGCGCCAGGGCTGAAGAAGGGCGTCTCTCCCTCCTCAAGCTGCCTGCAGCGGACCCAGAAGAGAAGAATCCCAAGGCCAAGGATGTGAAGCGCAAGGGGGCTGTCGTGCTCGCTGCAGAACCAGACACCAAGCGGGGCAGAGATCAGCCCGAATCTTCCAAGGGCAGTCGGTATTGTGTGTACCACGACCTCCACACCCACAACACCAACGAATGTCAAGAGCTCCGAGCCGTGCGAGAAGGAAGGATCGGTCGTCGCCCCGACCGCGGTGACCGGGGCTACGGTCGAGGAGGAGGAAGGAACACAAGACGCTGGGAAGACCGCTGCCCGCGCCAAGGGTGGCGCGATCGACCTCGCGAGGATCGCTGGCAAGACCCGCCTCGCGAGGAAGACTAGAGGGATCAGCCTCGCGAGGATCGCCCGCCAGGCAACGCAGGCCTCCCTCCGCTGCCGCAGCAGCCAAGGAGAAACAAGGACCGCCATCAGGACGAGGGGGCCGGGGGCTTCCAGGAGCCGCGCGTGATCGCCTGCATCCTGGGCGGGGCTCAAGCCCCAGCCTTTTAACGCATCTTCAAGCAGTTCGCTAGCGAAGTGAATGCAGTCCTCCCCAAGCTCGAAGCCACGCGCCCTCTCAGGTGGTCGGCGTGCGCCATCACGTTCAGCTCAGCAGATCAGCTCAAGTGTGCGGCCACAACCGGAGTCCTCCCGATGCTTTGTTCCCCAATCATCAGCAACGTGGTGGTCACCAGGACCCTCATTTATGGCGGGGCAGGGCTCAACGTCCTGTCTGTGGAAACATTCAACAATCTCCAAGTGCCCTACAACCAGCTTCAGCCAACCAAGCCTTTCTCCGGAGTCACTGACGGCTCCACGGTCCCGATTGGGCAGGTCCGCCTCCCTGTCACCTTCGGGGCACGCGACAACAAACGCACCAAGCTCATTGACTTCGACGTCGCTCACATTCGCCTGCCGTCCAACGCCATCCTTGGGTACCCAGCGCTGGCCAAGTTCATGGCCGTAACTCACCACGGCTCCAACGTCCTCAAGATGCCAGGAAGTGGCGGAGTCATCACGGTGCCCTGTGAAGAGAAGGACGTGGTGTGTTCCCTGGAACGAGCCTTTCAGGCCGCATCGCTGGAAGACCCGGATCGCAGAAGCAGGAGGCTTCCCGAGACCGCCCCCAAGAAGAAGAGGACATCGTCTGGCCCGGCCCCTCAGGGCACGTGCCTGCCCAGGGGGAACCTCCTTCCATCGCATAGGAAAGCGCGCCCGGCGCCCTCCTGAGGCAGGGCTCGGGGGCTCTCCCCTGGAGGGCCACCGACCTGGCTAAGGTCACGAGGGAGGCGCTTGGGCACCACATGGAGGCGTGTTTCGAAGCACGTTTCCCTCAAGAAGGAGTAAGGCAAGGAGGGCCAGACCCTCAGGAGTTCGTCAGCAAGGCCATTCAGGAGCTACAGGAGTCAAGAGTCATGAGAGGCGGCCGCCGCCTACCAGCTGTGGCTCCCCATCCAGGCGAGGATGGTGGGCTGCGCATCTGCATCGACATACCAGGGCTCAATCGAGTCGCCTCTCTGGAGCGCCTCTGGCCCTCGCGAGTGGGGCGCTGCGAAGGTCCACCCCACAGCTACGTTCGCATGCCTTACGGCTTGCCGAACGCGGCTGCCACGTACCAGTGCCTCATGAGGGGCATCATGGAGGCTCAAGAGGCCAGGCGTTCCGCAGCCCTGGCGGAGATGGAGATGGTCCGCGAGGAGCCACCAATGCCTCCGGAGCCTCCCGAGGCCCCTGGGCCTGGGGGCTCGTGAGGATCGGCTTCCGCAGCCCACTGAGTCTGCTACACCAACACTCCTTCGTCCTCAACATCATCAAGTGACATCTTTCAAGTTTCATTTCCAGCTGGGAGCGCCCCCCAAGGCTGCATTATTCCCAGGCCGCGTGGGTCCGTCCCTGCGGCATGTATCCCTTTTATTTCATGTTGTTAGCTTACTTTGTTGGGGGCACCCCACGGGCTGCATCATCCCCAAGTCGCTCGGGCCTGACCCAGTGATGTCCGCCTTCCCAGCATCTATTTGAATGAATCCACTCCTTTGCGGCTAATGTGTTTGACCTAGTTGCCCGCTCAACTGACGCCAACTGACAGAGCTGCTCCCAAACGGCACGACGCTTGCGCATGGGTCCATCCCTGCAACGCCGACAAACCTGAATGGCTGAGCTCTAGCCGCAGCAGCCCCACATGGCGCCACCTCGTCAAGCCTTCAGTTCCTCATCGCCCCTAGGAAGCAACCAACGGCTGACTGTCAATTGTCATGGCAACCCCTCATTCTTTCTATGATGGGTCTACAGGATCTCCTAAAGGAGCTGCGTTAGGCGAGGCCTTTGCGGTGTCTCCTTCACTCTCATCTACGCAAACCGCTTGCACGTTAAAGGGGGGTGCCTAAGCATCGCGACTCAGGGCTCCTACTGGCTCTCTAGCCCTCACCCTCTGGCCTTGTCCACGGCATCGCAACCTGGCATACCAGCGACGGCTGAGACTCGCTCGAGGGCCGGGACTCGAGGACGTAGAGCAGAAAGGGGAGCAAAGGCGAGAGGGGAGGGACACGCGAGGACCTCGCCGAGCAACCTCACGCCTGCCGATGCACGGACCCGGCGACACACCAGAAAGCGGTCCCTGATTCTTGAGATAAGTCACCACCCGGAAGCACCAGCTACCGTGGCACCATCCCCGCACCTAATGCAATCTCGTGTTAGCGACGCCGCTCTCCTTTCTCACCGAACGACGGCTGCTTGAGCGCCAAAGGGGACCTCTTGAGCATCGCGACTCAGGGGCTCTTACCGGACCCCGGGTCGCTCACCTCCTGGCCTTGACCACGGCATCGCGACCTGGCATACCAGCGACGGCTGAAGCCGCCTTTGGACTGGGACCTGTCGGCGCAGAGCACCAAGCCCTCGTGAGGTTCGAAAGGGAGAACTGAGCTAAGACGGAATGAGCAACTCGCACAATTCTACGACAAGGGTTATATTAACAAAACAGGATCACATGCACCTTACAAGCCCCCACGGGACGCGTCTTTGATTCCTCGCAGGGAACAGATCCTAAAAGGACGCTAACTACACGCGCCCCTACAAAAGACGCCATCATCAACAGTGGGCCGTCAAGCACCGGCGCCAACCCCATCCAGATCAGAGTCGGCGAGGCCTGACGAGCCCGCCCTGCTCCAGGAGCGGCGCCGGCTCGGGGGCTTGTAGCTGTCGTCGCTCGTCTCCGGAGTTGCGAAGAGCTCGCCGGAGTCGCTGGAACCTCCGATGCCTCCGCCGCCTGAGAAGCCGCCAAGGGAGCGGTCGGCGGGCCCAATCCTCGCCGTAGCAGGGTCCCGACCACCTCTCCCAGGGCAGCACTCCAGCCGGCGCCCATTAGCATCGAAAACCTTGAAGAACATCACCAAAGCACCGTTGTACTCCAAGTGGATCGCGAGGGCGCCTCTTGTCCTGCAAACCCAGGCGATTTCGCTCCAGCCTCGAGTCATGAAGACCTCGCCCGGGGCAACGACCGCGACCTCTGCCTCGGTCGCGAGGGTGCTGCAGCCGGCGTGCTGTAGCCAAAGCTTCAGGAGTTCTCCCTGTGGGATGATGGAGGCGAAGAAGGGAGGAAGGCAAATCCAAGACTGAGGAGGCATGGCGGCATGGAGCACGAACTCTCGGGAGGAGCCCTCGGTGTGGACCCCAGGGGGGACGACGCACACCTTCGTGACCCGTCGGCGCCGCCCGTGGCGATCGACATCGACTCCTTTAGAGCCCTCGATGTGGGCGTACAAGGGAAGAGGGAACCCCGGCAGTGGCTGCTCGCACTAGGGCCTCGACACCACCTGATGGGCCCCCTCGTCCCGGCCGCGGAGGGCGAGCCATTTCTTCGGCGGGAGCGGGTCTGGTTCCTCTCGGGGAGCCTTTCCCTTCTCTGCCGCCGAGAACCGGCGGATTGGAGCCATCGCAGCCAAACGGAGCAAGGACCAGGAGGAAGGAGAGGCGCAAGAAAGGGGATCTGAGCAGCAACCGGAGAAAGCAAAAAGCAAAGCCTAGGAGATGCCGCTCCCTTATCAACTCACGCGGTTGCTGAGGCGCCCACGTCCAGTCAACCGCCACGCGGTGCCCAAGGCCGCAGGCTGTTAGGGCCCGTGGCGCTTCGCTCTTGCCCTTTCGCCTCCGTGCACGGCCAAGTCCAGACGCACCTTGGGCCCGGGGGCTACTGTCGGCGTTCTGGGAATGGGGGTCCCCAGACTTGCCTGCCTGCGGCCCGCGGCGTGGCTCAAAAGGGGGCCCAGCGCAGCCCATCTTCATCAACACAGACCCAAGACCCTCGCGAGGGGCCAAGCCTCGCAGGGCGGACGACACGGAGCTTCCTCAGGCACGGCCTCATTAGGCTGGCTCGCGAGGAGGCGGAGAGATCAAGGCGGGGTACCTCACGAGGTGCCCGTGACGCAAGCCATGACGACCAAAGGCGCCAGGCGGGCGCCAGCCGCGCAGTGTCCTCCTTTCCTCTTTGGTGCAAAGGGAGCAAGCGCAGGCGAGAGCATCAAGCAAAGGCACCCGTTTCGGTGCAACGAGACCAAGACCAGTACAACGGCAGGGAGGAAGTCATTGTGGAGCCCAAGCCAGCATCACCACCAGAGCCTTTGGCAGACGAGGACCAACTTTAGTCAGGATAAGTGTACCAGATGTTCCCCTTCAAAATGGCCAATTGTTGGCGCCCTTCCCGCTCAATATTTGGGAAGAGGCCCAGGGCCTTTGCCTATAAATAGGACTAGCCACCCGCAGGGTGAGAGAAATCGGAATCGAAATCGAAATCAGAGAGAGAATCGAGAAGAGAGAGAGAGAAGGGTGACTGAACTCCTCCTAGCAGTTCATCCCCTCAGCCAAGAACAGACCCTCGTGAGGCTGTTCTTCCTTGTATTTCTCATCATCATCAGCCCAAGAGGCAATCCACCACACCACACACTGGAGTAGGGTATTACACCACAATGGTGGCCGGAACCAGTATAAACCTTGTGTCTCTTGTGCTGTTCTTTACATAGCTTAGATCTTAGCGAGGCGGAGGGGTGCAGGTAGGTAGAAGGTGAAATCTCCGCGCGCACCCCAGTGTTCGAACCTTAATGGTCTGCCAGAACCCGAAATCCGACAAGCGTGAAAGAACAACTTCACCCTAAGGTAAATGCGGGAAAAGCAACTGCCGCTGGGTCGGGCCCGAGCGGCATGGGGATGATGCAGCCCGAGGGGTGCCCCCAATAAGGTAGGTAAAGGGCATAACCAAAATGGATACATGCCGCGGGGATGGACCCACGCGGCCTGGGAATGGTGCAGCCCTATGGGCGCTCCCAGCTGAAAGTAGAAATCTGAAAGATGTCACCTGGTGCTATCAAAGATGAAGTGATGCTGAGGAAGTGAGCGATGCGCGGTGAAGACGTTGGACCTCATGAGCCCCCAGGCCCAGGGGCCTCGGGAGGCTCCGGTGGCACTTGCAGGTCTTCGGGGACCATCACCACCTCCGCCAGGACCGCGCGATGCCTGACCTCCTAAGCCTCCAGAATGCTCCTCAACAGGCGCTGATGTGTGGCGACCGTGCTCGGCAGGCCGAAGGGCATGCAAACGTAGCTGTGAGGTGGTCCCTTGCAGCGCCCTACGGCCGAAGGCCATAGGCGCTCCTGGGACGCTGCTCGGTTGAGCCCTGGTACGTCAACACAGATGTGCAGTCCTCCATCCTCGCCTGGATGTGGGGCCACGGCAGGTAAGCGGCGGCTACCGCGCATGACTCTGCACTCTTGTAGCTCATGGGTGTTCCTTGCGATGAACTCCTGAGGGTTTGGTCTCCTTTGACTTGTACCTTCCTGAGGGAAGCGTGCTTGAAAGCACCCCTCCAAGTGGTGCTCGAGCGCCTCCCTTGCGACCTTGGCAAGGTCGATGGCTCTCCAAGAGAGAGCCCTCGAGCCCTGCCCGAGGAGGGCACCGGGCGCGCCTTCCTATGCGTGAGAGGGTGGTGCTCCCTGGTCGGGCGCGAATCTTGACGCGATACCTCCGGAGGTGCCTGCCTCCTTGTGGCTCGGGCCAGGTGAGGTCTTCTTCTTCTTGAGGGTCGCCTCGGGAGGCCTCCCGCTCCCGTGATCTGGGCCTTCGATTGCTGCGGCTTGGAACGCACTCTCAAGCGAGCACACTGCGTCCCTTTCTTCACAAGGTACGGTGATGACTCCACCGCTTCCTGGCATCTTGAGGACATTGTAACCATGGTGAGTCACTGCCATAAACTTGGCTAGGGCTAGGTACCCAAGGATGGCGTTGTACGGCAGGCGGATGTGAGCGACGTCGAAGTCGATGAGCTCGGTGCGGTAGTTGTTGCGTTGCCCGAAGGTGACCGGAAGGCGAACCTGCCCAATTGGAACAGTGGAACCATCGGTGACTCCTGAGAAAGGCTTGGTCGGCTGAAGCTGGTCGTATGGCACTTGGAGATTGTCGAACGTCTCGACGGACAGGACATTGAGTCCTGCTCCGCCATCGATGAGGGTCCTGGTGACCTGCATGTTGCTGATGACTGGGGAGCAAAGCATAGGGAGGACTCCGGCCGTTGCTCACACTTGAGCTGGTCCGCGGAACTGAATGTGATCGTGCACGAAGACCACCTGAGAGGGCGCGTGGCCTCAAGCTTGGGAAGGACTGCATTCACCTCACGAGCAAACTGCTTGAAGATGCGCTGTGAGGCTAGGGCCTAGGCGCCACCCAAGATGCAAGCAATTGCACGCGGCTCTTGGAAGCCCCCAGCCCCATCGTCTTGGTGTTGGTCTTCGTTCCTCCTTGGTGGAGGCGGCAGAGGAGGGAGGCATGCGTTGCCATGCGGGTGGCCCTCACGAGGCTGGTCCCTCCAGCCTACCTCCCGAGGCTGGTCCTGCCAATGGTCCTCGCGAGGGCGGTCATGCCATCCCTGGCGAAGGCCACGGTCTTCCCATCATCCTCCGCCTCTTCCTCCTCCTCGGCCATAGCCCCTGTCGTTGCGCTCTGGGCATCGGCTGATCCGCCCATATCGCACGGCTCTGAGCTCTTGACATTCGTTGGTGTTGTGGGTGTGGAGGTTGTGGTACACGCAGTACCGTCCGCCCTTGGATGACTCAGGATGGTCCCTGCCTCGCTTGGTGTCCGGTTCTGCTGCTAGCATGGCAGCCCCCTTGCGCTTCACGTCTTTGGCCTTGAGCTTCTTTTCTTTCGGGTCGACTGCCGAGAGCTCGAGGAGGGAGAGACGCCCTTCCTCAGCCCTGGCACACTTGGTCACCAAGTTGAACAGCTCCAGGGATGTACACAAGTCTTCATGGATTGCTAGCTCTTCCTTCATCTTGACGTCGCGCACGCCATCGGAGAAGGCTGAGATGATAGCTTCTTCAGTCACCTTGGGGATCTTGAGGCGAGCGTAGTTGAAGCACTGGATGTACTTTTGCAGGGTTTCTACCGGCTGTTGCTTGATGCGGCGCAGGTCGCTCATGGCCGGGGGCCGGTCGCGAGTGCCCTGGAAGTTGGTGATGAAGCGGGTGCGCATCTCGCTCCAGGAGGAGATTGTGCCGGGAGCCAGGTTTAGGAGCCAGGTGCGGACGCCGTCCTTGAGCGCCATGGGGAACCAATTCGTCATGACCTTTTCGTCTCTGTTGGCAGCTACGATGCCCAGCTCGTAGAGCTGCAGGAACTCCACGGGGTCCGCTGTGCCATCGTAGCGGGGAGGGAGGTCAGGCTTGAACTTGCCTGGCCATGTGATGCCACGCAGCTCGGGGGTGAAGGCAAGGCAGCCCACCATGGCCATCGGCGCCCTTTGCTGGTGCTGGACTTGTTCTTGCGAGTCACCACGCGCCGCCACTGGGAGCAGCGCGGGGTCTCCTCGTGGGGGCGTTGGGGCGCGATCTTGGCGTGCCGGCGCTGGGAGCGCGCGAGCACCTTCCCGGGGTCGTGGGATCCCTTGGCAGCTCCCTTCTTGCTACGCAGGCGCCGGACATGGAGGGTCCCGCATTAGGGATGCGCGCCTTGGAGCCAAGGCACCTTCTTGGGGAGGAGGCGGCAGAGGCGCCTCCTGATCCTCGCCCCTGCACGGGATGGAGGGTGAAGCAGCGAGAGGGACCGCAAGGGGGAGCCCCCTGCGGCACTGACAAGCTCGGTGATGCGGGCGAGCCAGTCCTCGTAGAGGTCGTCGACGGGGCGATAGTGCAGGAGCTCCCGCGCCAAGAGCAATGAGGCATGCGCATCCATGGGTGCGCGATGGGCGTGGGACGACGAGCCAGCTAGAGTCAGCGACGGGGTGGCGGTGCGGCCATCTCGCCGCACCGAAGGATGCTGGGACGAGGCCTGCTGCTCGTTCCCTGCCGGGCCGGTGGCGGCATTGGCGGCGGGCGACGGGGAACAACGTTCGGGGCCACCGACGGGCGCCGTCTGGGCGACGCGAGTGGCGCGAGCAGCCCGGCGCTCGGCGCGAGCCCGGCTAGCGTCAGCCATGGACACGACGGAAGATCACACGCGAACAGCGGAAGAAAGATTTCGGCGCACCCCTACCTGGCGCGCCAAATGTCAGATTTCGGGTTCCGGTAGACCCTTGAGGTTTGAACACTGGGGTGCGCGCGGAGATCTCTCCCCTACCATTCTACATCCGATCCTCTCGTGCGAACTAAGATGAAATGATGAACAACACAAGATACACGAGGTTTATACTGGTTCGAGCCACCGTTGTGGTGTAATACCCTACTCCAGTGTGTGGTGTGGTGGATTGCCTCTGGGGCTGATGATGGACAGTACAAGGGAAGAACAGCCTCGCGAGGGGTGTTCTTGAGCTGGTGCGGTGAACTGCTAGGGTGAGTTCCGTCGCCTCTCTATCTCTCTCTGCTAGGGTTCTACCAGATCTCTCTCTCTCTCTCTTTTTCCTTTTCCTTTGTGGAGGCTAGCTCTATTTATAGAGGCCCTGGGCCTCTCCCCGGATAATTGAGCGGGAAGGGCGCCAACAATTGGCCATTTTGAAGGGGGAACATCTAGTACAAGTTATCCTGACCAAAGGTGGTCTTCGGCTGCCAAAAGCACTGGTGATGACACCATCTTGGGCTCCATGGTGACCTCCGTCTGGCCGTCCGGCTGGTCTTGGTCTCGTTGCACCGGAATGGTAAACTTTGCCTAATATCTTGGTCTGTGCTTGCCCCCCTTGCACCAAAGGGGAAACAAGGACCCTGTGTAGGCCGGCGCCCGCCTGGCGCCCGCCTGGTCTCGATCGTCATGGCTTGCGTCACGGGTTCCTCGCGAGGTACCCTTGCATTGATCTCTCCGCCTCCTCGCGAGCCTACCTGATGAGGCCGCTCTCTTGAGGAAGCTTCCTGTCGTTCGCCCCGCGAGGCTTGGCCCCTCGCGAGGGTCTCGAGCTTGGGCTAATGAAGACGGGCCGCGCTGGGACCCCACCTGAGCCACGCCGGAGGCCGCAGGCAGGCAAGTCTGGGGACCCCCGTTCCCAGAACGCCGACATACAAGTCAAAGCACATGTGAAAGCTTAACATGTCTGAGTACAGACTTCTACAAATGAAAAAGGTTGAGAAGCCTGACTATCTACCAGATCCTGCCGAGGGCACAAGATCGTAGCTGAGGTATCAAGCAAAACGTCGAAGTCCACGTGGAACTACTAGCGAGACTAAAGTCTCTCTACAAAACATAAATTAAGCAAACGTGAGTACAAATGTACCCAGCAAGACTTACATCAGAACTAACTACATATGCATTGGTAGTAACAAAGGGGGTGGTGGAGTTTAACTGCAGCAAGCCAGCAAAAGTGGCAATCTGAGGACCCTTCTCAGTACGACCGCAACTACAGTTTTCATCAATGGGCATAGACCAACTTAGGCCAAAAGCCTAAGCTTGGGGGAGTACGTATCTCTCACCGATATTATATTCATGTTCACACACTCATGGCAGTTGTCGGTGCTCATACTTTTTCATTGTATCATCCATGCTAGTTTATTTTATTTTTAAGCTTTCTTCTTGTGTGTTTGAAAAACCTTAAGAAAAAACAAAAAAATTAGTTGTAGCTTTTAGTTAGTTTACTTTCCATGCTTGTAGTAGTAGTAATTAAAAAGAAAACCCAAAAAGATTTCTCGTTCTTCTTTTGCTTGTTGGGAGCTTTCCCGTGTAAATAGTTTTGTTTTATTTCTTTCCTTTGGGGGTCGAGAGGAGAAGACCATAATGAGAATGTTGAGTGGCTATTATATGCATTATTGTTGATCTAACAAAGAGCCCATATTACCTTTTCTTCTCTCTTGAATTGAATTCTTGCAGATTCCAGCTTAGTCCAATGCATGTGCACTATTATTATTATCCACACTATTCGGTTGTGCAAGTGAAAGGCAATAATGAGGATATATGATGAACTAATTGAGATGAGAAAAGCTGGTATGAACTCAACCTCTCTTGTTTTTGTAAATATGATTAGTCCATCATTCCTGATTCAGCCTATTATGAATGAAACATGTTTGCAATGACAACTAGAGATTATAGTTGCTTATGCCATGCTTAATTAGTTATGAGTTTATAATGGTTTACCTTGCATGCCAACATGCTATTAAAATGGTTGTGATGTGGTATGATGGGGTGGTATCCTCCTTTGAACGATTCGAGTGGCTTGACTTGGCACATGTTCACGCATGTAGTTGAAACAAAATCAACATAGCCTCCACGATATTTATGTTCATGGTGATTTATTTCCTACTCATGCTTGCATTCGGTGTTGATTAATTTTAATGCATGTTCATGACTGTTGTCGCTCTCTAGTTGGTTGCTTCCCAGTATTTTTCTAGCATTCACTTGTGCTAAGCGGGAATACTTCTTGTGCATCCAATTCCATAAACCCCAAAGTTATCCCATATGAGTCCACCATACCTTCCTATATGCGGTATCTACCTGCCATTCCAAGTAAATTTGTATATGCAAAACTCTAAACCTTCAAATAAACATTCTGTTTTGTATGCTCGAATAGCTCATAGATAAACTAGGGCTGTCTGTATCCTCCATGCTAGGCGGGTTATTCTCAAGAGGAGTGGACTCCGCTCCTCATTCACGAGAAAATGGTTAGTCACCGGGATGCCCAGTCCCATGCTCAAATCAAATCAAAATAATTGCAAACAAAACTCCCCCAGGATTGTTGTTAGTTGGAGGCACCCGCTGTTTCGGGCAAGCCATGGATTGATGCTTGTTGGTGGTGGGGGAGTATAAACTTTACTATTCTGCTTGGGAACCACCTATAATGTGTGTAGCATGGAAGATATCGAGATCTCTCGGTTGTTATGTTTACAATGAAAGTATACCGCTCAAAATATTATCCATCTCTATTTCAAAATCGAGCTCTGGCACCTCTACGAATCCATGCTTCCTGCTGCGAAGGGCCTATCTATTTACTTTTATGTTGAGTCATCATCCTCTTGCTAAAAAGCACCAGTTGGAGAGCACCGCTGTCATTTGCATGTATTACTGTTAGTTTACATTGAGTATGACTTGACTGGATCTCTTTTACCATGAATTACAATGTCTAGTCAGTCCTGGATCTTTAAAGGTGTTCTGCATTTATGCTTTGCAGTCTCAGAAAGGGCTAGAGAGATACCATCTTGTTATATCATATTATGATTGTTTTGAGAAAGTGTTGTCATCCGAGATTTATTATTATTGCTCGCTAGTTGATTTATAATTATTGGCATGATTATGCCTCCCCCCTGGGCGCACCCCCTTGCCTCATGGGCCCCCTGACGCTCCACCTACCTCAACTCCAACTCCATATATTCGTGTTCGAGGAGAAAAAATCAGAGAGAAGGATTCATCGCGTTTTACGATACGGAGCCGCCTCCAGGCCCTAAACTCTCTCGAAAGGGCTGATCTGGAGTCCGTTCGGGGCTCCGAAGAGGGGAATCCATCGTCATCGTCATCATCAACCTTCCTCCATCACCAATTTCATGATGCTCACCGCCGTGCGTGAGTAATTCCATCGTAGGCTTGCTGGACGGTGATGGGTTGGATGAGATTTATCATGTAATCGAGTTAGTTTTGTTAGGGTTTGATCCCTACTATCCACTATGTTCTGAAATTGATGTGGCTATGAATTTGCTATGCTTAATGCTTGTCACTAGGGCCCGAGTGCCATGATTTCAGATCTGAACCTATTATGTTTTCATGAATATATGTGAGTTCTTGATCCTATCTTGCAAGTCTATAGTCACCTATTGTGTGTTATGATCCGTTAACCCTGAAGTGACAATAATCGGGACCATTACCGGTGATGACCATAGTTTGAGGAGTTCATGTATTCACTATGTGTTAATGCTTTTGTCTGGTACTCTATTAAAAGGAGGCCTTAATATCCCTTACTTTCCAATAGGACCCCGCTGCCACGGGAGGGTAGGACAAAAGATGTCATGCAAGTTCTTTTCCATAAGCACGTATGACTATATTCGGAATACATGCCTACATTACATTGATGAACTGGAGCTAGTTCTGTGTCACCCTACATTATAACTGTTGCATGATCGATCACATCCGACATAATTCTCCATCACCGATCCAATGCCTACAAGCTTTTCCTATATTGTTGTTCACTTATTTACTTTTTCGTTGCTACTGTTATAATCACTATAAAATGTAAAAATATTACTTTTGCTATCATTACCACCACTATCATATTACTTTGCTACTAAATACTTTGCTGCAGATATTAAGTTATCCAGGTGTGGCTGAATTGATAACTTAGCTACTAATACTTGAGAATATTCTTTGGCTCCTCTTGTGTCGAATCAATAAATTTGGGTTGAATACTCTACCCTCGAAAACTGTAGCGATCCCCTATACTTTTGGGTTATCAGTGCCTCATCTGATGTTTCAGAATGGTCGCCTTGATGTTTTGAACATACTGCTAGGTCATCCTATGAACCACACCTGTCCATATCAGATTTCTAAAACCAATGAAGACATGACAATCAAAGATTGGAAAAAATGTATGGACAATCGTAAGGAGGTACTTGGAAGCAACATTGTGCGAAAGGCAAGAATTGGAGACAGGATAATCTCCATTCTCTATAATGGAGAGTCAGGGCCTATCTTGTTTTCTCCTATTTTACCTAATATAAGGTAGTAGGTCCTAGATAATACTCCTAATCATGTAATAAGAACAACTAGGTAGGACTATTTAGATGACTATTATGATGATGTGGTATCGAGTAGAAGTTGTAGATGATGATGAGTATGACTTGTTATTATGATACCAATGTGGAGTTATTTGTTATTATGATCGATGATGCATGATGCTAAGTTGTTATATGAGCATGATGAGTTATTATATATATATATATATCAGTAGGTGAAATGAACATGGATTAGATTCAAGTGGAGGCAACATGTGGTGCACATCGAAAGTACTACTAATCCAAACTAGATCAAGTTTGGATTAGAGTAGTACTTTCGACATGCACCACATATTGCCTCCACTTGAATCTACTCCACATTCATTTCACCCACTATTATATATAATAACTAATCATGGTCATAAATTCATATGATGAAAGTATTGTATATAAAACCACAATGAAAATAAGCTGTATTTTTTAAAATTCAGGAAAAGTTAGCAGCAGCGCTTTTCAGAAGAAACGCTACTGCTACTTACTACTATCAGTAGTGCTTTCCCAACGAAAGTGCTATTGCTAACTTGGTATAACAGTAACGCTCCCTTTCCAGTGCTACTGCTACTAGTTAGCTGTAGCGCCTTAGTGGTAATGCTCGTACAAGCGCTACTGCTAGCTATAAAACAAGCGCTACTACTAGGGTTTTCCCTAGTAGTGCTCTCAGGGGCCCCAAACGGACTCCAGATCTAGCCTCCCGATGAAGCACAGGAGGTGGCGGTGGCTCCATTTCATAGAATGCGATGAAACTTCCTTTCCTATTTTTTTCCTCAGGAAATAGGGATTTATAGTGTTGAGATTAGGGTCAGCAAAGCCATGTGGGCCCCACGAGGCCCCAGGGCACGCCCAGGGGGTGTCCATGCCTTGGTGGCTCGTGGTCCACTGGTCGATCCCCTCTTCTAGGTCTTGGCTCCAGTATTTATTGTACTTTATATAAAAAATCTCCAAAAAGTTTCATCGAATTTCGAGAACTTTTATTTCTGCACAAAAACAACACCATGGTAGTTCTACTGAAAACAACGTCAGTCCGGGTTAGTTTCATTCCAATCATGCAAATTAGAGTCCAAAATAAGAGCAAAAGTGTTTGGAAATGTAGATCCGATGGAGGCGTATCAACTCCCCCAAGCTTAACTCATTGCTTGGCCTCAAGCAATCCAATTGACAAACTGAAAGTGACAAAGAAAAACTTTTACGAACTCTTTTGTTCTTGTATCTATATCTATGCTTAAATAATACCCAGGTTTTTATCAAAGATTATAACTAACCATGTAAATGATAACTCTTATAAATCATATTCACTCGTATCAATGGCATAATCAACTAGTGAGCAATAATTAAATATCTCAGATGCCAACACTTTTTCAAAACAATCATGATGTAATATGACAAAATGGTATTTCGCTAGCCCTTTATGAGATGGCAAAATATAAATGCAGAGTACCTCCATAGTTCAAGCAACGACTAAACATTGTAATTCATGGTAGAAGAGATCCAGTCATGATGCACACAGCATTAACTATACACAATGTGTGAGGATGACAATAGTGCTCCCAAGACTGGTGCTAGTTTGAGAAGGTGGTGACTCAACAATAAAAGTAAAATAACATAAAGTAAATGGATAGGCCCTTCGCAGAGGGAAGTAGGGATTTGCAAGGTGACAGAGCTCGAAGCTTAAATCAATGATAAATATAATTTTGGGAGGTATGCCTTTCCTATCAATGTCACGACCGAGAGTTTTCAATATCTTCCATGCAAAATAAATTACCGGTGGTTCCCAAGAGGTAAAGTAAAGTTTACTCCCCCTCCACCAACAAACACAAGCCATGGGTAGCTGAATCCTCGGGTGCCATCCATACCAACAACTTTCCGGGGGAGTTTGTTTTATTATTTGCAATTCTAATCATGGGACTGGGCATCCCGATTACCAGCCCCTCTTGTGCAAGGACAAGTGAATATACACTCATCATGAGAATAACCCGCTTAGCATGGAGATACTGACCACCCCCTATCGCTCCATGAGCGGTACGGGCACACAAAACATATGTTCATTTGAATATTTAGAGGTGGCACATGCAAATTTACTTAGAATGGTAGGGTAATACTGCATATAGGTAGATATAGTGCACTCATATGGAACAACTTTAGTTTAAGGGTTTGGATGCACAAGATATATTCCCACTTAGTACAGGCGAAGGCTAGCAAATAGATTGGGAAGCGACCACCTAGAGAGTGAAAACAGTCATAATCATGCATTGTGAATAATTAACATTGAATACTAGCATGAGTAGGATATAAGCACCATGAACATAAATATCATGGAGGCTATGTTGGTTTTGAATCAACTACATGCATGAACATGTGCTAAGTCAAGCCACTTCAAACATTCAGAGGAGGATACCATATCATCATACTACTCCTAGCTACTACAATCATTTTAGTGCATCTTGACACCCAAGATAAATCATTATCCATTCCTAGCTACTTAAGCAAGGCATGAGCAACTATAATCTCTAATTGTCATCATAAACATGTTTAATCATAATATGCTGAATCATGGATACTGAGTTAAACATATTTACAAAAACAAAAACAAGTTGAGTTCATACCCACTTTTCCTTGCCACAGTCACTTTATCATATTATCATCATTATTGCTCTTCACTTGGACGACCGAATGATATGAAAATAATAATAGTGCAAGAGTGTTATGGAATAAGCTGGAATCTGCAAAAAAATATTCAAACGAGAAGAAAAGGTAATATGGGCTCTTTGTTGGATCAACAATAATGCACATGAGAGCCACTCAACATTTTCATCGTGGTCTTCTCCTCACTATGACTCAATAAAAGAAAAGAATTTGAGCGAAACAAACCAAAATATTTTTTATTTTATTATTTTTCTTGAAGGAAGTCAACAAAAGAAGGAAAAACAAAAATGAGAAAAACTATGTACACAGGAAAGCTCTCAACAAGTAAAAGAAGAAGCGAGATTTTTTGGGGTTTTCTTTTAATACTAACACTAATTAAACTAGAAATAAAAACCGAAAAGAAGCAAGAAATATTTTTGGATTTTCTCAAAGTTTTTCAAACACACAAGAACAAAGAGAGCAAATAAAACTAACATGGATTATACAATGAAAGAGGGTGAACACCGACAACTAGAATGAAATGTGTGAACATGAATATAATGTCAGTGAGAAAACATACTCCCTCAAGCTTAGGCTTTTGCCTAGCTTGGTAATCACCATCCCTGGTCTAGGTAATAGTCAAAGTGGTAGCTCATGGAGGCTCACCGCGTAGCCTCCTCAGCTAGATGAGTAGCTTATGTTCTTGCATTGTGTTCACGTGCCTTACTCTCATAGATGTAATATCTTTGTTTACTCTAAAAATCAAAGAGGGCATGTGTAGGCAAAATAGTAGATATAATGTGTTCTTTATGGAACATTAAGTTATAGTCATAGTTTTGGGCTGTATATACAATAAACTCATGGTGCCGCATTGCATCAAAGTCTAGATATTTGTCAAGTAAGATAGGATCATTAGGCATAGGTAAAACTCATAGCCTTGTAGCTACGCGAGTGGTGTAAATTCCTCCATAAAAACGACCACTACTCGCGTTGTGTTGCAACCTCTGTGCAACAATCGCCCCAAGATTATAACATTTAATGCCCGTTAGAGCAGTATGAATAATACTTAAGTCGGGGGCACAAAATGTACTACAGTCGTATTTGCGCATGAGGCACTTGCCATTAAGCAATGCAAAATAATGAATAGCGGGAAACTGGATACATTTTATTCTATCTTGTGTGACTCCGCTATCCTCACCATTGCAGAGACTATTAAGGAACATCTCATAATCAGATTTTGGTGGTTCATCTAATGAACCAAAAAATGGAATTTTGCATGCATCACATAATTCTTCTAGAGGCATATTATAGGCTCGGTCATACAAGTGAAACAAAACTCTAGAAGTGCCACTACTGCAGGATGCTGCTAATGCGATACTACGATCAGAGACCCTTCGACAAAACTGTGTGCGATGCCATAATCGCAAACGGTGGTGGAAAAACCCGTCAAAAAGGTGTGAAACGTCTGCGATGGAGGATGCATCAAACACGGTTCAGATTTTAGTTGCGTGTGCGATGCAGGGCATACGGTTAAGCTCAGTTAACCGTTTGCAATGAGGAGGAACAAAAGAAACGGGCAGCCAGATGAAGGTGTGTGCGATGTACATCATACGATTCACTCGGATGAAATGTTTGTGATTAGGCAACACAAAAGAAATGGGCAGCCAGATGAAGGTGTGTGCGATATATGGCATGCGGTTCACTCGGATGAACTATTTGCGTTGAGGCAAGAGAACAGAAATGGTTCAATATAACAAGATGTTTGTGATACGCCGCAAATAGGTCTGTCATCAGAAATGTGTGTTAATACCGATAATAACAGAAATGGTTCCCTAGTGTGGTCTGTGTTCATCTGATCATCATCTCCTTCTTGTGCTAGCTCGATGTTCCTTCTATGCTAAGTTTCCATTAACTGATGGCGTTTTATGAACACGCCACCGTTTCCCGCCATTTCCTCACCTGTTTCCTGCCACCTAGCCATATTGCGCATAGGCGGAGTGGGACGCACAGAGGCGACAAGCACAGCCTGTAGCACATCCACCTTTTCCAAGCATGCCAACCCACCAAAGCACCGCCTCTACCATCAACCTCATCGACGAGGAAAACATGCAGGCGCCACGGCCCGTCGAGGCCGAGGCGCTCCCCGGCAACGCGATGGACGATGCCGTGATGCACGTCATTGCCAGGGTTGAGAAGAACTTTGGCGCATGGTGCTTGAGCGCCACGGATCAAGATAGGCATGTTAGTGCCGACAGGCTGCAGCTCGCCGCACAACATGATCGATGGCACGCCGCAAAGCAAGCTAGGCGCGTCCGTGCCGATAGGCTGCGGCTCGCCGCATGGCGAGGCCGTTGAGCGCCACAGAGCGAGAGGCGCGGTGTGACGCACAGCAAGAGCGGATCCATCGGTGCTTGCCTGCTGTCGACACGGCATCGCAGCTGGGTACATGTCTGGTCAGTACCCCCATTCCTCTCTAGGACTGTGCAGAGGCCCTCGGCGTCATACTTACATCGGACGCACGTTACGCCGTTCGCATGGGTGCCGCCTTTCGCCATGTCCGCGGCCCGCTATATGCCAATGCGTTGGTCCGTAGGCTCGATCGCTTCCTTGGCCCAGGGATCCACCTGGGCACAGTAGAGGAACATGGTCGTCGCATCCTCGAGCTGGTGATCTCCGATGAAATAGCCAACTTGGAGCTCGAGATCGCGCTCCAGATGTACCACGAGCATGTCGACTGCTTGGACGAACGCTTGCACGAGTTCAAGCAGAGCCAAGAGGTACCGTAGGCAAGGGCTGTTGGTCATGGTCTCATGGATGCCTTTTATTTTGAAAAGTCGTTTCGGCATGGATAGCTATGTATTCACAACAATCATAGTATTGCTCTGTTTATTGCTCTGTTTCCATGTGTGTACTCTGTTTTCCATTCTTATATGTTCTGTTTCAAGGTGTGTATATACTCTTTCCATTCTTTATATGTGGATGATAACAGCTAGATTCAAATTAGTATACAAAAATAGATAGAAAATGGAATTCATAATATATATATGTATATATATATATATTAAATGTTCATTAGTTCATCCCAGAATATATATGTGATGATACTTAACTACTAGGTACAATGCATAAAGTTGAAAACGAACAATACTAAAACTAATAATCCCTCCTGGGGCTAGTATTCCGGCAGCCCCTCGCCGGCAGCTCCCTGGTGAGGGGGCAATACTCCGCCTCCTCCGCCATGCAGCGCTTGACATACCAATCTGCCTCTTGCTGGCGGACGCGCGCGACCGATCTTGCCATTTCGTTGGGCGCGAACCGGAGCTCCTCATCGGTGGCAGGCGACGAGGCGCCCAGTGCCTACGACCTTCCTTGTGAAGTACCCGCCTTCGTACACCTCCTCGGCACGACGATGCGCCCGGCACCAAAGCTCCGCCGCCTCCTTTTTCTAGGCGGCATCACGGGCTTCACATGCCACCTGGTACCTGGCTTCCTCCTCCGCCATCTCCTTCTTGAATGCCACTTGCCTGGCTTTCTCACCCCGCGGCAGCGACTTCCATAGAAAAAGATTGTACTGGCCACAAAACCAATCCAAAGTTAGGGGGTCCGGCGCAACCTCATCAAGCAGCGCATAGGGGTTCTCGTCACTGCTAATCGAGTGAGCGTCCTCGGGGGCGGCGATTCCTCGGTGGCGCGTGGCAGACCGACGGTGCCATGGCAGAGATTTGAGAGAGAGAGAGAGAGAGAGAGAGAGAGAGAGAGAGAGGGCGAGCAAGGAGAGGATGTAGATGAGAGTGCAGGCAGGACGACGTGAGCAAGGTAGTATTTATTGGCGACCGGAATATAGATCGACGGGGACAGTACAAACGATGGTTGCCGGAATTTATGAGTACTGTAGTTTGAATTACACATGATTCTCGTAGCAAAATTCGTGTGTGAACATAATAGCCAAAATCCATGTGTGAACATAATGGCTGACGGTTTCCAATGCAGAACCATGTATGATTAATGATCCCACCAATCACCTACCAAACCTCGAGCCGCGAGATAGACTGCCAATCGTGTGGGGGCCGGTTGTTTGGCAGATCTTTACATTTTCTTTTTTGAACACCAGATATTTACATCGTCTGATGATTTTTTAACTTGCACACAAGTACACAAAAATATGATTTTCCAAACCGTTATGGTTAGGCGTTGCATGTAGATGTAGTTCAAATTTGAATTACGATCATTAAATGGTTGCAAATCACTTAGTTGTCTTTAAAAGGCCAAATGACCTCTAAAATTTTCCAAATTTTCACAAGACAGTTGTATTAGTGCATGTTATACGTAGAAAAAAATTTGAAGGCCGTAAGAGCAAACTATCTCCTGTTCGTCATCAAACATGAATCGTCCCCTCTCGGAACCACGAACCTTCTAGTGAGTTGCTCTGGTTTGTGAGGGGTGTGAGTCCAAACTTTCGTCAAACAGGCCAATTTTTTACCACATCATCTTAGTGGCATGACATTAAATCAAGCAAGGTTTCATATTTTTTGATCATTTTTTAATTTTTTGGAATTAAAATGCCATGCTACTCCATGCATGTGTGCGCATGCCTTGAGACCAATATGTTTGAAAGTTCCTTCTAATTTACTGCACATGGAATTAATTCACACACAAGTACATAAAATTATGATTTTTCAAACCGTTATGGTTAGGTGTTGCATGTAGATGTAGTTCAAATTTGAATTACGGTCATTAAATGGTTAGAAAATCACTTAAATGTCTTTGAAAGGTCAATTGACCCCTGAAATTTTCAAAAATTTCACATGGCAGTTGTATTAGTGCACGTTAGACGTAGAAAAAAATTGAAGGTCGTAAGAGGAAGCTATCTCCCGTTCGTCATCAAACATGCATTGTTCCCTCTCGAAACCACGAGCCTTCTAGTGAGTTGCTCCGGTTTGTGAGGGGTGTGTGTCCAAACTTTCGTCAAACAAGCCAATTTTTTTACCACATCATCTTGGTGGCATGACATTAAATCAAGCAAGGTTTCATATTTTTCTGATCATTTTTTTATTTTTTGGAATTAAAATGCCATGCTACTCCATGCATGTGTGCCCATGCCTTGAGACCAATATGTTTGAAAATTCCTTCTAATTTACTGCACAAGGAATTACCTCGCACACAAGTACACAAAAATATCATTTTTCAAACCGTTATGGTTAGGCATTGCATGTAGATGTAGTTAAAATTTGAATCACGATCATTAAATGGTTAGAAAATTACTTAAATGTCTTTGAAAGGTCAAATGACCCCTGAAATTTTCAAAAATTTCACATGACAGTTGTATTAGTGCATGTTAGACGTAGAAAAAAATTGAAGGCCGTAAGAGGAAGCTATCTCCCGTTCGTCATCAAACATGCATTGTTCCCTCTCGGAACCACGAATCTTCTAGTGAGTTGCTCTGGTTTGTGAGGGGTGTGTATGTCCAAACTTTCGTCAAACAGGCCAATTTTTTTACCACATCATCTTGGTGGCATGAAATTAAATCAACCAAGGTTTCATGTTTTTCTGATCACTTTTTTAATTTTTTAGAATTAAAACGCCATGCCACTCCATGCATACCTATGCATGTTTCCATGTCGTGAGACCAATATGTTTGAACATTCCTTCTAATTTACTGCACATGGAATTAACTTGCACACAAGTACACAGATATGATTTTTTGAACCATTTTGGTTAGGCGTTGCATATAGATGTAGTTCAAATTTGAATTGCGGTCATTAAATGGCTAGAAAATCACTTAAATTTTTTAAAAGGTCAAATGACCCCTAGAATTTTCAAAAGTTTCACATCACAGTTGTTGTAGTGCATGTTAGACGTAGAAAAACAATTGAAGGCTGTAAGAGGAAGCTATCTCCCGTTCGTCATCAAACATGCAATGTTCCCTCTCGGAACCATGAGTCGTCTAGTGAGTTGCTCCGGTTTTTAAGGGGTGTGTGTCCAAACTTTGGTAACATGCCAATTTTTTTTCAACATCATCTTGGTGGCATGACATTACATCAACCAAGGTTTCATGTGTTTCTGATTTTTTTTAATATTTTTGGAATTAAAATGCCATGTCACTCCATGTTTAATTGTGTCATAGCCTTGAGACCAATATGTTTGAAAATTTCTTCCAATTTACTACACATTGAATTAAATCGCACACAAGTACACAAAATATGAGTTTTCAAACCGTTATGGTTAGCTGTTGCATGTACATGTAGTTCAAATTTCAATTACGGTCATTAAATGGCTACAAAATCACTTAAATGTCTTAAAAGGTCAAATGACCCCTGAAATTTTCCAAATTTTGACATGACAGTTGTATTAGTACTACAAAATTTCTCGTACATTTAAAACACCATCTGTTTCCACTCTACTCCAAATTCATCTTTCACAGCTAATAAAAAATATCAACAACATCATAGACAATTGTTTTTGAGGAACCGTTTGCGATGAAAATATCTGGGTTTATTTAAGTCTCCCTCCTTAAGCTTCGCCGGCTCGTCTGCTCCAGTGTCGGCAACCCCCGAATCCACGAATCCCGACCACCATTCCCGCACCCCCTTCTTGCAAAGATAACGTCGTGGAAACGCTTCGTGAAGGCCCGTACG
>NC_041380.1:285016100-285038479 GCF_002162155.2 Triticum dicoccoides | reverse complement strand
AGCGCCGCCGCCTGCGGCGAGAGCGCGGCCGCGTACGCCGAGAGTGCCGCCGCATCCGTGTTGAGCGCGGCCGCTTCCGCCGAGAGGGTGTCTGCGGCAGCCGACAGGGCAGCTACAGCAGCCGAGACGGCTGCAGCTACTGCTGCGATGGCGGCTGCAAACGCCGAGAGCGCTCGAGCTGCCATCCGTGCCGCTGATGTTGCCCTGGCCCGGGTCGAGGCCATCCATGCCAAGGTCAAGGATGCACACACCAAGATATTCCAGGCCACCTCGTACTCCAGCATGCAACCCATGTCTAAAAAGGCGGTGGTGGCCATGGAGCACGTGCTTCCTCATGAGGTCGCCAAGTGGGAGCTGGAGATGCAGGAGGCGTCGAAGATCGAGGAGCGCCGGGAGGAGGAGTTGTGTGTGGCCGAGGTCGAGGTAGAGAAGAGTCTTTCCATTGAGGAATCGGTGCTGGAGTACCAACGCGAGCTCTGGCACAACTGCTACTACGAGTAGTACAACCTTGAGGGCGGCGCCGAGGACGAGGACGCTGTTGGGGAACGCAGTAATTTCAAAATTTTCCTACGCACACACAAGATCTGTCATGGTGATGCATAGCAACGAGAGGGGAAGAGTGTTGTCCACGTACCCTCGTAGACCGTAAGCGGGAGCATTATGACAACGCGGTTGATGTAGTCGTACGTCTTCACGATCCGACCAATCCTAGTACCGAAAGTACGGCACCTCCACGATCTGCACACATTTGGCTCGGTGACATCCCGCGAACTCTCGTTCCAGCTGAGTGTCGAGGGAGAGCTTCGTCAGCATGATGGCTGATGACGGTGATGGTGAAGCTATATTGTCGTAGGGCTTCGCCTAAGCACTACGATGATATGACAGAGGTGGATTATGGTGGAGGGGGGCACCGCAAACGGCTAAGGGATCAACGATCAACTTGTGTGTCCTAGGGTGCCCCCTGCCCCCGTATATAAAGGAGCAAGGGGGAGGCCGGCCGGCCCTTGGAGGCGCGCCAAGGAGGGGACCCCTTTCCTAGTCCAACTAGGAGGAGGAAGGGGGAAGGAAGTAGAGGGAGAGAAGAGAAGGAAAGGGGGCGCCACTCCCCCTTCCCTAGTCCAATTCTGACTAGAGGGGGAGGGGTGCGCGGCCCTGCCTTGGTCGGCCCTATCTCTCTCCACTAAGGCCCATGTTGGCCCATTAGTTCCCCCCGGCACTCTAATAATTATCTGGTGACCCCCGGAACACATCAGGTGTCCGAATATAGTCATCCAATATATCAATCTTTATGTCTTGGCTATTTTGAGAATCCTCGTCATGTCCGTGATCATATCCGGGACTCCGATCTACCTTCGGTACATCAAAACACATAAACTCATAATATCGATCGTCACTGAACGTTAAGCATGCAGACCCTACGGGTTCGAGAACTATGTAGACATGACCGAGACACGTCTCCGTCAATAACCAATAGCGGAACCTAGATGTTCATACTGGCTCCTAGATATTCTACGAAGATCTTTATCAGTCAAACCGCATAATGATATATGTTGTTCCCTTTGTCATCGGTATGTTACTTGCCCGAGATTCAACCATCAGTATCTCAATACCTAGTTCAATCTCGTTACCAGCAAGTCTCTTTACTCGTTCCGTAATGCATCATCTCGTAACTAACTCATTAGTCACATTGCTTGCAAGGCTTATAGTGATGTGCATTACCGAGAGGGCCCAGAGATACCTCTCCGATACTCGGAGTGACAAATCCTAATCTCGATCTAAGCCAACTCAACAAACACCATTGGAGACACCTATAGAGCATCTTTATAGTCACCCAGTTACGTTGTGGCGTTTGATAGCACACTAAGTGTTCCTCCAGTATAAGGGAGTTGCATGATCTCATAGTCATAGGAACATGTATAAGTTATGGAGAAAGCAATAGCAACAAACTAAACTATCATCGTGCTAAGCTAATGGATGGGTCAAGTCAGTCACATCATTCTCTAATGATGTGATCCCATTAATCAAATAACAACTCATGTCTATGGTTAGGAAACATAACCATCATTGATTCAACAAGCTAGTCAAGTAGAGGCATACTAGTGACATTCTGTTTGTCTATGTATTCACACACGTACTAAGTTTCTGGTTAATACAATTCTAGCATGAATAATAAACATTTATCATGATATAAGGAAATATAAATAACAACTTTATAATTGCCTCTAGGGCATATTTCCTTCAGTCTCCCACTTGCACTAGAGTCAATAATCTAGATTACATTGTAATGATTCTAACCCCCATGGAGTCTTGGTGCTAATCATGTTTTGCTCGTGAGAGAGGCTTAGTCAACAGGTTTGCAACATTCAGATCTGCATGTATCTTGGGAATCTCTATGCCTCCCTCTTTGACTTGATCGCGCATGGAATTGAAGCATCTCTTGATGTGCATGGTTCTCTTGTGAAATCTGGATTCCTTTGCCAAGGCAATTGCACCAGTGTTGTCACAAAAGATTTTCATTGGACCTGATGCACTAGGTATGACACCTAGATCGGATATGAACTCCTTCATCCAGACTCCTTCATTTGCTGCTTCCGAAGCAGCTATGTACTCCGCTTCACATGTAGATCCCACCACGACGCTCTTCTTGGAACTGCACCAACTGACAACTCCTCCATTTAATAAAAACACATATCTAGTTTGTGACTTAGAGTCATTCGGATCAATGTCGAAGCTTGCATCGACATAACCGTTACGACGAGCTCTTTGTCACCTCCATAAACGAGAAACATATCCTTAGTCCTTTTCAAGTATTTCAGGATGTTCTTGACCGTTGTCCAGTGATCCACTCCTGGATTCCTTTGGTACCGCCCTACTAAACTAATAGCAAGGCACACATCAGGTCTGGTACACAACATTGCATACATGATAGAACCTATGGCTGACGCATATGGAATGACTTTCATTTTCTCTCTATCTTCTACAGTGGTCGGGCATTGAGTCTGACTCAACTTCACACCTTGTAACACATGTAAGAACCCTTTCTTTGCCTGATCCATTTTGAACTTCTTAAAAACTTTATCAAGGTATGTGCTTTGTGAAAGTCCAATTAAGCGTCTTGATCTATCTCTATAGATCTTGATGCCCAATATATAAGCAGCTTCACCAAGGTCTTTCATTGAAAAATTCTTATTCAAGTATCCTTTTATCCTATTCAGAAATTCAGTATCATTTCCGATCAATAATATGTCATCTACATATAATATCAGAAATGCTACGAAGCTCCCACTCACTTTCTTGTAAATACATGCTTATCCAAAAGTCTGTATAAAACCATGTGCTTTGATCACACTATCAAAGCGTATATTCCAACTCCGAGAGGCTTGCAACAGTCCATAAATGTATCGCTGGAGCTTGCACAATTTGTTAGCATCATATACAAATCTTCCTTAAAATACCCATTAAGGAATGCTGTTTTGACATTCATTTGCCAAATTTCATAATCATAAAATGCGGCAATTGCTAACATGATTCAGACGGACTTAAGAATCGCTACAGGTGAGAAGGTCTTATCGTAGTCAACTCCTTGAACTTGTCGAAAACCTTTTGCAACAAGTCGAGCTTTGTAGACAGTAACATTACCGTCAGCGTTAGTCTTCTTCTTGAAGATCCATTTATTCTCTATGGCCTGCCGATCATCGGGCAAGTCAACCAAAGTCCACACTTTGTTCTCATACATGGATCCCATCTCAGATTTCATGGCCTCAAGCCATTTTGCGGAATCTGGGCTCATCATTGCTTCCTCATAGTTTGTAGGTTCATCATGGTCAAGTAACATGACCTCTAGAACAGGATTACCGTACCACTATGGTGCGGATCTCACTCTGGTTGACCTACGAGGTTCGGTAGTAACTTGATCAGAAGTTTCATGATCATCATCATTAGCTTCCCCACTTACTGGTGTAGGAATCATCGGAACTGATTTCAGTGATGAACTACTTTCCAATAAGGGAGCATGTATAATTACCTCATCAAGTTCTACTTTCTTCCCACTCACTTCTTTCGAGAGAAACTCCTTCTCTAGAAAGGATCCATTGTTAGCAACGAATATCTTGCCTTCGGATATGTGATAGAAGGTGTACCCAACAGTCTCCTTTGGGGATCCCATGAAGACATATTTCTCCGATTTGGGTTCGAGCTTATTAGGTTGAAGCTTTTTCACATAAGCATGGCAGCCCCAAACTTTAAGAAACGACAACTTGGGTTTCTTGCCAAACCACAGTTCATAAGGTGTCATCTCAACGGATTTAGATGGTGCCCTATTTAACGTGAATGTAGTTGTATCTAAAGCATAACCCCAAAACGATAGTGGTAAATCAGTAAGAGACATCATAGATCGCACCATATCTAGTAAAGTACGATTACGACGTTCGGACAGACCATTACGTTGTGGTATTCCCGATGGCGTGAGTTGTGAAACTATTCCGCATTGTTTCAAATGAAGGCCAAACTCATAACTCAAATATTCTCCTCCATGATCGGATCGTAGAAACTTTAATTTCTTGTTACGATGATTTTCCACTTCACTCCGACATTCTTTGAACTTTTCAAATGTTTTAGACTTATGTTTCATTAAGTACATATACCCATATCTGATCAAATCATCTATGACGGTGAGAAAATAACGATATCCGCCGTGAGCCTCAATGTTCATTGGACCACATACATCAGTATGTATGATTTTCAATAACTCTATTGCTCGCTCCATTGTTCCGGAGAACGGAGTTTTAGTCATCTTGCCCATGAGACATGGTTCGCAAGTACCAAGTGATTCATAATCAAGTGATTCCAGAAGTCCATCAGAATGGAGTTTCTTCATGCGCTTTACACCAATATGACCCAAACAGCAGTGCCACAAATAAGTTGCACTATCATTATCAACTCTGCATTTTTTGGCTTCAATACTATGAACATGTGTATCACTACTATCAAGATTTAGTAAAAATAGACCACTCATCAAGGGTGCATGACCATAAAAGATATTACTCATATAAATAGAACAAACATTACACTCTGATTTAAATGAATAACCGTCTCGCATCAAACAAGATCCAGATATAATGTTCATGCTCAACGCTGGCACCAAATAACAATTATTTAGGTCTAAAACTACTCCTGAAGGTAGATGTAGAGGTAGCGTGCCGACGACGATCACATCGACTTTGGAACCATTTCCCACGGGCATCATCACCTCGTCCTTAGCCAATCTTCGCTTAATCCGTAGCCCCTGTTTCGAGTTGCAAATGTTAGCAACTGAACCAGTATGAAATACCCAGGCACTACTGCAAGCATTAGTAAGGTACACATCAATAACATGTATATCAAATATACCTTTCACTTTGACATCCTTCTTCTCCACCAAATACTTGGGGCAGTTCCGCTTCCAGTGACCAGTCCCTTTGCAGTAGAAGCACTCAGTCTCAGGCTTAGGTCCAGACTTGGGTTTCTTCACTTGTGCAGCAACTGGCTTGATGTTCTTCTTGAAGTTCCCCTTCTTCCCTTTACCCTTTTTCTTGAAACTGGTGGTCTTGTTGACCATCAACACTTGATGCTCCTTCTTGATTTCTACCTCCACAGCCTTTAGCATTGCGAAGAGCTCAGGAATCGTCTTATCCATCCCTTGCATATTATAGTTCATCACGAAGCTCTTGTAGCTTGGTGGCAGTGATTGAAGAACTCTGTCAATGACACTATCATCAGGAAGATTAACTCCCAGCTGAGTCAAGTGGTTGTGGTACCCAGACATTCTAAGTATATGTTCACTGGCAGAATTATTCTCCTCCATTTTGCAGCAGTAGAACTTATTGGAGACTTCATATCTCTCAATTCGGGCATTTGCTTGAAATATTAACTTCAACTCCTGGAACATCTCATATGCTCCATGACGTTCAAAACATCGTTGAAGTCCCGGTTCTAGGCCGTAAAGCATGGCACACTGAACTGTCGAGTAGTCATCAGCTTTGCTCTGCCAGGTGTTCACAACATCTAGCGTTGCTCCTGCAGCAGGTTTCTCACCTAGTGGTGCTTCTAGGAGGTAATTCTTTTGTGCATCAATGAGGATAATCCTAAAGTTACAGACCTAGTCTATGTAGTTGCTACCATCATATTTCAACTTAGCTTTCTCTAGGAATGCATTAAAATTCAACGGAACAACAGCACGGGCCATCTATCTACAACCACATAGACATGCAAAATACTATCAGGTACTAAGTTCAAGATAAATTAAAGTTCAATTAATCAAATTACTTAAGAACTCACACTTAGATAGACATCTCTTTAATCATCTAAGTGATCACGTGATCCATATCAACTAACCTCTGTCCGATCATCACGTGAGATGGAGTAGTTTTCAATGGTGAACATCACTATGTTGATCATATAAACTATATGATTCATGCTCGACCTTTCGGTCTCAGTGTTCCGAGGCCATATCTGCATATGCTAGGCTCGTCAAGTTTAACCCGAGTATTTTGCGTGTTCAAAATTGGCTTGCACCCATTGTATGTGAACGTAGAGCTTATCACACCCGATCATCACGTGGTGTCTCGGCACGATGAACTATAGCAATGGTGCATACTCAGGGAGAACACTTATACCTTGAAATTAGTGAGAGATTATCTTATAATGCTACCGCCGAACTAAGCAAAATAAGATGCATAAAGGATAAACATCACATGCAATCAATATAAGTGATATGATATGGCCATCATCATCTTGTGCCTTTGATCTCCATCTCCAAAGCACCGTCATGATCACCATCGTCACCGGCTTGACACATTGAGCTCCATCGAAGCATCGTTGTCGTCTCGCCAACTATTGCTACTATGACTATCGCTACCGCTTAGTGACAAAGTAAAGCAATTACATGGCGATTGCATTGCATACAATAAAGCGACAACCATATGGCTCCTGCCAGTTGCCGATAACTCCGTTACAAAACATGATCATCCCATACAATAAAATTTAGCATCATGTCTTGACCATATCACATCACAACATGCCCTGCAAAAACAAGTTAGACGTCCTCTACTTTGTTGTTGCAAGTTTTACGTGGCTGCTATGGGATGAGCAAGAATCGTTCTTACCTACGCATCAAAAACCACAATGCGGTATAGTGATTGCTTTTTGATCTTCAGAAAGAACCTTGTTCATTGAATTCAATTCAACTAAAGTTGCAGAAACTGACACCCACGAGCCACCTGTGTGCGAAGCACGTCGGTAGAACCAGTCTCGCGTAAGTGTACGCGTAATGTCGGTTTAGGCCGCTTCATCCAACAATACCGCAGAATCAAGAATCAACTAGTGACGGCAGGCAATATGTATATACCCACGCCCACAACTTATTTGTGTTCTACTCGTCCATATAACATCTACGCATAAACCTGGATCCGATACCACTATCGGGGAACGCAGTAATTTCAAAATTTTCTTACGCACACACAAGATCTATCATGGTGATGCATAGCAACAAGAGGGGAAGAGTGTTGTCCACGTACCCTCGTAGACTATAAGCGGAAGCGATATGATAACGTGGTTGATGTAGTCATACGTCTTCATGATCCAACCGATCCTAGTACCAAAAGTATGGCACCTCTGTGATCTGCACACGTTCGGCTCGGTGACGTCCCACGAACTCTCAATCCAGCTGAGTGTCGAGGGAGAGCTTCGTCAGCACGACGGTGTGATGATGGTGATGATGAAGCTACCATCGCAGGGCTTCGCCTAAGCACTACGATGATATGACTGAGTTGGATTATGGTGGAGGGGGGCACCGCACACGGCTAAGGGATCAATGATCAACTTGTGTGTCCTAGGGTGCCCCCTGTCCCCGTATATAAAGGAGCAAGGGGGAGGCCGGCGGGCCCTTGGAGGCGCGCCAAGGAGGGGAGGAGCCCTCCTCCTAGTAGGAGTAGGACTCCCCCTTTCGTAGTCCAACTAGGAGGAGGAAGGGGGAAGGAAGGAGAGGGGGAGAAGAGAAGGAAAGGGGGCGCCCCCCCCCCCCTTCCCTAGTCCAATTCGGTCTAGAGGGGGAGGGGCGCGCGGCCCTGCCTTGGACGGCCCTCTCTCTCTCCACTAAGGCCCATGTTGGCCCATTAGTCCCCCGGCATTCTGATAATTATCCGGTGACCCCCAGAACTCATCCGGTGTCCAAATATAGTCATCCAATATATCAATCTTTATGTCTCAACCATTTCGAGACTCCTCGTCATGTTTGTGATCATATCTGGGACTCCAAACTACCCTCAGTACATCAAAACACATAAACTCATAATACCGATCGTCACTGAATGTTAAGCGTGCGGACTCTACGGGTACAAGAACTATGTGGACATGACTGAGACACCTCTCCGGTCAATAACCAATAGCGGAACTTGGATGTTCATATTGGCTCCCACATATTCTACGAAGATCTTTATCGGTCAAACTGCATAACGATATACGTTGTTCCCTTTGTCATCGGTATGTTACTTTCCCAAGATTCGATCGTCGGTATCTCAATACCTAGTTCAATATCATTACCGGCAAGTCTCTTTACTTGTTCCGTAATGCATCATCTCGTAACTAACTCATTAGTCACATTGCGTGCAAGGCTTATAGTGATGTGAATTACCGAGAGGGCCTAGAGATTCCTCTCCAGTACTCGGAGTGACAAATCCTAATCTCGATCTATGCCAACTCAACAAACACCATCGGGGACACCTGTAGAGCATCTTTATAGTCACCCAGTTACGTTGTGATGTTTGATAGCACACTAAGTGTTCCTCCGGTATTCGGGAGTTTCATGATCTCATAGTCATAGGAACATGTATAAGTTATGGAGAAAGCAATAGCAACAAACTAAACGATCATCGTGCTAAGCTAACGGATGGGTCAAGTCAGTCACATCATTCTCTAATGATGTGATCTCGTTAATCAAATGACAACTCATGTCTATGGTTAGGAAACATAACCATCATTGATTCAATGAGCTAGTGAAGTAGAGGCATACTAGTGACATTTTGTTTGTCTATGTATTCACACATGTACTAAGTTTTCGAGTAATACAATTCGAGCATGAATAATAAAGATTTATCATGATATAAGGAAATATAAATAACAACTTTATTATTGCCTCTAGGGCATACTTCCTTCGGACGTGGTCGACTTCAGCAGGGGGGACGCGGAGTCCACCAACGGCGGCATGTCGCCAGGACAAATCCCCGACGTCTCATCTCACACCGGGGATGCATAGGTGGGTGCGGCAGTGGATTTGTTAAAATTATGCGTACTTAGGATTTGTTTTTAATGCTGGTCTTTTTTTAGCAATGTTTAGGTCAACTGGCTCTGTTTAATTACTAAAATTGCTCGATTCAGTAAGTGTGGTTTGTCTGCTATACGCTCTTTTGTGTGCCCAAATTAGCAAGTAATGTTAAATTATGCAATGACGTACCTGGAGAAATTTCCACCAAAATTTGAATTATCAAACTCATCCCATGTGCATAAAGCAAAAGAATCATTTGTGATGCACACAATCTTTCAAAGTGAATGGTCTGGCGGCACCGTGCGCAAAGTTTCCCTCCACATTTCCAAAATTTTGGCCTACCGCCAAAATATCTACCCCCGACCCCCTTCCCCCCTTCCCCACCCACTTTTCTCCCTGGCCACAAGTCACATTTCCCCTGTTTCCTCCTTCCTTCCTTCCTTGCTAAGCTATAGCCGCTTGCTCGCTCTCGCTGTCTCGCATCCTACCGCCGGGGTCGCCATGGTCTTCTTCAAAGACATCTCCAGTGATTCCTCCTCCGGCGACTACTCCTTCACCACCCGGGTATGCCTCTCTTCTATCTCTCGGGTTATGACTTGGAATGAAGGATTTTTACCCAGCGGTCGATTTGAGTCATTTCTTCCTCTTGTAGCTCCCTAAGACCATCAGTGGCAACGAATGGAGCGGGGTGGCTGAAGATCTATCTGCTCGTTGTCACCATCAATCTCCATGCGTGAAGCTAGTTGCGTTTGATTCTGTGGACAGTGGGAGGAAGTTTCTGGCATGTGCAGAGAAGGTTAGACCCTCTTTCATTGTTACAAATCATTTGTTAGATGTGATTCAGACACTGCCACGGTCCCAACCCATTCATACCACACCTTCAACCAAACGCATCCTAAGACAGTGTCACAGTTTGTACCTAGTATCTTAAATTGTTGCCATCTCATCAATGGTGCCATTAGAAAATTAGTTGGCTCCGCTTTAGCAGTTTGTGCAGCCAACTTTGGTCCATACATCCGAGCAGCCAAGCAATAAAATACTAAACTTTTTATCATCGTGGGCAGGGTGTGGCCCCCTGGAGAATTTATACGTCCATTTTGCATCATGCGTTTATATCGATATTTATTGCATTATGGGTTGTTATTACACATTATGTCACAATACTTATGCCTATTTTCTCTTATTTTACAAGGTTTACATAAAGAGGGAGAATGCCGGCAGCTGGGATTCTGGGCTAGAAAAGGAGCAAATATTAGAGACCTATTCTGCATAGCTCAAAAAGTCCTAAAACTTCACGGAAGACGTTTTCAGAATATATAAAACATACTCAGCGGAAGAAGTTCACCAGGGGGCCACACCCTGCCCACGATGGTGGGGGCGCGCCCTACCCCCCTGGGCGCGCCCCCCTACCTCATGGGCCCCCTGGTGGCCCTCCGGTGGCTATCTTCTACTATATGAAGTCTTTCGATGAGAAAAAAATCATAAGCCATCTTCTCGGACGAAACTCCGCCGCGACGAGGTGGAACCTTGGCGGAACCAATCTAGAGCTCTAGCGGAGCTGTTCTGCCGGGGAAACTTCCCTCCGGGAGGGGGAAATCATCGCCATCGTCATCACCAACGCTCCTCTGAAAGCACAAGTGCTCCCTAGGTGGTTTTGATAATTGATGACAACATATCTCTTGTTGGACTAACATTTCTATCTAGCATGTTTCAGATAAGTTCAACAATGGAGTGGCATGGACTAAAGGTTGTGGGAACTCCTTCAAGATGCTAAGGACAAAGGATTGGCTAAAGCTTCAAGCTCAAGACTCTTCATTTTACATTTTAGTGATCCAAGATCACATTGAGTCCATAGGAAAAGCCAATACTATCAAGGAGGGATGAGGTGTTGCTTAATGAGCCTCTTGCTTCATGTGCTTAGTGATATGCTCCAAAACTCTCAACTACTTTCCCATATCCACATATGACCTAAACCCTAAGCCAAACTCGGTCATACCGATTCTTTCTATCCGGCGCCACCGAGTTTCACTTGTCATAAGCCACTGCCAAACCCTAGCAATTCGGTTCTACCGATAGGGATCTCGGTCTCACCGAGATGGGATTGCAAACTCTCTGTTTCCCTTTCGTAACTTTTTGGTCTCACCGAAAAAGTGAATCGGTCCCACCGAGATTGCAATGTAAATTCAGTGTTTCCTTTTTGTAACTTTTCGGTCTCACCGAAAGAGCAAATCGGTCCCACCGAGTTTGCCTGACCAACTCTCTGGTTAGCTAATTACCAAATTCGGTCTCACCGAGTTTGTGTAATCGGTCTCACCGAGATTACGTTATGCCCAAACCCTAACCATATCGGTCCTACCGAGTTGCATGTCAGTCCCACCGAAAATCTCTAACGGTCACTAGGTTTACCTTTTCGGTCCGACCGAGTTTGTTGATTCGGTCCCACCGAGATTGGAAAACTGTGTGTAACGGTTGGATTTTGTGTGGAGGCTATATATACCCCTCCACCTCCTCTTCATTCGTGGAGAGAGCCATCAGACTAAGCCTACACTTCCAGCATCCTATTTCTGAGAGAGAACTACCTACTCATGTGTTGAGGCCAAGATATTCAATTCCTACCATATGAATCTTGATCTCTAGCCTTCCCCAAGTTGCTTTCCACTCAAATCTTCTGTCCACCAGATCCAAATCCTATGAGAGAGAGTTGAGTGTTGGGGAGACTATCATTTGAAGCACAAGAGCAAGGAGTTCATTACCTACACACCATTTGTTACTTCTTGGAGAGTGGTGTCTCCTAGATTGGCTAGGTGTCACTTGGGAGCCTCCGACAAGATTGTGGAGTTGAACCAAGGAGTTTGTAAGGGCAAGGAGATCGCCTACTTCGTGAAGATCTACCGCTAGTAAGGCAAGTCCTTCGTGGGCGATGGCCATGGTGGGATAGACAAGGTTGCTTCTTCGTGGACCCTTTGTGGGTGGTTGCTTCTTCGTGGACCCTTCGTGGGTGGAGCCCTCTGTGGACTCGCGCAACCGTTACCCTTCGTGGGTGGAGCCCTCCGTGGACTCGCGCAACCGTTACCCTTCGTGGGTTGAAGTCTCCATCGACGTGGATGTAGGACAGCACCACCTATCCAAACCACGGGAAAAACATCCGTGTCTCCAATTGCGTTTGAATTCTCCAAACCCTTCCCCTTACATTCTTGCAAGTTGCATGCTTTACATTCCGCTGCTCATATACTCTTTGCATGCTTGCTTGATATGTATTGTGTATGTTGAAATTGTGCCTAAACTCCACTTAAACCGAAAAAGCTTAAAAATTGCAACTTTAGCATTAAGTGTCTAATCACCCCCCCCCCTCTAGACACATCTACTTCTAGATCCTACATCCTCTCATCAGGAGAGGGCAATCTCCATCAACATCTTCACCAGCACCATCTCCTCTCAAAACCCTAGTTCATCTCTTGTATCCAATTCCTATCTCCAAGTCCGGGATTCGTACCCGTGGGTTGCCAGTAGTGTTAATTACTCCTTGTAGTTGATGCTAGTTGGTTTATTTGGTGGAAGATCATATGTTCAGATCCTATATGCATATTAATACCCCTTTGATTATGAACATGAATATGCTTTGTGAGTAGTTACATTTGTTCCTGAGGACATGGGAGAAGTCTTGCTATTTGTAGTCATGTGAATTTGCTCTTCGTTCGATATTTCGATGAGATGTATGTTGTCATCCCTCTAGTGGTGTTATGTGAACATCGACTGCATGAGACTTCACCATTATTTGGGCCTAGAGGAAGGCATTGGGGATTAATAAGTAGATGATGGGTTGCTAGAGTGACAGAAGCTTAAACCCTAGTTTATGCGTTGCTTCGTAAGGGGCTGATTTGGATCCATATGTTTCATGCTATGGTTAGGTTTACCTTAATACTTTTGTGGGATGCTTGCAATAGAGGTTATTCATAAGTGGGATGCTTGTCTAGGTAAGGACAGTACCCAAGCACCGGTCCACCCACATATCAGATTACCAAAGTACCAAACGTGAATCATATGAGCGTGATGAAAACTAGCTTGACGATATTCCCATGTGTCCTCGGGAGCGCTTTTCTCTATACCAGATTTTGTCCAGGATTTTCCTTTGCTACAAAAAGGATCGGGCCACCTTGCTGCACTTTATTTACTTTTGTTACTTGTTGCTCGTTACAAATTATCCTATCACAAAACTATTAGTTACCACTTATTTCAGTACTTGCAGAGAATACCTTGCTGGAAACCGCTTATCATTTCCTTCTGCTCCTCGTTGGGTTCGACACACTTACTTATTGAAAGGACTACGATAGATCCCCTATACTTGTGGGTCATCAAGACTCTTTTCTGGCTCCGTTGCCGAGGAGTGAAGCGCCTTTGGTAAGGAAAAATTTATATAGTGTGCTGAAATTTACTGTCACTTGTTACTATGGAAAGTAATCCTCTGAGGGGCTTGTTCAGGGTATCTTCACCCCGACCAGTAGAGCAAAGAGTTGCTCCTCAACCTACTGAACCTACTGAAAATGGAAATGTCTGCTTTGAAATTCCTTCGGGTATGATAGAAAAACTGCTAGCTAATCCTTTTGTAGGAGATGGAACAAAGCATCCTGATGAGCATCTAATATATGTGGATGAAGTTTGTGGATTATTTAAGCTTGCAGGTGTACCCGGAGATGTTGCTAAGAAGAAGGTCTTCCCTTTATCTTTGAAGGGAGATGCATCGACATGGTATAGGCTATGTGATGATATGGGGTCATGGAACTACGAATGATTGAAATTGGAATTTCATCAGAAGTTTTATCCTATGCATCTTCTTTATCGTGATCGCAATTATATATATAATTTTTGGCCTCGCGAAGGATAAAGCATCGCTCAAGCTTGGGGGAGGCTTAAATCAATGTTATATTCATGCCCCAATCATGAGCTCTCAAGAGAAATGATTATTCAAAATGTATATGCTCGGCTTTCTGATAACAATCGCACCATGCTTGATACTTCTTGTGCTGGCTCTTTTATGAAGAAGACTATTGAATTCAAATGGGATTTATTGGAAAGAATTAAACGCAACTCTGAAGATTGGGACCTCCACGAAGGTAAGGATTCAGGTATGACACCTAAGTTTGATTGTGTTAAATCTTTTATGGATACCGATGTTTTCCGTAAATTTAGCACTAAATATGGACTTGACTCTGAGATAGTAGCTTCTTTCTATGAATCTTTTGCTACTTATGTTGATCTCCCCAAGGAGAAGTGGTTTAAATATCATCCTCCCATAGAAGTAAAAGTAGCTGCACCTATTAAAGTTGAAGAAAAGATTATCACTTATAATGATCCTGTTGTTCCTACTTCTTATGTTGAGAAACCACATTTCCCTGATAGGATAAAGGATCATGCTAAAGCTTCAACTGTGGTTCGTAAAAGCAATATTAAAACTTATACACCTCCTGAGCAAGTTAAAGTTGAACCTAATATTGCTATTGTTAAAGATCTCTTGTCTGATAATATTGATGGGCATGTTATTTATTTCTGTGATGAAACAGCTAGAATTGTTAAACCATGTGCTAAAGATAAACCTAGATCTGTGGTAGGCATGTCTGTTATTTCTGTTAAAATAGGAGATCATTGTTATCATGGCTTATGTGATATGGGTGCCAGTGCTAGTGCAATACCTATTAGCCTATACAGAGAAATTATGCATGATATTGCACCTGTTGAGTTAGAAGATAGTGATGTCACAATTAAACTGGCCAATAGAGATACTATTTCACCAATGGGAATTGTTAGAGATGTTGAAGTATTGTGTGGGAAAACTAAATATCCTGCTGATTTTCTTGTTCTTGGTTCCCCACAAGATAGCTTTTGTCCTATTATATTTGGTAGACCCTTCCTGAACACTGTTAATGCTACCATAGATTGCAAAAGGGATGTTGTTACTATCGGTTTAGATGATATGTCTCATGAATTTAATTTCTCTAAATTTAGTAGACAACACCATGAAGAAGAATTACCTAGTAAGGATGAAATTATTGGTCTTGCTTCTATTGCCGTACCTCCTAGTGATCCTTTAGAACAATATTTGCTAGACCATGAAAATGATGTGTTTATGAATGAAAGAAGGGAAATAGATGAAGTATTCTTTAAACAGGAACCTATTCTGAAAAACAATTTACCTGTTGAAATCCTAGGGGATCCTCCTCCACCCAAGGGTGATCCCGTGTTTGAGCTTAAACCGTTGCCTAATACTCTTAAATATGCTTATCTTGATGAGAAAAAGATATATCATGTTATTATTTGTGCTAACCTTTCAGAGCATGAGGAAGAGAGATTATTGAAAACTCTGAAGAAGCACCGTGCTGCTATTGGGTATACTCTTGATGATCTTAAGGGCATTAGTCCCACTCTATGTCAACATAAAATAAATTTGGAAGAAGATGGTAAACCAGTTCATGATCATCAACGACGACTGAATCCTAAAATGAAAGAAGTGGTAACAAAGGAAATACTAAAGCTCCTTGAGGGAGGTATAATCTATCCAGTTGCTGATAGTTAGTGGGTAAGCCCTATCCATTGTGTCCCTAAGAAGGGAGGTATTACTGTCGTTCCTAATGATAAAGATGAATTGATTCCTCAAATAATTATTACAGGTTATAGGATGGTAATTGATTTCCGCAAATTAAATAAGGCCACTAAAAAGGATCATTACCCCTTACCTTTTATCGATCAAATGCTAGAAAGATTATCTAACCATACATATTTTTGCTTTCTAGATGGTTATTCTGGTTTCTCTCAAATACCTGTGTCAGCCAAAGATCAATCAAAGACTACTTTTACTTGCCCTTTTGGTACTTTTGCTTATAGATGTATGCCTTTTGGTTTATGTAATGCACCTGCTACCTTTCAAAGATGCATGATGGCTATATTCTCTGACTTTTTGAAAAGATTTGTGAGGTTTTCATGGACGATTTCTCTGTCTATGGATCTTCTTTGATGATTGCTTGAGCAACCTTGATCGAGTTTTGCAGAGATGTGAAGAAACTAATCTTGTCTTGAATTGGGAAAAGTGCCACTTTATGGTTAATGAAGGTATTGTATTGGGGCATAAAGTTTCCGAAAGAGGTATTGAAGTTGATAAAACCAAGGTTGATGATATTGAAAAGATGCCATGTCCCAAGGACATCAAAGGTATAAGAAGTTTCCTTGGTCATGCCGGGTTTTATAGGAGGTTCACTAAGGACTTCTCAAAAATTTCTCGGCCTCTGACTAATTTATTACAAAAAGATATACCATTTGTCTTTGATGATGATTGTGTAGAAGCATTTGAAATACTTAAGAAAACATTGATCTCTGCACCTATTGTTCAGCCACACGATTGAAATTTACCCTTTGAAATTATGTGTGATGCTAGTGATCATGTTGTAGGTGTTGTTCTAGGGCAAAGGGTTGATAAGAAATTAAATGTTATTCAATATGCTAGTAAAACCCTAGACAATGCTCAAAGAAATTATGCTGGTACTGAAAAGGAATTCTTAGCAGTTGTATTTGCTTGTGATAAGTTCAGACCTTATATTGTTGATTCTACAGTAACTATTCACACTGGTCATGCTGCTATTAAATATCTTATGGAAAAGAAAGATGCTAAACCTAGACTTATTAGATGGGTTCTCTTGCTACAAGAATTTGACTTACATATTGTTGATAGAAAGGGAGCTGAGAACCCCATTGCAGACAACTTGTCTAGGTTAGAAAATGTGCTTGATGACCCACTACCTATTGATGATAGCTTTCCTGATGAGCAATTAAATGTCATAAATACTTCTCATACTGCTCCATGGTATGCTGATTATGCTAATTACATTGTTGCTAAGTTTATACCACCTAGTTTCACATATCAGCAAAAGAAAAGGTTATTCTATGATTTAAGGCATTACTTTTGGGATGACCCACATCTTTATAAAGAAGGAGTAGATGGTGTTATTAGATGTTGTGTACCTGAGCATGAACAGTAACAGATCCTACGCAAGTGTCACTCCGAAGCTTATGGAGGACACCATGCTGGAGATAGAACTGCACATAAGGTATTGCAATCTGGTTTTTATTGGCCTACTCTCTTCATAGATGCCCGTAAGTTTGTCTTATCTTGTGATGAATGTCAAAGAATTGGTAATATTAGTAGACGTCAGGAAATGCCTATGAACTATTCACTTGTTATTGAACCATTTGATGTTTGGGGCTTTGACTATATGGGACCATTTCCTTCCTCTAATGGTTATACACATATTTTAGTTGATGTTTATTACGTTACTAAGTGGGTAGAAGCTATTCCAACTAGTAGTGTTGACCATAACATCTCTATTAAAATACTTAAAGAAGTTATTTTACAAGATTTGGAGTCCCTAGATATTTAATGACTGATGGTGGTTCACATTTTATTCATGGTGCCTTCCGTAAAATGCTTGCTAAATATGATGTTAATCATAGAATTGCATCTCCTTATCACCCGCAGTCTAGTGGTCAAGTAGAATTGAGTAATAGAGAGCTCAAAGTAATTTTGCAAAAGACTGTTAATAGATCTAGAAAGAATTGGTCCAATAAACTTGATGATGCATTATGGGCCTATAGAACTGCATATAAAAATCCTATGGGTATGTCTCCGTATAAAATGGTTTATGGAAAAGCATGTCACTTACCTTTCGAACTAGAACACAAAGCATATTGGGCTATTAAGGAGCTCAATTATGATTTTAAACTTGCCGGTGAGAAGAGGTTATTTGATATTAGCTCACTCGACGAATGGAGAACCCAAGCCTATGAAAATGCCAAGCTGTTTAAAGAAAAAGTTAAAAGATGGCATGACAAAAGGATACAAAAGCGTGAGTTTAATGTAGGTGATAATGTACTGCTATACAACTCTCGTTTAAGATTTTTTGTAGGAAAACTTCTCTCTAAATGGGAAGGTCCTTACGTTATCGAGGAGGTCTATCGTTCCGGTGCCATAAAAATCAACAACTTCGAAGGCACAAATCCGAAGGTGGTGAACGGTCAAAGAATCAAACATTATATCTCAAGTAATCCCATAAATGTTGAAACAAATGTTATTGAAACCGTAACCCTGGAGGAATACATAAGGGACACTTTTCGGGACATTTCAGACTCCGAAAAGGAATATGCATGTGGTACGGTAAGTAAACCGACTCCAAAATAGTTTTTAAGGCAATATTTCTCCGTTTTGGAATATTTAGAAAAATAGAAAAATAAGAAGCAGCCCGGGAAGGACACGAGGGCTCCACGAGGGTGGAGGGCGTGCCCTACCCCCCTGGGCGCGCCCCCTACCTCGTGGGCACCTCGTGCGCTCTCCGGACTCCGTTTTCATACACTACACGTATTTTGGTCGGTAAAAATTCATTATATAATCTCCCGGACGTTTTGACTCCCGTATCACGCAAAAATCTCCAGTTTTTGTTTCGAGCTATTTTTCTGACAGATCCAGGTCGTCATGTCGTCTTCAAACGCCCCCAAGGACTAGTTCTTCGAGAAGGTCATCAACCCCTACCTTGCAGAAGTGCTGCAACACCCTCAAACCATTGAGATGCATGAGGGGTTGTTGCACATCCGCGATGCTGAGGGACCAAGGAAGACCGGAAGCACGGAGGCAAGGCTCGAGGCATTGGAGCAAGAAGTTTTCAAGTGTCAGGAGATGGTGGAGCGTGGACTCGATTCCAATCACATTATGATCACGGAGTTCACCAACAACCACAAGCTGGATGTCAAGGACATTGGGGAGGCCATCTTCAAGCTTCATGAGAAAAACGAGCACCTCCAAGCCCAGATCTATGACCAGCAAAACCAAAACTATGAGTATGAATATAGATTCAAGAGGATGAGTTTGGCTACATATTTGAGGCTTCAGGAGACTCGATCATCCTTCTATGATGGTGAGCCTATGTCTTGGAAGAAGGACGACAAGCCTACGCCATCAACAAAATCATCACCGTCTCCACCAACAAAGAAGAATTGAGCATCTGGTATGGGCACTCCCCTTGGCAACTGCCAAGCTTGGGGGAGTGCCCCGGTATCGTATCACCATCACTTTTATCTTTACCGTTTTTCTTAGTTTGATCCTTTTGGTAATATCTTGATCTAGTAGAATAAAAGTTCTTAGTATGATCTAGTTGTGAGTTTTGCTTTACAATTCCTCTATGTAATCGAGTCCGTGGGCTATATAATAAAGATTAGTGTTGAGTTAAGGGCTTGAATATTTTGCCATGATCTTAAGTGAATAAAAGAAAAGAGAAAGAAATAAAAAGAAATAAAGAGATCATATGGATCTCGTGGAGAGTAATGAGCTCACATAGAAAAAGTATGATGAATAAAAGTTGTTGAGAGTTGACAAGCATAGTTTTGGTCATCGTTGCAATTAATAGGAAGTAATAAAGAAAGAGAGGTCTTCACATATAGATATACTATCTTGGACATCTTTTATGATTGTGAGCACTCATTAAAATATGACATGCTAAAGAGTTGACGTTGGACAAGAAAGACAACGTAATGGGTTATGTTTTCTTACATCTGAGATAAATTATATTGTCATGGATCATCCAACATGGTTGAGCTTGCCTTTCCCACTCATGCTAGCCAAATTCATCGCACCAAGTAGAGATACTACTTGTGCTTCCAAATACCCTTAAACCAGTTTTGCCATGAGAGTCCACCATATCTACCTATGGATTGAATAAGATCCTCCAAGTAAGTTGTCATCGGTGCAAGCAATAAAAATTGCTCTCTAAATATGTATGACTTATTAGTGTGGGAGAAAATAAACTTTATACGATCATGTGATATAGAAGAAATAAAAGCGACAGACTGCATAATAAAGGTCCATATCACAAGTGGCAATATAAAGTGGCATTCTTTCGCATTAAGATTTTGTGCATCCAACCGTAAAAGCGCATGACAACCTCTGCTTCCCTCTGCGAAGGGCCTATCTTTTACTTTTATCTCCCACCTTGCATAAGAGGCATGGTGATCTTCACCCTTCCTTTTTACATTTTATCCTTCGGCAAGCACAGTATGTTGGAAAGAACTTGGTATATATGGCTAATTGGATGTGAGTTTTCATGAACTATTATTCTTGACATTACCCTTGAGGTAAAACGTTGGGAGGCAAAATTATAAGCCCCTATCTTCCTCTGTGTTTGTAGCGACCAGACCTCAAACAGTCTGATCTCTGTGCTCCGGTGTCATCCCTGGATCAGTAATGCTGACACCACACAGTACTCAAAGGATTTATAGCAGAGTAGCAATCACACACTTATTACATCGAGTGTCTCATAAGAGAACTTATTACAATAAATATGGCTTAAGGCCATCTAATAACGATAACAGCGGAAGGCTTGGAAGATAAGTGAGTCCATCAACTCCAACGGCATCACTGAGTATAGAACCACGACCCAAAACTCCTTAATCATCGTCTGAAAAGTCTGCAACATTAACGTTGCAGCCCGAAAACGGGTCAGCACATGGAATATGCTGGCAAGGTAACACATAGAGAGTAATGGAATGAAACAGCTATACTATATGCATATTTGGCTGGTGGAAAGCTCTATGGTTACAGTTTTGCATAAAGCCAATTTTTCCCTACTTCAAAGGAATAAAAAAATTAACTATCATGGTAGTTGTTAAACATTGAGAATGGTTGACAGCATTCTCAATCCCAATTAAACATCATCGTTAAACATAACCCAACAAAATTAATTTAGAGTAACATGTTGAGATTCACATGATAATCCAGGTACTAGATACTCAAGATGTCCATAACCGGGGACATGGCTAATCATGATTAGTTTATTACACTCTGTAGAGGTTTGCGCACTTTTCCTCACAAGACTCGATCGCCTCCGTTGGGTTTCTCGCACTACAGGGTGTTTGAGAAGACAAATGACCGAGACATAGTCTTTCAGAAGCGCTAGCACCTTACGATCGGGTAGACCGTACCACCTACATCCCCTACATCTGCTAGTCTACCACTGTAAGAGTTCGCACGACTTAGTCAACTATGCTAGAGCCCATAATAGCTTGTGGCTGCACACGGAAGTTTCTAGTATGAATAGTCTCATGATCCCTTTGAGCCTGGGTGGCGGTCCAAAAGAAAACAGGCAAGTCCTGGAATACCCAGGTGCCTCAATCCACCCAGATGTGTGTTTAAGTTGCCACCTTAGATAAACCATTAATTAAAAAACTCACACCTGTCATGGATATCACTCACCCAATCCACGTCTACTAGCATAGCATGGCATAATAAGCAAACGTAGAAGTAACTCCCAAAGGTTTGATAATAAACAGGTAATAGGTACTAACTCAACTACTTCCCATCCCACAATTTAATTAGATCCTAATCATGCAATTTGTGAGGATTGATCTAATGCAATAAAACTGGGTAGTAGGAAAAATATGATCAAAGTGTTACTTGCCTTGCTGATGATCCGTGAAACCTAGAGATTCGAAGTAACAGGCGGCGCACTACGGGTATTCTATCGCAGACAAACAAACAAGCATACAATAAGTACTCATCTAATGCATGGGTAAAACTCAAATAAGAGATTTAACCAGAAGGTTCAACTTAAGAACTCCGGTTGGCAAAAAGAATCAAATCGAACGAAGCAACGAAAGTCAAACGGCGAAAGAAAACAACTTCGTTCTACTAATCTGGATCTAGGGCAAATTTTACAGTAGCAAAATCTTGTTTAAGTTGGCTAAACGAATAGAGGGTTTCGAGACGAAACTCCAGGCGCTTGAATCGCCTGATTCCGATAAACGAGCGAAAAGTTATACTAAAACGAAAATCGGATCAGGAATCGCGATCAGAAAAATCGCGGATTTAATCCCAGAAAAAGAAAAACGACGAACGCTCGCTAAATTAAATAAACCGAAAAAATCGATCTATTTAAAAAACCGAATCTAAAAAAACCGACGGAAAATCGATCGGTTTTCTAAAAAAACGGGCACGGATTTCGAGGCGGCGGCGAACCTCGGCGAGCGTGCGGGCGGGGCGGCGCGGCGGCGGCGG
>NC_041380.1:284927052-285015705 GCF_002162155.2 Triticum dicoccoides | reverse complement strand
CGCACAAGGTGAACATTTATTTGGGACCTAAATGCAATTTTGCATAACGCACATTTTTCCTAAATTCAAATAAAACACCGAAAAACTCCGAAATAAAATCTTATTTGATTTTATTATTTGATCCTCAATATTTCTTTATTTTAGAAAAGTCATTTTATTCCCTCTCTCATATTATTGTAATAGAAATAATTGATGATAAAATAAATAAAATCAAATGATCCTATTCTCAAAATTTGAGAAAACTCAAATATGAAAATAACAAAATCCCCAACTCTCTCCGTGGGTCCTTGAGTTGCGTTGAATTTCTAGGATCAACCAAAAGCAAAATAAAATATGGTATGCAATGATGATCTAATGTATAACATTCCAAATTGGAAATTTGGGATGTTACAAACCTACCCCCCTTAAGATGAATCTCGCCCTCAAGATTCGGGTTGGCTAGAAAATAGGTGAGGGTGTACCTTGAGCAAATCTTCTTCTCGTTTCCAGGTGGCTTCATCCTCTGTGTGGTGGCTCCACTGAACTTTGCAAAACTTGATAACCTTGCTGTGGGTAACTCGGCTGGCAAACTCGAGGATCTTAATTGGTTTCTCCTCGTAGGTCAAATCGTTATCCAACTGAATGGTTTCCAAAGGCACTGTGTCTCTCAAAGGTATGTCAGCCATCTCCACGTGGCACTTCTTTAACTGAGAAACGTGGAACACATCATGAACTCCTGACAATCCTTCGAGCAATTCCAACTTGTAGGCCACTTCTCCCATACGCTCCAAAACTCGATATGGTCCTACAAATCGTGGCGCTAACTTCCCTTTAACTCCAAAACGCTTTGTTCCCCGAAGTGGAGATACTCGAAGATAAGCTCTATTTCCGACTTCGTAAACTGTCTCCTTGCGTTTAGAATCTGCATAACTTTTCTGCCTGGACTGGGCTATCTTGAGCCTATCGCGAATCAACTTCACCTTCTGTTCAGACTCTTTAATCAAGTCAGGTCCAAACAACTGGCGGTCTCCAACTTCGTCCCACGACAACGGTGTCCTGCACCTCCTTCCGTACAAGGCTTCGAAAGGGGCCATCTTTAAACTGGTTTGGTAACTATTGTTGTAAGAGAACTCTGCATATGGCAAATTATCGTCCCAACTAGATCCGTAATCTAGCGCACAAGCTCTCAGCATATCCTCCAAAATCGGATTAACTCTCTCGGTCTGTCCATCTGTTTGGGGATGAAAAGCTGTACTGAATTCTAGCCTGGAACCCAAAGTTTCGTGCATCTGCTTCCAGAACTTTGAGGTAAACTGGGTTCCTCTATCTGATATGATACTCCTTGGAACTCCATGCAAACATACGATCCTGGTCATGTATATCTTTGCCAACTTAGCACTGGTGTAAGTGGTCTTTACTGGGATGAAATGAGCTACTTTCGTCAATCGATCAACTACAACCCAAATCGAGTCATAGCCTGAACGAGTCATGGGCAATCCCGTGATAAAATCCATGCCTAACTTATCCCACTTCCATTCGGGTATCGGCAATGGTTGTAACAATCCTGCTGGCTTCTGATGCTCTGCCTTTACTGTCTGACATACATCACAAATTGTTGCATACTCCGCAATATCCTTCTTCATTCCGGTCCACCAGAAAATATCCTTCAGATCCAAATACATCTTGGTATTTCCTGGGTGAATTGAATACGGTGAGTCGTGTGCCTCTTGCAGTATCAACTTCCTGATCTCCGGGTCATTGGGCACATAAATGCGGTCTCCAAACCATAGGGTATCGTGCTCATCCTCACGAAATCCTTTAGCTTTTCCTTTGCTAAGTTTCTCCTTTATAGCGGCAATCTCTTTGTCGGTCCTTTGAGCTTCCCTGATTCTATCCATCAAGGTTGACTGAATCTCCAATGCTGCTACATAGCCTCTTGAAACTATTTCCGAACATAGTTCATGAAGATTTACTGCTAACTCACTTGGTATTTCTCCCGTCATTAATGTATTGACATGGCTCTTACGGCTTAATGCGTCAGCTACTACATTAGCCTTTCCGGGGTGATAATGCAATCTCATATCATAATCCTTGATGAGCTCCTCCTTTGTCTGAGATTCAACTCCTTCTGTGTGAAAATGTACTTCAAACTCTTATGATCCGTGTACACCTCACAATGATTTCCGATGAGGAAATTCCTCCATGTTTTCAAAGCATGCACTACAGCTGGTAACTCCAAATCATGTGTGGCATAATTCAACTCATGAGGTTTCAGTTGTCTTGAGGCATATGAAACAACTCTCCCTTCCTGCATAAGCACTGCTCCAAGTCCTCGACGTGAAGCGTCACAATACACCTCATAATCTTTGGTCTGGTCTGGCAAAATCAACACTGGTGAGGTAACCAAATGTTTCTTCAACTCCTGGAAACTAGCCTCACATTGCTCCGTCCATATGAACTTGGTGTCTTTCTTCAACAACGCAGTCATAGGCTTCGCAATCTTTGAGAAATTCTCAATAAATCTCCGGTAGTATCCTGCGAGTCCAAGAAAACTCCGGATCTCTCCCACGGTGGTTGGTGCTTACCACTTGGTCAAGGTATCAACTTTAGTGGGATCTACTACTATACCTTCTCCAGATATAACGTGTCCGAGGAATCCTACTTCCTTCAACCAAAACTCACATTTGCTGAACTTGGCATATAACTGGTGTTCTCTGAGCTTTCCAAGTACCAAACGCAAATGCTCCTTATGCTCCTCTTCATTCTTCGAATAAACCAGGATATCATCAATGAACACTACGACGAACTTATCCAAAAACTCCATAAATACTTTGTTCATCATGTTCATAAAATATGCGGGTGTGTTAGTCAGACCAAATGACATAACGGTATACTCGTACAGCCCATACTTGGTGGTAAAAGCTGTCTTAGGAATATCCTGTTCTCGAATCTTCAACTGGTGGTATCTTGATCGCAGATTGATCTTGGAAAATACCTTAGCTCCTTGCAATCGATCAAACAAATCATTCATCATTGGTAGTGGGTACTTGTTCTTGATTATTACTTCATTCAATCCTCGATAATCAACAACCATCCTTAACGATCCATCCTTCTTCTCCACTAGAAGTACTGGCGATCCCCAAGGCGAAGAACTTGGGCGGATATATCCCTTATCCAGTAACTCCTTAATTTGCTTCTTAATTTCCACCAAATCCTTTGCTGGCAACCTATATGATCTCTTTGATATTGGCCCTCTGCCTGGCAATAGCTCAATCAAAAACTCAATATCTCTATCCGGTGGCATGCCTGGCAACTCCTCTGGAAATACTTCAGGGAAATCCCTTACCACTGGTACTTCCTCCTGCACAACTCCTGTTAGGCATTTTACTTGAGTCCTCTTTGGCACATGTAGGGATACATACTTGATCCTTCTCCCTTCTGGGGTGGTAAGCAAAATTGACTTACTAGCACATTCAATATTCCCTTCATACTTTGATAACCAATCCATGCCTAATATCACATCCAATCCTTGGGATTCCAATACTATTAGGTTTGAGGGAAAAACATAGTTACCAATCCTTAATGGTAACCGATCACACCATAGACTAGCCACATACTCTGCTCCAGGCGAGGTTACTAACATGGGTGACCTAAGGGCTTGGGTTGATAGGTTATACTTATCCACAAATCCCCTTGAGATGTATGAATGCGATGCACCAGTATCAAAAAGAACGAGCGCAGTAAATGACTTAACCAAAAACTTACCTATTACTGCATCAGGCTGAGCTTCAACCTCCTCCACGCTAATGTGGTTCACTTGTCCCTTGTTGAAAGGGTTCGGCTTCTTCCCAGAACTTCCATTGCCATTTTGGCCTTCAGGACATTCATTGGCATAATGTCCGGTCTTCTGACACTTAAAGCAAGTGACTTGGCTCAGGTCCTTCTTGGCTGGGGTATATGGGTTGGTGCGATTCTGGTCGTTGTTTCCTCCATTGCCATTACCATTCTTGGTGCCATTGTGATTGTGCGAGCTACCTCCTCCATGGGTATGCTGAAAATGTCCTCCCGGTCTAGGCGTAAAACGTGGCTTCTGCTGAGCTCCTGAATTGTACTTCCCTTGTCCATACTTCCTATTGCGATTCTTAATTTGTTGTTGCTTCCCTTCAATCATAAGAGCAAGATCTACCAACTCCTGGTAGTTGTTGAAGGTTGCTACCATCAACTGCATGCTCAACTCGTCATTCAGTCCTTCCAGAAACTTCTCCTGCTTAGTTGCATCCGTAGCAACGTCATCTGGTGCATAACGTGCTAACTTACTAAAGTCCTCCACATACTGGCCAACTGTCCGTCCTCCTTGGCGCAAGTTGCGAAACTCACGCTTCTTCATGGCCATAGCTCCTGCTGAAACATGTGCAGTACGAAAAGCCTACTGAAACTGGTCCCATGTGATAGTGTCGACTGGGAAAGTGGCTGTGAAATTCTCCCACCATGATGTTGCGGGTCCTTCTAGCTGATGTGCGGCAAACTTCACCTTCTCCGCATCTGTGCATCCTACTGTGATCAATTCCCTAGCTGTCTTGTGGAGCCAATCATATGCTACTATCGGCTCGGTGCTACTGGAAAACACGGGCGGATTCAGCCTAAGAAAACGGGCTAAGTGATCAACAGGTGGTGGTGGTGGTGGGTTATTGTTGTTATTCCCCTGATTCTGATTCTGGACTAGCAACTGCATCAATGTGTTCTGCTGCTGGATCAACTGAGTGAGCTCCGGTGGAAAGGCAAATCTGGGGTCACATCTCGGAGGCATCTGAGGGTTTAGAAAAGATGAGATGTAAGAATAGAGGGGGTCTAAAGAGAAAACACTACCCATATGCACATGAGGCAAAAGCAAACAATTCACTTCATTCAATCAAACAAGGGCATACAATCGATCTATCTATCGCAAAAGTGCTCGGACTACTATATTTACATGGTGGACTACTACTACTGATGAGGTGGTCTACTAGAAATATTCTTCGGTTGCAGACTCCATGATATCTGCTCCAGCTTCATCAACATAGTCATCATCGCTACTATCTGGATCCGAGTCGGTGCCGTCGATGATGATGTAGTCTTCCGGGCTAATCTCCTTGGGTTCTTCGTCTTCATCTACTGGCGTAGGGCCTCCCATAAATATTCCAATCTTATTGATCAGGTCGTCATTCTTCTCCACGAATACTTCAATTTCCTCTTCATAATCTTCACGTGTATCCTTGAGTTCTTCCTCCAGTTCCTTGATTCTAGTCTTAGCCTTCTTCAGATCTATCATGTCGGCGCACATCTGGTTCTCCTATCGTCGAATGTGCTGGTTTAACTCCTGGATAAAAGCTGTGATTGATCTATCCTTCCTGGTGCTGATCATCTCCCAGTGTTCATCTCGGCGCCCACAAATCTGGTAGATAGTATCCTTGAGATCCTTGCGGTAGACTTCTCCAATGCGTCCCATGGCGATGTGAGCTGCCGTGCTCTTTCCTAGACTCCAAGTTGGTGCATCAAAATAAAACTCTATGGGCTCAGTGACTGGCATGAACGTCCTTCCTAGAACTTGAACATGAATCATCCAGCGCTCTTCTTCAGGTAAAGTGGCATTGTAGGTTCCGGTGAAGCTTGGTATTCCTATATTCATGTATCTAGTGACTTCCTTCAAGTGACGTCCAAAGGGTGTATCTTCATCTGGTTGCGTGAACTTGTTCCTTGCATCTTCCATCCTAAAGAGTAGAAAAGGTGAGAAGTCAGAAGAGAAGAGAGTGAAAAGTGATCTAGGTCTTTTAGCTTAGTGGTCGTGTCCTACAGTTAGCGTGTGCTCTGATACCATCTCTGTAGCGACCAGACCTTAAATAGTCTGATCTCTGTGCTCCGGTGTCATCCCTGGATCAGTAATGCTGACACCACACAGTACTCAGAGGATTTATAGCAGAGTAGCAATCACACACTTATTACATCGAGTGTCTCATAAGAGAACTTGTTACAATAAATATGGCTTAAGGCCATCTAATAACGATAACAGCGGAAGGCTTGGAAGATAAGTGAGTCCATCAACTCCAACGGCATCACTAAGTATAGAACCACGACCTAAAACTCCTTAATCATCGTATGAAAAGTCTGCAACATTAACGTTGCAGCCCGAAAACGGGTCAGCACATGGAATATGCTGGCAAGGTAATACATAGAGAGTAATGGATGAAACAGCTATACTATATGCATATTTGGCTGGTGGAAAGCTCTATGGTTACAGTTTTGCGTAAAGCCAATTTTTCCCTACTTCAAAGGAATAAAAAAATTTAACTATCATGGTAGTTGTTAAACATTGAGAATGGTTGACAGCATTCTCAATCCCAATTAAACATCATCGTTAAACATAACCCAACAAAATTAATTTAGAGTAACATGTTGAGATTCACATGATAATCCAGGTACTAGATACTCAAGATGTCTATAACCGGGGACACGGCTAATCATGATTAGTTTATTACACTCTGCAGAGGTTTGCGCACTTTTCCCCACAAGACTCGATCGCCTCCGTTGGGTTTCTCGCACTACAGGTGTTTGAGAAGACGGATGACCGAGACATAGTCTTTCAGAAGCGCTAGCACCTTACGATCGGGTAGACCGTACCACCTACATCCCCTACATCTGTTAGTCTACCACTGTAAGAGTTCGCATGACTTAGTCAACTATGCTAGAGCCCATAATAGTGTGGCTGCACATGGAAGTTTCTAGTATGAATAGTCTCATGATCCCTTTGAGCCTGGGTGGCGGTCCAAAAGAAAACAGGCAAGTCCTGGAATACCCAGGTGCCTCAATCCACCCAGATGTGTGTTTAAGTTGCCACCTTAGATAAACCATTAATTAACAAACTCACATCTGTCATGGATATCACTCACCCAATCCACGTCTACTAGCATAGCATGGCATAATAAGCAAACGTAGAAGTAACTCCCAAAGGTTAGATAATAAACAGGCAATAGGTACTACCTCAACTACTTCCCATCCCACAATTTAATTAGATCCTAATCATGCAATGTGTGAGGATTGATCTAATGCAATAAAACTGGGTAGTAGGAAAAGTATGATCAAAGTGTTACTTGCCTTGCTGATGATCCGTGAAACCTAGAGATTCGAAGTAACAGGCGGCACACTCCGGGTATTCTATCGCAGACAAACAAACAAGCTTACAATAAGTACTCATCTAATGCACGGGTAAAACTCAAATAAGATATTTAACCAGAAGGTTCAACTTAAGAACTCCTGTTGGCAAAAAGAATCAAATCGAACGAAGCAACGAAAGTCAAACGGCGAAAGAAAACAACTTTGTTCTACTAATCTGGATCTATGGCAAATTTTACAGTAGCAAAATCTTGTTTAAGCTGGTTAAACGAATAGAGGGTTTCGAGACGAAACTCCAGGCGCTTGAATCGCCTGATTCCGATAAACGAGCGAAAAGTTATACTAAAACGAAAATCGGATCAGGAATCACGATCAGAAAAATCGCGAATTTAATCCGAGAAAAAGAAAAATGACGAACGCTCGCTAAATTAAATAAACCGGAAAAACCGATATATTAAAAAAATGAATCTAAAAAACGACGGAAAACCGATCGGTTTTCTAAAAAAACAGGCACGGATTTCGAGGCGGCGGTGAACCTCGGCGAGCGTGCGGGTGGGGCGGCGGCTCCGGCGCGGCGGCGCAGCGGCGGCGGCGGCGGGCGGCGAGCGGCGCGGCGGCGGCGGCAGCGGGCGGCGAGCGGCGCGGCGGCGGCGGCGGGGTCGGGCGGCTGGGGCGGCTCGGGGCTAGGGTTCCCCCCGGGCTCGGCCGGCTTATAAAGCCACCTCGGGCCGGAGTCCTAGCCGGACACGACCCGTAGGTCGGTTGGTTTTTTTTATATTACGCGCAGAAGAAAAATAAAAAGAAATACTAAACGGACTCCAAAAATTCCAAAATAAATTTTCGCGGGCTTCTAAAATCAAGCGGCACAAGGTGAACATTTATTTGGGACCTAAATGCAATTTTGAAAAGCGCACATTTTTCCTAAATTCAAATAAAACACCGAAAAACTCCGAAATAAAATCTTATTTGATTTTATTATTTGATCCTCAATATTTCTTTATTTTGGGAAAGTCATTTTATTCCCTCTCTCATATTTTTGTAATATAAATAATTGATGATAAAATAAATAAAATCAGATGATCCTATTCTCAAAATTTGAGAAAACTCGAATATGAAAATAACGAAATCCCCAACTCTCTCCGTGGGTCCTTGAGTTGCGTAGAATTTCTAGGATCAACCAAAAGCAAAATAAAATATGGTATGCAATGATGATCTAATGTATAACATTCCAAATTGGAAATTTGGGATGTTACAGTCCGATTAAAACTCCATACCCATAAGTATTGCGTGAGTGTCAGCAATTGTGAAAGACTATACGATAGTTGAGTATGTGGACTTGCTGAAAAGCTCTTATATATTGACTCTTTCCTATGTTATGATAAATTGCAATTGCTCCAATGACTGAGATTATAGTTTGTTAGTTGTCAATGAAGTTTATGATTCATACTTGAAATTGTGATTGATTTACTACTCTAGCATAAGAAATTATATGACAAGAATTATATAAGTTGATGTTCTAAGAATGATCATGATGCCCTCATGTCCGTATTTTATTTTTATCGACACCTATATCTCTAAACATGTGGACATATTTTTCGATTTCGGCTTTCGCTTGAGGACAAGAGAGGTCTAAGCTTGGGGGAGTTGATACGTCCATTTTGCATCATGCTTTTATATCGATATTTATTGCATTATGGGCTGTTATTACACATTATGTCGCAATACTTATGCCTATTCTCTCTTATTTTACAAGGTTTACATAAAGAGGGAGAATGCCAGCAGCTGGGATTCTGGGCTGGAAAAGGAGCAAATATTAGAGACCTATTCTGCACAGCTCCAAAAGTCCTAAAACTTCACGGAAGACGTTTTCAGAATATATAAAAAATACACAGCGGAAGAAGTTCACCAGCGGGCCACACCCTGCCCACGAGGGTGGGGGCGCGCCCTACCCCCTGGGCACGCCCCCCTACCTCGTGGGCCCCCTGGTGGCCCTCCGGTGGCTATCTTCTGCTATATGAAGTCTTTCGATGAGAAAAAAATCATAAGCCATCTTCTCGGACGAAACTCCGGCGCCACGAGGCGGAACCTTGGCGGAACCAATCTAGGGCTCTGGTGGAGCTGTTCTGCCGGGGAAACTTCCCTCCGGGAGGGGGAAATCATCGCCATCGTCATCACCAACGCTCCTCTCATCGGGAGAGGGCAATCTCCATCAACATCTTCACTAGCACCATCTCCTCTCAAAACCCTAGTTCATCTCTTGTATCCAATTCCTATCTCCAAGTCCGGGATTCGTACCCGTGGGTTGCCAGTAGTGTTAATTACTCCTTGTAGTTGATGCTATTTGGTTTATTTGGTGGAAGATCATATGTTCAGATCCTATATGCATATTAATACCCCTCTGATTATGAACATGAATATGCTTTGTGAGTAGTTACGTTTGTTCCTAAGGACATGGGAGAAGTCTTGCTATTAGTAGTCATGTGAATTTGGTCTTCGTTCGATATTTTGATGAGATGTATGTTGTCATCCCTCTAGTGGTGTTATGTGAACGTCGACTACATAACACTTCACCATTGTTTGGGCCTCGATAAAGGCATTAGGGAGTAATAAGTAGATGATGGGTTGCTAGAGTGACAGAAGCTTAAACCCTAGTTTATGCGTTGCTTCGTAAGGGGCTGATTTGGATCCATATGTTTCATGCTATGGTTAGGTTTACCTTAATACTTTTATTGTAGTTGCGGATGCTTGCAATAGAGGTTAATCATAAGTGGGATGCTTGTCCAAGTAAGGACAGTACCCAAGCACCGGTCCATCCACATATCAGATTATCAAAGTACTGAACGTGAATCATATGAGCGTGATGAAAACTAGCTTGACGATATTCCCATGTGTCCTTGGGAGCGCTTTTCTCTATACCAGAGTTTGTCCAGGCTTGTCCTTTGTTACAAAAAGGCTTGGGCCACCTTGCTGCACTTTATTTACTTTTGTTACTTGTTGCTCGTTACAAATTATCCTATCAGAAAACTATATGTTACCACTTATTTCAGTACTTGCAGAGAATACCTTGCTAGAAACCGCTTATCATTTCCTTCTGCTCCTCGTTAGGTTCGACACTCTTACTTATCGAAAGGACTATGATAGATCCCCTATACTTGTGGGTCATCAAGAATGAGCTCAGATTTTTTAAACTAGACTTTGCTAAAGATGCTGTTGGCGAAGGAGGAGGCACTTTCCCAGTTGGCCCGTGCAAAACAGGTTCTTACTGAACTGAAAGCAGAGGTGGATAAGACGAGCCTGGATGATCTCGATTAGGGAAATGAATATATTGTTCTTATGAAGTTGAACTAGCTATATGTTGTACTGTGATGTTTTCATGTAGCTACCATACTGTGATGTTATAATATATTTATGTGCCTGATATGAAATCGGCAAACAACTATTCGATATGAAATGTGAGTTTGCGTAATTCTGGAATTATTAATTGTAAACTAATAAACCTGCTAAATGTGTCATGGACCTTTGCAAACGGTTCTAGCAGAAAAAGCGCTTGCGATGGATAGCCCAATGCCACACAGCTTTCTTCATCAAATCGTGTGTGATATAGTTGATAAAAGCAAACAGTTAACCATGGAAAACCGCTTGTGATAGTTACACCTTTCACACACGAGCCTACACATAAAACTGTGTGGAACATACGTCCGAACAGAAACGTGTTCCCTAGATTGACTGTGTGGGATGTACATAAGAACAGAAACGTGTTCCTTAGATTGACTGTGTGTGATATACATACGAACAGAAATGGTTTTTTGGGATTCACCGTGTGGGATGTACATACCTACGGAAATGATTTTCTCGCATTACCATGTGGGATGTACATACCTACGGAAATGATTGGGTTTCGATGCCTCGCCCGATCGCACATGACCCCAGCCTAGGTCCCAGGAGGGCCTATCCCCGACTATTTCTAGGTCGTGTGTGAAGGACAGGCTATCACACACACTCACTTGGCGACGGTTCCAAATGCCGTCAGGAAAAGGGGTTAAAAACCGTTTGTTTAGGACCGACGCGCACCAGTGTGGGAGGATGAAACTCAAACCTTTTAGTGAATGAGATGGTAAGGTTGTAGTGTTGCGTGCACTTATCTACGATGAAGGGAGCGAGCTCGGTGTTATGAGTATATTCATCAAATTCTTCTTTAACACCCGTGCCAATCATGAACTCGTCGCACGGCCATCGACATGATTTGGTATCAGAAACCCGCACCAAGCTTGCCCCTAGTTCAACATAAGTCTGTCATATCGAGCTCTTACTCAACGATCCCTCCGAGGACCTCCTCTGAGAAAAACTCCTCCCAAAGAAGTTCATTTTTGTACGAACAAATTTCTGAAATTTTTGGGCCACAAAATGATGTCAACAAAACTTTACAAGATTGATAGCAACTACTCATATGGATGCCTTGAGGCTATATCAAGATTCAAACTACTTAGAACTCAAAGATTTCAACATGCAAGCTCATTTTTAGCAGCACCAAGAGCAGCTAATTATGCAAAATAGAATCCACTAGAGCAAAAGGTAATTGGAGCAATGGAGGAATCACATACCTAGTAGCAATCCCCCAAAACAATTTCATAAACGGAGTTTCAAGCAAAGAGATCGAAAATCTCAGGTTTGGGAGCAAGAACACGAGAGAAAGAGAGCTGCCAAGAATTTTTGCTAGAGGTAAGAGATGAAATGGGCTGAAGGAATAAGTGAGGGGGGGTCCTTGTGGGGCCCACAAGCCACCAGGGCGCGCCCAAGTGCCTCGTGGGCACCTGGGCCATCCTCGGGTATGTTTTTAGTGCCAAAAATCCTTAAATATTCTATAAAAAATTCCTGTAAGAGATTCAGATCATTTTTAGGGCTTTCATTTTTGGGGACTTTTTTATTGCATGGATAATTCAAAAAATAGGATAATCATGGCATTTTATCTCATTTAACTAAAAATAAAAGAGAACAAAAGGTGGGTACAGAAGGTTGTGCTTACTAAATTCGTCGCCCACATGCCCCTCAAAAAGAATCCCTTAATAAGGTTGATCAACTCTTATTAACAAACCATTTTCGATTAACATGAAACCGAAGAACCTTCGTATAACACTAAGTTACCTCAACAGGGATATCCATATCCCCAATTATAAGTGTTTCATATTTCTTTCTGACAGTAGGAAGTGTGAATGGATCGATATGGTTGACTAGAGGGGGGGTGAATAGGCAACTACAAATTTTTAGCTTTTCATAAAAAAATTAGGGTTTGCAACAAATAGGTTGTCTAGATATGCGACTAGGTGAGCAACATATATGATGCAAGCAAGCAAGCAAGCAAGAGATAATACACAAGAAAAGCTTGCACAAAGTAAAGGTAAGGAATAACCACAAGTGGAGCCGGTGGAGATGATGATGTGTTACCGAAGTTCCTTCCCTTTGAGAGGAAGTACGTCTCCGTTGGAGCGGTGTGGAGGCACAATGCTCCCCAAGAAGCCACTAGGGCCACCGTATTCTCCTCACGCCCTCACACAATGCAAGATGTCGTGATTCCACTAGTGGTTCCCTTGAAGGCGGCGACGAAAACTTTACAAACAAGGTTGGGGCAATCTCCACAACTTAATTGGAGGCTCCCAACACCACCACGAAGCTTCACCACAATGGAATATGGCTCCGAGGTGACCTCAACCGTCTAGGATGCTCAAACACCCAAGAGTAACAAGATCCGCAAGGGATTAGTGGGGGAATCAAATTTCTCTTGGTGGAAGTGTAGATCGGGGCCTTCTCAACCAATCCCTAGAAAATCAGCAAGTTTGATTGGCTAGGGAGAGAGATCGGGCAAGAATGAGCTTTTGGAGCAACAATGGAGTTAGGGTAGGAAGAGGTAGTTTCTTGAGGAAGAAGACTCCCTTTATATAGTGGGGGAAAAGATCAAATTATTATTCCCGTGCTCAGCCAGCAACGTGCGGTACTACCGCTCAAGGGAGCGGTACTACCACTCGCTGCAGCGGCACTGCCGCTTGCCCTAGCGGTACTACTGCTGGGGTCAGCGCAAAATGACTTACGAGAGAACTGGGGAGAGCTAGGAGGAAGAAATCCATGGGCGGCAGTGGCAGCGATGGTAGGCGCGGTACTACCGCTTACAAGCTAAGGGGTACTACCGCCCTACTACTGCTACTCGATTGGGTCTGGTTGGGGTCAGCAGTAGTATGCTAGAGGGACCACCGCTAGACTACCACAGAACCCGTAGAGCGGTACTAACGCTAGCCGCTACAGGCGGTACTGCCGCTGCCAACCGCGGTACTACCGCTTGCTTCATCCGAGCCACTCCCGACACAACGGAGGACACTCCAAAGAGACGGGAAAGAACTGGGGGAGCAAAGGAGATTTGTGCGTGATGATTCCACCCAAACCTTTCCGATACGGACTCCCTCTTGGTAGTACGGTATATCCTACGACTCAAGTCCACCGAAAATGAAACAAAGGAAAGAACATCATCTTCTCTTTAAATCCTGAGGGGTAGAAATTGTCTCATGCCATAAGAAGGAATATTGAAAATGCTCAATGCACATGATTAGTCCACAAAAGCATTGTCATCAATCACCAAAACTACTGAGAGAGAAAAATGCCCTAACAAAGTGCGAGTTCAAAACTTCCAATAGTAATTGTCGGAGTCTTTTCAATAACATGAATACCATTTACTTGAAAGTGTTTCTTTGGAAAGTGTGTTGTGTGTTCATTACCATTGATATGAAAAGTTGCCTTGCTTATTGCAATTAATAACAGCCCCTGCAGTATTCAAAAAGGATCTACCAAGGATAATCGACCTGTTGTCGTCCTCAGGCATATCAAGTATACTAAAGTCTGTTAAGATAGTAACATTTGCAACTGCAACAGGCACATCCTCACAAACACCAATAGGTATGGAAATTGATTTGTCACCCATTTGCAATGATATTTCAGTGGGTGTGAGTTTATTCAAATCAAGTATTTTATATAAAGATAAAGGCATAACACTAACACCGGCTCCTAAATCACATATAGTAGTTTTCACATAATTTCTTTTAATGGAGCATGGTATAGTTGGTATTCCTGGATCTCCTAATTTCTTGGGAATTCCATCCTTCAAAGAATAGTTTGCAAGCATGGTGAAAATTTCAGCTTCGGGTATTTTCTTTCATTAGTGACACTATCTTTCATGTATTTAGCATATGGGGCCATCTTTAAAATATCAGTCAAACGAGTACGCAAAATGACTGGCCTAAGCATTTTAGCAAAGTGTTCAAATTCTTCCTCATTCTTATTCTTAGATGGTTTAGGTGGAAATGGCATGGGTTTCAGAACCCATGGTTCTCTCTCTTTACCATGTTTTCTAGCAACGAAATCTCTCCTATCATAACATTTATTTTTAGGAGGTGGGTTATCAAGATCAACTGCAGGTTCTATTTCAACATCATTATCAGGTTCCTTATCATTATCTGGTTGAGCATCCACATGAATGTCATCATAATCATTATCATCATCACTAGGTGAATGTTCATTACCAGATTGTGTTTCAGCATCGGAAATAGAAACATCATTACTATCCTCAGAAGGTTTTTCTACTTCAGCTTCACTAGAGGTATGCAAATTCCTATCATTTTCCTTTTCTTTTTAGATGGACTAGTGATACATCTCCGCCATGTCTATAATTTTTTATTGTTTCATGCCAATATTCTACAACTTACTTATAATTTTGGCAACATTTTATATCATTTTTTGGGACTAACATATTGATCTAGTGCCCAGTGTCGGTTCCTATTTGCTGCATGTTTTTTCTTTTGTAGACTATCCATATCAAACAAAGTCCAAACATGATAAAAACTTATGGAGATTTATTTTGGAATATTTGTGATTTTTGGGAAAAAGAATCAATGCGAGACGATGCCCGAGGGGGCCACAAGCCGTGGGGGTGTGTCCCCCTACCTAGGGTGCATCTGGGAGGCTTGTGGCCACTCTGTAAGGCGGTTGGTGCCCTTCCTCGGCCGCAAGAAAGCTAATATCCAGATGAAAACCATGTGCTAATTTCAGCCCAACCGGAGTTATGGATCTTTGGGAATTTAAGAAACGGTGAAAGGCCAGAAAACAGGAATGCAGAAACAGAAGGAGAGAGAGAGAGAGAGAGAGAGAGAGAGAGAGAGAGAGAGAGAGAGAGAGAGAGAGAGATCCAATCTCAGAGGGGCTCTCGCCCCTCCACCGCCATGGAGACCAAGGACCAGAGGGGAAACCCTCCTCCCATCTAGGTGGGAGGGCAAGGAAGAAGAAGAAGGAGGAGGGAGTCTCTCCCCCTCTCTCCTAGTGGCGCCGGAATATAGCCGGGGCTATCATCGTGACGATGATCTACACCAACAACTTCACCGCCGTCATCACTAACTCTCTCCCTCTCTATGCAGCGGTGTAACACCTCTTCTCCCCGCTGTAATCTCTACTTTGACATGGTGCTCAACACTATATTCTATTATCCAATGATGTATGGCTACCCTATGATGTTTGAGTAGATCCGTTTTGTCCTATGGGTTGATTGATGATCATCATGATTGGTTTGAGTTGTATGATTTATTATTGGTGTTGTCCTATGGTGCTCTCTGTGTCGTGCAAGCGTGAGGTATCCCCACTGTAGGGTTTGCAATATGTTCATGATTCGCTTATGGTGGGTAGCGTGAGTGATAGAAGCACAGACTCGAGTAAGTAGGTTTTTTGCATATGGGAGTAAATAGGACTTGATACCTTATAATGATATGGTTGGATTTTACCTTAATGATCTTTAGTAGTTGCGGATGCTTGCTAGATTTCCAATCATCATTGCATATGATCCAAGTAGAGAAAGTATGTTAGCTTATGCATCTCCCTCATATAAAATTGCAGTAGTGATTACCTTTCTAGTTATCGATTGCCTAGGGACAAATAAATTTCTTGTGTGACAAATGTCTCCCTACTAAAACTAACTTAGTTGTTTCTTTGTCTAAACAGCCCCTATCTTTTATTTTTTGTGTTCTTTATTAGCTTGCAGACCTATCCCTTTACACCTACAAAGTACTTCTAGTTTCATACTTGTTCTAGGTAAAGCGAACGTTAAGCGAGCATTGAGTTGTACCGGTGGTCGATCGAACTTGAGGGAATATTTGTTCTACCTTTAGCTCCCCGTTGGGTTCGAAACTCTTACTTATCGAGAAAGGCTATAATTGATCCCCTATACTTGTGGGTTATCATAACCTTTTTTTGGCGCCGTTGCCAGGGAGCAATAGCATGGGGTGAATATTCTCATGTGTGCTTGTTTGCTTTATCACTAAGTAGATCTTATTTACTATTCTAAGTTGTTCTCTACCTTTAGTTATGGATATGGAACACGAAATACTAAAAATTTAGGTGTACTTGCTACTCATGGAGTTGGGAACCTCCTAAAACCCTCAATGCTCGTTATGTGAAAAATATTAAACACTACTTTGATAATCCTGAGAAAACCCCATTCAACTTGATAATGGGAGACACGTTGGATCAACATGAATACTTTAGGGATTATTTCTTGACTCAAAAAGGGAAACTGTTAAGGGATCAAATTCGAATGTTGCATTGGTATGCTTGGAATTTGTGCTTGAGATATGATTATACTTGTTGCTCTAGGATGAAGGCTCCACACCGTCCCTTTCATGTAAATTTAATGATAATGAAACCTTGGGTAATGATAATGGTATATATGATTACTATGATGTGGAACGAATAGAAGAATTCGTTGCTTTTAAGGGTGCTTATGAAATTGAATCTTTGTTTGAAAAGTGTGAAAATTATGATGATGTTGTTTACAGACCTGAAAAGTATGCTATACTTAAATATTCTTATGAGAATTATGAATACAATGCTGATATTGATGAGTTTATTAAGAAAGTCTCCGTTGTCCAAGAAGAGATTAACATTTTGCAGGAATCTATGCAAAAAGAAATTGATGACACTGTGAGCTCATTAGATGAAAAATATGATGAGGAGAGCGAAGAACAAAAGGAGGAAAAGTGGATTAGCTACCCGTGCCCACCTTCTAATGAGAGTAACTCTTCAACTCATATATCATTTAATTTCCCTTCGTGCTTACCGAAGGATGAATGCTATGATAATTGCTATGATCCCTTGGATTCATTTTAAATATCCCTTTTTGATGAAATTGGTGCTTGTTATGCTTGTGGCCATGATGCCAATATGAATTATGCTTATGGAGATGAACTTGCTATAATTCCTTATGTTAAGAATGAAATTGTTGCTATTGCACCCACACATGATAGTCCTATTATCTTTTTGAATTCTCCCAAGTACATTATATCGGAGAAGTTTGCGCTTATTAAGGATTATATTGATGGGTTGCATTTTACTACTACACATGATGATTTTGATGAATATAATATGCATCTTCTTGCTGATCCTCCTTGCAATTATTATGAGAGAGGAACTACATCTCCACCTCTCTATGTTTCCAACACATTTCCAACACAATAAAATTGCAAGAAACTGTTTGTGCTATGTACTGTCCTTTACTATGTGTGCATGAATTGTTCTTTTATGACATGCCGATGCATAGGAAGAGAGTTAGAATTTGTTTTTGCATGATATATATTGCTTTGTGCTCAATACTAAATTACAAATCATTGTTAGTTAAAATTGGCTTTGATATACCTTGGGATCCTGGTGGATCAATTACTTGAGCACTTTATGCCTAGCTTAATGGCTTTAAAGAAAGCGCTGCCAGGGAGACAACCCCAAAGTTTTCGAGAGTCATTATCTTCTGTTGAGTTCTTTTATAAAGTTTAAAAACAAAAAATATGGAGGGGAACCTAAAAGTTTTTCAAAAAGAAAAGTGAAAGTGAGAATGACGACCATTGTCAAAGTGGGAGATAGCCTTGAAACTTTGTGAACCTTGATTACAGAAAAATTTCAACAAAAGTAATTATCCCCTTGTACAAATCCATTGTATTATAAAAATAATGTGCCAAGATTTGCCTTTAGGATGATTAGATTGCTTGTTTGGTTTGTGCAGTGCAAAACAGGAACTTTGGCTATAGTGCGTGAATTTACATTTTTTTACTGGAACGTCAGAAGTTTTTGAAATTTTTACACAGTACTGCTATGCAATTTTTTTATCTTTTTCCAATGTTTCAGAATTTTTAGAGTTGCATAAGTATGGCAGATGTTCATATTGCGACAAACTATTCTGATTTTCACAGATTCTATTTTGATGCATTGTTTTGCGTGTTTTGATGAATCTATGGATTGTATCGGTGATATAAGCCATGGTGAAGTTATAGTACAGTAGTTATAATGCAAAAATAAAATATGAATGAGTTTTCAATAGTAATTAAAGTGGTGACTTTCTTTATTATACTAACGGATCTCATGAGGGTTTTGTTTTGTGTGATTGAAGTTTTCAGGTTTTGGGTGAGATCACGATGGATGAAGGAACAAGGAGTGGCAAGAGCCTAAGCTTAGGGATGCCCGAGGCACCCCAAGGTAATATTCAAGGACTCCCAAGCAACTAAGCTTGGGGATGCTCCGGAAGGCATCCCCTCTTTCTTCCAATGACCATTGGTAATTTTACTTGGAGCTATATTTTTATTCGTCACATGATATGCGTAATTCTTGGAGTGTCGTGTGCTTTTTATTTTTATTTTAGTAATGCACCATGCTGGTATGAGATAGTCCTTGGTTGATTTATAGAATGCTCTTTGCACTTCACTTATAATTTTTGAGTGTGGCTTTATAGAATGCTTCATGTGCTTCACTTATATCATTTGAAGTTTGGATTTGCCTATTTCTCTACACATGGAAAACCACCATTTGTAGAATGCTCTTTTGCTTCACTTATATTTGTTAGAGCATGGGCATATCTTTTGTAGAAAGAATTAAAATCTCATGCTTCACTTATATCTATTTAGAGAGTTCATGGGAATTGGTCATTCACATGGTTAGTCATAAAATCCTACATAAAAACTTGTAGATCCCTGAATATGATATGCTTGATTCCTTGCAATAGTTTTGCTAGATAAAGATGGTGATATTAGAGTTATGCTAGTGAGTAATTGTGGAGTGATAGAAATACTTGTGCTAAGGTTTGTGATTCCCAAAGCATGCACGTCTGGTGAACCGTTGTGTAATGAAGTCGGAGCATGATTTATTTTTTGATTGTCTTCCTTATGAGATGCGGTCGGGGACGAGCGATGGTCTTTTCCTACCAATCTATCCCCCTAGGAGCATGCATGTAGTACTTTGTTTCGATGGATTATACGCACTCTCACCCTTCCACCATTGCTAGCCTCTCTAGTAACACACAACTTTCGCCGGTGCATTAAACCCACCATATTCCCTTCCTCAAAACAACCACCATACCTACCTATTATGGCATTTCCATAGCCATTCCGAGATATATTGCCATGCAACTTCCACCGTTCCATTTATTATAACATGCATCATCATTGTCATATTGCTTTGCATGATCGTAAGATAGATAGCATGATGTTTTCATGGCTTGTCTGTTTTTTGATGTCATTGCTACGCTAGATCATTGCACATGTCGGTACATCGCCGGAGGCATTCATATAGAGCCATATCTTTGTTCTAGTATCAAGTTGTAATTCTTGATTTGTAAGTTAATAAAAGTGTGATGATCATCATTATTAGAGCATTGTGCCATGCGACGAAAGGGTGATGGAAACTATGATTCCCTCACAAGTTGGGATGAGTCTCCGGACTTCAAATAAATAAAAGAGGCTAAAGAAGCCCAAATAAAAAAAGGAGGCCAAAGAGCCCAAAATAAAAAAATAAAAAGAGAGAGAAAGAAAGAAGGGACAATGTTACTCTCCTTTTCCACACTTGTGCTTCCAAAATTGCACCATGCTCTTCATGATAGAGAGTCTCCTATTTATCACTTTCATATACTAGTGGGAATTTTTCATTATAGAACTCGGCTTGTATATTCCAATGATGGGCTTCTTCAAATTGCCCTAGGTCTTCATGAGCAAACGAGTTGGATGCACACTAATACGTCTCCAACGTATCTATAGCAACTTTATATCATTTTTTGGACTAACCTATTGACCCGGTGCCCACTGCCAGTTGCTATTTTTTTCTTGTTTCTTACATCACAGGAAATCAATATCAAACGGAGTCCAAACACCGTGAAACTTTTGCGGATTTTTTATGGACCAGAAGACATCCAATGGGCCAGAGCAGCACCTGGGGGTGCCCTGAGGGGGGACAACCCACTAGGGCACGCCTAGGGGCCCGAGCACGCCTAGGTGGGTTGTGCCCACCTCGGTGGCCTCCTGCACCCCCTCTTCGCCCTATAAATTGCCAAATATTCCAAAACCCTCGGGGATAACCCTAGATCAGAAGTTCCGCCGCCGCAAGGCTCTGTAGCCATGAGAAACCAATCTAGACCCCATTCCGGCACTTCACCGGAGGGGGAATCATCACCGGTGGCCATCTTCATCATCCTGGCGACCACCACGATGAGGAGGGAGTAGTCCACCCTCGGGGTTGTGGGTTTGTACCAGTAGCTATGTGTTTAATCTCTCTATCTATCTCTCTTGTGTTCTTGAGATGTCACGATCTTGATGTATCGCGGGCTTTGTTAATATAGTCGATCATATGGTGTTTTGCCCTCTCTATCTTGTTGTGATGAATTCAGTTTTCCCTTTGGGATTTTGTTTTTATCGGATTGAATACTTTTAAGAATTTGAGAGCACTTGATATATGTCTTGCATATGAATACCCGTGGTGACAATGGGGGTATTATTTTGATTCACTTGATATATGTTTTGGCACTCAACTCGTGGATTCCCGAGGTGCCATTGGGGTAATCTACACATAGGGGTTGATGCACATTCTCGTCTTTTGTTTCTCTGGTAGAAATCTTGGAGCACTCTTTGAGGTTCTTTGTGTTGGGTTGAGTATTATGAATCTGAAATTATTTGGTGTTATTTAAGTATGAACTCTTGGATAGATCGATCGGAAAGCATAGCATCTAGGTGGTTTCGTACCCTACAAATGATTTCATCTTATGTTCTCCACTAGATAGGAACTTTGGAGTGATTCTTCATCGCACTTTGAGGGATGGGTATATGATCCAATTATGTTAGCATTGTTGAGAGATTGTACTAGCGAAATTACGGACCCTAGGCCTTGTTTTCAAGCATTGCAATACCGTTGGTGCTCACTTTTGTTACATGCTACCTTGCTGTTTTTTATTGTCACTATCGCAAAAAATCAATGTCTTCTATTATTACTACACTTGTATCACCATCTCTTCGCTGAACTAGTGCACCTATACAAATTACCATTGTATTTGGTGTGTTGGGACACAAGAGACATTTTATTATTTGGTTGCAGGGTTGTTTGAGAGAGAACATCTGCATCCTACACCTCCCACGGATTGATAAACCTTAGGTCATCCACTTGAGGGAAAATTGTTGCTGTCCTACAGAACTCTGCGCTTGGAGGCCCAACACAAGTCTACAAGAATAAAGTTGCATAGTAGACATCAAGCTCTTTTCTGGCACCGTTGCCGGGGAGGTGAGTGCATGAAGGTATATCTTTAGATCTTGCAGTCAAATCTTATAGTTTATTGTTTATCACTAGTTTGGTTTATAAAAGAAAACTACAAAAAATGGAGATTGGGTTACCTCAAGTTGTTCTTTATCTTTATAATGTTTATCTTGAGAATAAGGATTCCGATAATTGTGCTCAATTGCTAGAAAAAGAATTTAACAAAATTTATGGCATAAAAACATTGGATGATGGGCATGATTGCAATATTACTAGTTTGAATTATTTGAATATCCATGATGTTAATGATGATTGCAATAGTCATGGTAATGACGTCTCATATAAGAATGTAAATTTTTGCGGAGTGAATTGGGAGTGCAAATGCACACAAAAAGGGGAAGATAGATTTTGTAAGAGGCATAAGTATTCAGAAATGAAAAAGTTGCAAGGGAGGCTAGATGATTGTGTTGAAAGATTGAATTTTTTTATCGCCATCCTTGTGAACTTTGCAATGAACATAGTCATTCAAATCTCCAATGCAAATTGTTTCATGATCAAATCATGTCCAAAAATTGTGATAACTTGATTAGCATTGAGCATCATAAAGAGCTTAGTCTTCTTTTGGGGTATGAAGAAATGAAACATATAACGGAGGGTATTCCAAAATTTAATCTCGAGAGATTTCTTGATTTTAATCTAGAGGAAATTTATATGTTTTGTGCGGTAAATTGCATTGAGAATCCTTATATTGCCAACTATCTAAAGACAAGAAAACAAATAGAATATGAAGAGAGTACTAATGAAAGGGAAAATATTTCCCAATACCCTCCTAGTGTTTATTATGATGAATCAGGTAATGAGGAGGAGCTTCCTATCCAATCAATCCCTTCAACAAGCAGCTCAAAAAATTGATTAAACTCATACGTGGGATGGTGAAGAAGAAGAACAGAAGAAAGAATAGAGGTAAAAAGGTATCTCTCCCAATAATGTTGCTCCTATTATTGTTGTGCCTCATGAAAATGAATCAAAAATAATTGTGGAAGATGATGCACTTGATGATGATTTTGTTATGCCTATTTCTTGTTGTGATAATTATGATTGGGAAGATAATGATACTTCTTATAATCTTGGAAATCTTTTTGGCTCAACTTGGGAAATTATGATGATAGCAATTGCTATACCATTGGTGCTATTCATACTATTAATGATGAGAGTGATTATGCTTATGATATGCCAAGCCACAAGCTTGGGGATGCTATATTTCATGAGAATGTCATTTTTGAGAATTTATTTGCTGCAATTAATGTTTTCCCAAGCTTGGGGATTCTATGTTTAATGAAGATAATCTTTTTAGCCCCCCTACTTTGAACGATCAAATTTGCTATGATGATTGCATGCCTCCTACTTATGATGATTATTGTGATGATACTTATGCTATAAAAAGTAGTGATGATTATATTTATAAAACTTTTCACAGTTATGATCACCCTTTTTCTGAATATTACTCTTTGCATGTGGAAACAATTTATAGTATTCAATTTTCATATGATACTCCTACCATTGTGAATGAGAAGGATAAATTTTCTTATGTGGAGAGTAATAAAATTTCTATGCTTGCGGCTCATGAAAAGAATGTTTTATGTGATGGTTATATTGATGAGTCTATTCATGATGCTACTGAAAATTATTATGAGAGAGGAACTTATGATTCATTATGCTCTTGTTATGTTTCAATCCTTATCTTTTATGGGAGCATCATTGAACTCATCATGCCTAGCTTAAAAGGCATTAAAGAAAAGCGCTTGTTGGGAGACAACCCAGCACTTTTACCTACTGTTTTTATGTGTTCACGTGATTAGGATACTATAGTAACCATGTTTTATTGCTTTCTTTTCAATAAACTGCCAAGTAAAACCTTTGGGATGGTCTATGGTGATAGTTGATTTGATCTTGCTGAAAAACAGAAACTTTTGTGCTTAGGAAAATAATTCTCATTTTTAACAGAAGGGTGATAAAATACTGATTCTTTTTTCAAAATATTAATAGAAAAATTTCCCAGGTTTTCCTAACATTTCCGAATTTTTGGATTAGCAGAAGTATGGTTGGAGTACAGATTACTACAGACTGTTCTGTTTTTGACAGATTCTGTTTTCAATGCATAGTTTGCTTGTTTTCTAGTTTCTATGGCTTATATTGCTCAGTATAAATTGTGGAAATGATATGCTACAGTAGGAATTGTGTGAGAACAATTATGCATCTTTTCTTTGACAGTACCAAAGTGGATGATTTGTCTTTATCATAGTAACCTATCTCACGAAGTTCCGTTAAGTTTTGTGTGATTGAATTTTCAAGTTTTGGGTGAGATATCAATATGAGGAGAATAAGGAGTGACAAGCCCCTAAACTTGGGGATGTCCAAGGCACGCCCATGGTAATATTCAAGTAATATCCAAACAACTAAGCTTGGGGATGCCCCGGAAGGCATCCCCTCTTTCGTCTCCAATACTATCGGTAACCTCACTTGGAACAATATTTTCATTCGTCACATGATATGTGTTTTGCTTGGAGCGTCATTTTATTTTTTTAAGATTTGGTTTATGTTATTTATAATAATGTTTTGTATCTTTTACTTCAATAAAAATGCCAAGTATAGCCTTTACCATGCTTAGTTTGCAAGTATATGAGTTGCTGTTTCAAAGCAGAAAGTTTATCGTTGTTGCAAAAATTCCCTAGAAAAGTAAGACTCCTTATTACGCCAAAAAGAATGAATCCTCCCAATGACAGCTGGGACCTGATATGTCTCCAACGTATCTATAATTTTTGATTGCTCCATGCTATGTTATCTACTATTTTAGACAATATTGGGCTTTATTATCCACTTTTATATTATTTTTGGGACTAACCTATTAACCGGAGGCCCAGCCCAGAATTGTTGTTTTTTGCCTATTTCAGTGTTTCGGAGAAAAGGAATATCAAACAGAGTCGAAACGGAACGAAATCAACTAGAGAAGTTATTTTTGAAAGGAAAGTTATCGGAAAAGCTTGGAGTGCACGTCAGGAAAGAAGGGAGGTGCCCACGAGGGTGGGGGGCGTGCCCCCCTGCCTCGTGGCCCCCCCTTCGGTCCATCGATGTACCTCTTTCACCCATATATACCTACGTACCCTAAAACTTCCAGAACAGATAATAGATCGGGAGTTCTGCCGCCAGAAGCCTCCGTAGCCACTGAAAACCAATCTAGACCCGTTCTGGCACCCTCTCGGAGGGGGCAATCCTTCTCCGGTGGCCATCTTCATCATCCTGGTGCTCTCCATGACGAGGAGGGAGTAGTTTTCCCTCGGGGCTGAGGGCATGTACCAGTAGCTATGTGTTTGATCTCTCTCTCTCTCGTGTTCTTGAGGTGATACGATCTTGATGTATCGCGAGTTTTGCTATTATATTTGGATCCTATGATGTTTCTTCCCGCCTCTACTCTCTTGTAATGGATTGAGTTTCCCCTTTGAAGTTATCTTATCGGATTGAGTCTTTAAAGATTTGAGAACACTTGATGTATGTCTTGCCATGCGTATCTGTGGTGACAATGGGATACCACGTGATTCACTTGATGTATGTTTTGGTGATCAACTTGTGGGTTCCGCCCATGAAACTATGCATAGGGGTTGGCACACGTTTTCGTCATGATTCTCCGGTAGGAACTTTGGGGCACTCTTTGAGGTTCTATGTGTTGGTTGAATAGATGAATCTGAGATTGTGTGATGCATATCGTATAATCATACCCACAGATACTTGAGGTGACATTGGAGTATCTAGGTGACATTAGGGTTTTGGTTGATTTGTGTCTTAAGGTGTTATTCTAGTACGAACTCTAGGGCTGTTTGTGACACTTATAGGAATAACCCAACGGACTGATTGGAAAGAATAACTTTGAGGTGGTTTCGTACCCTACCATAATCTCTTCATTTGTTCTCCACTATTAGTGACTTTGGAGTGACTCTTTGTTGCATGTTGAGGGATAGTTATGTGATTCAATTATATTATTATTGTTGAGGGAACTTGCACTAGCGAAAGTATGAACCCTAGGCCTTGTTTCAACACATTGCAATACCGTTTACGCCTATTTTCATCATTAGTTACCTTGCTGTTTTTTATATTTTCAGATTACAAATACCTTTATCTACCATCCATATACCACTTGTATCACCATCTCTTCGCCAAACTAGTGCACCTATACAATTTACCATTGTATTTGGTGTGTTGGGGACACAAGAGACTCTTTGTTATTTGGTTGCAGGGTTGCTTGAGAGAGACCATCTTCATCCTACACCTCCTACGGATTGATAAACCTTAGGTCATCCACTTGAGGGAAATTTTCTACTGTCCTACAAACCTCTGCACTTCGAGGCCCAACAACATCTACAAGAAGAAGGTTGTGTAGTAGACATCAGGACCCACCAGCTATATCTTGGCACGGAAGGAAGTGCCTCCTTATTAAGCGAAAAATAATGAGTGCTCCCCAAGACAGCTGGGGCCCACCAAATTTGGAGGATCACTTGTGGCCCTACTAAGTTGAGGCGTACGGATGACGTTGTCAACTTAGTCAACAAACAATTCTATCACCAGTGACCATTGGATTGTTAACATCCAACAGTCGTCCTGCTTCTTCAACCTCTAGTTTTCTTGCTCCAACCGTCCAAACCATTGCGTGCTCCTGCCTCCCGTGGCCGGCTGTGCTGCCGCGGAGGCCTCACCGCCCCCTACTACTCCCACCACTAGCCAGGCCATCCCTCTACTCACCCACACCCCCTGTTATTCTGCGGCGACGGCAGCCTACACCGCAGCCGAACCAATCAACACTTGTACTCCTCTCTGCGTGCGCATCCACTGTCGCGTCTTCCCCGGCTTCGCGTCATCCCTTCCTAGGCCTCGCTGTCGTCCACCACCTTAGCGCTCTCAGCGCGGCATGATCAATGTGGTCAAGGAATGAATACCATCGGAAGAGTACTATACGTGGAGAGGCTGACAGCTGTAGCGACCCGACCTCAGACGGTCAAGTCTTTGTGTATCTGTGCTATCCCTGGATTGGTATGCTAGCACACACAGTACATCAATGTATATATCAAAGTGCAATCACATGTATAAGTAATGAAAAAACTGATATATATACCTCAAGAATCTCAGCGGAAACAGGCAAACGAGTGTGGAGTCCCATCAACGCCATCGGCAAGTTGAGTGCGGACCGTAACCCTATCATATCACTTACTCGTCGGATAATACCTGCAACATAATATGTTGCAACCGTGTAGGTCAGTACGTTGAATGTACTGGCAAGTCACACCACAAGAGATGAATAAATGTCCTATTTATACATGCAATATGGCTGGTGGATGGTTCTAAATTTAATTTGCATAAAGCTGATTTTTCCCTATCATCAAAAGAATATTATATTGTTACTACATAATTCATCATAATATGATGGAGATGGTTGCTCCATTCAATCTATACCCAAATTCATTAAAACCCATTAAATTAATTAAGAGTGATGAGATCGCTCAATTCCCACTTTCCAGATGCTCAAATTGTCCATAACGGGGGACACGGCTAATCGATTAGTTTTACACTCTGCAGAGTTTTGCACACTTTTCCCCACAAGACTCGATCACCTCCTTTGTAGTCCTTGCACTGCCTGGTGTTTGAGAGCCGGAAGATCGATACATAGTCTTTCTAAAGTGTTCCCTCTTAACCCTGGGTAGACCGGTACACCTACATATATAACTACATTTGCTAGTCTACCACGGTAAGAGGTCACACAACGTACTCAACTAAGCCAGAGCCCATAATAGCTTGTGGCTGTGCAGGTAAGCTTCTAGTCATGAAAAATTGATGAATCCCTTTGAGCCTAGGTGGCAGTCCATAGGGTGATCACACGGGTACTCCGGATCCCCTAGGCAAGTCCACTGGTTTCTCCACGGTGCTCGGGCAAGTCCACTGGTTTCTCCAGGGTGCCCCTTACCAATCCATCCAGATGTGTGTTAATGTTGCCACCTTAATGTTACCCTTAATTATTATATCACTCGCAACTTTCATGACCTCACATACCAATCCCCGTCTACAATGGCATAGCAAAAATCCCTACAACGTTGACGACAAAGAAGTAAAGGCTCAGACCTACCTCATTGCACTACTAGGTTTATAATATATCCAACTAACATATTCATGCAAACCCTACATCAAAGAACTAAATGCATATATAAAACATAGGTATAAAAAACATGATCAAGCTGTAACTTGCCTTGTACTGTTGATGAAGATGAAATACTCTATTGAGTCGTCTCTCCTTCTCGTTACGATATATCTAACGATATAAGAAAGTACTTTAACACACAACAGCATCCAAATAAAGACCCAAATAAAATATTCAAATTACAATACAAAATAAAAAAACATTCCTACATAAGTTGCTAGGACTTGTTTACGGGTTGAGATAAGATCAAGAATGAAAATATGATATAGGTTTGTTCTAGGGTTGGGTCAAAGTGAAGATCATGGCTTGAAGAGTTGTGAGGCAAGATTCTACGACAAAGTCTATAATGGGTTTGATTGGAATATTTGACTTGGGTCCAATGAAAATGATAGATGGAGTTGATGCCATAAGGTTTATGTTACAAAAATTTATGTAACATTTCCTAAGTCAAAATTTGTATGATGATGGCATATGACCTGAGAGGTTTTTCTAGGGATCAATCTAAGAGATTTAACTTCGTGTCCAAAGTTATTAAACAATGATCGAGAAGGTCAAATTAAGGTGTTGATGTTAAAACAGTGACTAAATCTTGCTGAAAAAGTTATGCCATGAGTTCCAACAGAAAGGTGATGTCCTAAGGTCGAACTTTCGTATAATAAACATTTTTATATGATTTATAGATTAGAACATATAGCAAAAGTACTCAATTTAAACTTTTAAAACAGAACTAAACTTTAACTTGCCAAAAACTGAGATCTCGAATTTTTATAATAAACTAGATGTCCCAAGGAAGCTGGGGATATAAAATTTGTCGAATTCGGACTTATGGTCTAGGAGATATGAATTTCCGAAGTTTGAGTATTTTTCTGAAAAACAATTACGGGATTTACACAGTGCTCATCGGAGTTAGTCGCCGGAGTTGGGGGAAAAGATCGCCGGAGTTGAGGAAGAAGGCCCCCAACGTCAAATAGTAGCAGAACGGCGAAGAGGTCGACAAGGGGAGTCCTTTGGATAAGATCACAGGCTCGGACTTGTCCCGTGGCGGCGTGGAGCGGCCGCCGGAGTTGCCGAACTCCAACTAGCAATTGCTCGCAGAGGAGGAGGTTCAGAGAGGGGTGTTCGGATGGGCTAGTGAGTGGCTTCGAGGCTCTCGTCTGGGTACCTTTTATAGGAGCAGGGGAGGTTAGAATTCGAGCAGGGGCGTTCGTCCACATTATGGCGTTAATGGCGAACGTTACTGTGCTCTAGGTGGCCATTAGGGCGGGTTTAGTATGGGTAACGGAAGGGAACTAGTTAGGGCGAAGTGGGGGATCCGTTCAGAGGGGTTTTGGGCGAGGGAGAGGAAGAGGAGGGGAGGAAGAGGTGGAGGCATCCATGGTTGTTCTCTGTAGGTTCTAGGTTCTGTACATGCGCATGGGGGAGAAGAAGATGAGGTGGACTGGGCAAGAGAGGGAATAAGTGGGCCAAGCCCAATTTGGTTTGGAGGGAGCAAATAACCTATGGGTTTAAAAAAAATTACAAATGAACGAGAGGAAGATGGACTTGGTCCAGTACGTGTACAAAAGTTTACTTACAACAGAAAAATAAAATGTTTACATTATTCTCAATATTATTTAGAGTTCTGCAAATTCACAAAATTATAATTGTGCCATATTAAATATTTTCAAATATATTTTTGGAGAAGTCACATTATATCCTCTCGTTAAATTTTATTTGATTAATTTGGAAATATTTAAACGACAGTAAAACTCCAAATAATATCATATTTCAATTGGAACTCCAAAATCCAAACAAACTCCGTATGAAATATTCATCCACCACATTTGAGAAAGTCATCTTATTCTCACTCCAAAATTGTGATTGTGGTTTCCAATATTTAAAAAAAAAGAGTCAAACAGAAATTAAAGCCCTTTGATTTCTTGAATAAACTTCCCCAACCATAGTTTTCTTTATTGGACAAAATGTTATCCAACTTTTATAACATGATTAGAAAAAGTTTTAAACAAGAACTCAAAAGGTTTTAATTCTCGTGAAAATAAAATAATTTCACACAATCCATCACACAACAATCAAACAAACAATCCTATTTATTTATTTATTTAATATAACATTCCAAAATATAGAATTTTGGGATGTTACAAACCTACCACACTTAAAATGAATCTCGTCCTCGAGATTCGGAAAGGCTAGAAAGAAAAGGTTAGGGTTGGGGTCTCCTTGCAATTCCATTGATCATCATGAAGGTCCCAGGTGCTACCACACTTAAAATAAACTCATGCACCACCTCTATAGTGTTGACAACACATTTCTCATCAAATTTCTTGTAATAAATCCTTCATTGATGCTCTCCTGTTAGAGGCATAACATTTCCTTCAATATCCTGTGTCTTTGCATCAAAATGAAATTCTTCCAAGACTGGATCTTCTCATCTGACAGGTCTAGCGCCAATGCTAAACAACTATCGAAAAATCTCATGGAGGTCTGCCATTACTGGTTCCCTGCAAGAAATGGGTCTTGGCTTCATTCTCACCGTGTAACCTGCGATTGGCAACAGCTACCATGTACATGGGTTTATCATCATACCATTCTAAGGCTTAATCAAGGCTTCAATGGGCGTTGGCACTTTACTGTGGGTAAGTCATTCAGATTTACCATTCCAAATAACAAGAGCGAATGGTAAGAGTAAGTCGTCATGGTCGTCAAGCCATGTCGCACCCAAATCATTACCCTGTATAAGGTTTAGTGAATCTCGCATCCTAACACTCGGGCATCCTCATAGGCATTGCAGATTTCTCTTGTCCATGAACTGGGTTCGGATAAATCCATCGATTCTGCAAGCCAAACAGAAACAACTTTCGTTTCACCAAAACCCTCTGGTTTTACGTATCCTCCTATGGAATAGATATAACTTCATCGGTAGATGTTTCATGGCTCCTTCATAATTCTTCCTTCAACAAGATTGTGCTTGATCCTCGGTAAATCCTTGGCCTGTGGGTTATGGCCCACTTCAACACTTGTATAGCTTTTACTCATCCTTGGAGTTACTATTGATCCATATTCTCTAGTAATTCTCATACTACTTCATTTCCTTCATCTCCTTGTGGTAACCAACATAACAAAATCAAAACTGCAACTTATTTTTGTCCAGATCCTTTCTACGGATCGGCATGAACAACACGTATCTTTCTCCTTTGACCCTATGGTTTCACGAAATACTACCACATTTAAAATGAATTTACTAATTCATCCATAGACCATATTTCTCATATCCTTGAAAATGGTCAAAATCTAAGAGAGTGGCAACTCTTACAATTCAACATGGCACTGATGATTCAACTTTATTGATCCATGAAATATTACATTCTCCAAGACTTCCATTACATAGGTCAACTCAACCTACTCATGAAAATAAAATTGCTACCTACTACTTATTACTGATATCATAATCTCGACTACTCAGTTTTAGCTTTCTTTTTATCCGAACATTCCCTAGCATAATGTCTCGCTTCCTAGCAGCGAAAACAAATGGCTTCCGACTTGTATCGAGGCTTCTTTGTCATTTTCTAGACTCCTTGGGTTCTTGGCTTCTTGTACGAACATTCATGGTAGTAGTGCCATGATTTCTTGCAACTGAAACATGTGATATGACTCAGGTCCTTCTCTGGAGAATTTGGGTTACTCTGGGGAGGTATTCGTTTCCTCTTCGGGGACTTCTTCGTACAGATCAGGGCTTCTATTTCATGTGGATCAAATTCCACTTCTTCTATTGGGAAGTATTCTGGATTCTTTTTTCTTTCCTTGGTGCAATACTGTGAAAAATGTCCTTTTTCTCCACATGAATAGCAGGCTTTGGAATAAAATCTGGTTAGGCCTTCTCCATCAGGGTCTTCAACATCGTCCTTCGTCACAGATTCTTTCATACCTTCTCGGAGGGCTTCCTTCATTCCTTCCTTCTGCTTCCGGGTAGTTTGTTGTACCACAGGATAAATGTGACACTGCGCAGGGTAGTGATCCGTTCCTTCACATAAGAAACATGTAACCTGCCAGGTTGGGCATTCTCCTGCTGGGTGATTTTCTTCACAATGTGGGCATCCGTCCTTGTGTTCTTTATGGGTGTGTCCAATTTCTCCGCAAATCTTACATGCACAAGGTTTCTTCATCATCTTACTATCGTAGGACTTCCGAGTAAGATGAGACCTTAGCAGAGTCGTCTTGAATTCTTCCCAAGTATTTGCTCCATTCCATCCTTGTATGGCTTGATGCATTTTCCACCATGTTGCGGCACTTCCTACAAAGTACTGAAGAGTGTATGGTACTTCATCCTTTCTTTCAACAAGGTTGATCCTCAGGTGATTCTGCATGTTACGAATCCATTGCTCGGTCTCCAACTGAGTCTTGGGTTCTGAGAATTTGAGTCCATCTTCATTCATCATCTATTGGGTCCAAGGGTTTTGAGATGAGATAGAGTTGGAGGAATAGAGAGATACACACATCACACAAGTCAATCATGATTCACACATTCATTCAATCAAACATTAATATAGTACTGCCACCGACATAAGTTGGTATGGTCAGTTACTCAAAACATAAACGTTCAAAATTATTTTCTCATGGTGGTCTACTACTAAACTAACTTCTCCAGATCTTGGTTCTGGTCTCCATGGGGCTTCTTCTTCTTGTGTTGGATATTCTCGAGTTCTTCAGCCAGATAATCTCTGTCGAGACGGAGTTTCCTATGACGTCCCAGTATGTCTTGGAGTTGATTCTTGAGCTTCTGGATCTCAACATCTTTGGCACGAGCTATGGTCCTGCTGTTCTCCAGTTCCTGACAAAGTTTCCGAACTTCAAGGTCTTCCTCCACATGCTTGGTTACCTCCAACTTTTGGGCCTTGAGTTCTTCATGCAGTGCTTCCTTATCGAATAAGACTTCGAGAAGGTCCATCTGGAGGTTCTTGATGTAATGCTCCAAGTCTTGGTTATACACCATTAGAGGTGAAAACTTCAGCTTTTGCTCCTTCGTCAGTAAGATATGTTCTCCACTAGCTTTCTGCCATCCAAGCTTTCCAAAACTGTTCTTGCTTAGCTCATTACGATGACGATAGCACATGCGTGCAATTGCATCATGAATGGCGGTGTTGATGCCCATATCCTTGTTGCGGGCTATCATCTCATATGTGATGTCTCCTTTCTTGGGGTCTCCTTGACGTCCAAAAACTCGAGTCTTAATGCCCCATGTTCCGGTTCTTCTCTTGTTCACCTTGATCTCCGGTATCGGCAACTTCAGCAGTCTGACCAGTAACATAAGGGTTGGACCACAAAGAACGTCCTTGTAGTGTTGTCTGGTGTTCAGGGTGAAATCCTCCATCTAAATTTGGAAATAAGAAGAGTTTTCGTCAAGGGTTCAAAAGATGAGGGAAAATTCCAAGGCAAAAATTGTTCTCTTGGGGTCTTGCTGGTACTAAGCCATTTCCTAGGGTCACGTCCTACAGTAACCATGTGCTCTGATACCATTTTTGTAGCGACCCGACCTCAGACGATCAAGTCTCTGAATATCTGTGCTATCCCTGGATTGGTATGCTAGCACACACAGTACATCAATGTATATATCAAAGTGCAATCACATGTATAAGTAATGAAAAAACTGATACATACCTTAAGAATCTCAGCGAAAACAGGTAAACGGGTGTGGACTCCCATCAACGCCATCGGCAAGTTGAGTGCGGACCGTAACCCTATCATATCACTTACTCATCGGATAATACCTGCAACATAATATGTTGCAACCGTGTAGGTCAGTACGTTGAATGTACTGGCAAGTCACACCACAAGAGATGAATAAATGTCCTATTTATACATGCAATATGGCTGGTGGATGGTTCTAAATTTAATTTGCATAAAGCTGATTTTTCCCTATCATCAAAAGAATATTATATTGTTACTACATAATTCATCATAATATGATTGAGATGGTTGCTCCATTCAATCTATACCCAAATTCATTAAAACCCATTAAATTAATTAATAGTGATGAGATCGCTCAATTCCCACTTTCCAGATGCTCAAATTGTCCATAACGGGGGACATGGCTAATCGATTAGTTTTACACTCTGCAGAGTTTTGCACACTTTTCCCCACAAGACTCGATCACCTCCTTTGTAGTCCTCGCACTGCCTGGTGTTTGAGAGCCGGAAGATCGAGACATAGTCTTTCTAAAGTGTTTCCTCTTAACCCTGGGTAGACCGGTACACCTACATATATAACTACATCTGCTAGTCTACCACGGTAAGAGGTCACACAACATACTCAACTAAGCCAGAGCCCATAATAGCTTGCGGCTGTGCAGGTAAGCTTCTAGTCATGAAAAATTGATGAATCCCTTTGAGCCTGGGTGGCAGTCCATAGGGTGATCACACAGGTACTCCGGATCCCCTAGGCAAGTCCACTAGTTTCTCCAGGGTGCCCGGGCAAGTCCACTGGTTTCTCCAGGGTGCCCCTTACCAATCCACCCAGATGTGTGTTAATGTTGCCACCTTAAGGTTATCCTTAATTATTATATCACTCGCAACTTTCATGATCTCACATACCAATCCCCATCTACAATGGCATAGCAAAAATCCCTACAACGTTGACGACAAAGAAGTAAAGGCTCAGACCTACCTCATTGCACTACTAGGTTTATAATATAGCCAACTAACATATTCATGCAAATCCTACATCAAAGAACTAAATGCATCTATAAAACATAGGTATAAAAAAACATGATCAAGTTGTAACTTGCCTTGTACTGTTGATGAAGATGAAATACTCTATTGAGTCGTCTCTCCTTCTCGTTACGATATAACTAACGATATAAGAAAGTACTTTAACACACAACAGCATCCAAATAAAGATCCAAATAAAATATTCAAATTACAATACAAAATAAAAAAACATTCCTACATAAGTTGCTAGGACTTGTTTACGGGTTGAGATAACATCAAGAATGAAAATATGATATAGGTTTCTTCTAGGGTTGGGTCAAAGTGAAGATCATGGCTTGAAGAGTTGTGAGGCAAGGTTCTACGACAAAGTCTATAATGGGTTTGATTGGAATATTTGACTTGGGTCCAATGAAAATGATAGATGGAGTTGATGCCATAAGGTTTATGTTACAAAAATATATGTAACATTTCCTAAGTCAAAATTTGTATGATGATGGCATATGACCAGAGAGGTTTTTCTAGGGATCAATCTAAGAGATTTAACTTCGTGTCAAAAGTTATTAAACAATGATCGAGAAGGTCAAATTAAGGTGTTGATGTTAAAACAGTGACTAAATCTTGCTGAAAAATTTATGCCATGAGTTCCAACAGAAAGGTGATGTCCTAAGGTCGAACTTTCGTATAACAAACATTTTTATATGATTTATAGATTAGAACATATAGCAAAAGTACTCAATTTAACATTTAAAACAGAACTAAACTTTAACTTGCCAAAAACTGAGATCTCGAATTTTTATAATAAACTAGATGTCCCAAGGAATCCGGGGATATAAAATTTGTCGAATTCGGACTTACGGTCTAGGAGATATGAATTTCCGAAGTTTGAGTATTTTTCTGAAAAAAAATTACGGGATTTACACAGTGCTCACCGGAGTTAGTCGCCGGAGATGGGGAAAAAGATCGCCGAAGTTGAGAAAGAAGGCTCGCAACGTCAAATAGTAGCAGACCGGCGAAGAGGTCGACAAGGGGAGTCCTTTGGATAAGATCACAGGCTCAGACTTGTCCCGTGGCGGCGTGGAGCGGCCGCCAGAGTTGCCGAACTCCGACGAGAAATTGCTCGCAGAGGAGGAGGTTCAGAGAGGGGTGTTTAGATGGGCTAGTGAGTGGCTTCGAGCCTCTCGTGTGGGTATCTTTTATAGGAGCAGGGGAGGTTAGAACTCGAGCAGGGGCGTTCGTCCACATTATGGCGTTAATGGCGAACGTTACTGCGCTCTAGGTGGCCATTAGGGCGGGTTTAGTGTGGGTAACGGAAGGGAACGAGTTAGGGCGGAGTGGGCGATCCGTTCAGAGGGGTTTTGGGCGAGGAAGAGGAAGAGGAGGGGAGGAAGAGGTGGAGGCATCCATGGTTGTTCTTTGTACGTTCTAGATTTTGTACATGCGCATGGGGAAGAAGAACATGAGGTGGGCTGGGCAAGAGAGGGAATAAGTGGGCCAAGCCCTATTTGGTTTGGAGGGAGCAAATAACCTATGGGTTTCAAAAAAAATACAAATGAACAAGAGGAAGATGGACTTGGTCCAGTACGTGTACAAAAGTTTACTTACAACAGAAAAATAAAATATTTACATTATTCTCAATATTATTTAGAGTTCTGCAAATTCACAAAATTATAATTGTGCCATATTAAATATTTTCAAATATATTTTTGGAGAAGTCACATTATCTCCTCTCGTTAAATTTTATTTGATTAATTTGGAAATATTTAAACGACAGTAAAACTCCAAATAATATCATATTTCAATTGGAACTCTAAAATCCAAACAAACTCCATATGAAATATTCATCCACCACATTTGAGAAAGTCATCTTATTCTCACTCCAAAATTGTGATTGTGGTTTCCAATATTTCAAAAAAAAGAGTCAAACAGAAATTAAAGCCCTTTGATTTCTTGAATAAACTTCCCCAACCATAGTTTTCTTTATTGGAAAAAATGTTATCCAACTTTTATAACATGATTAGAAAAAGTTTTAAACAAGAACTCAAAAGGTTTTAATTCTTGTGAAAATAAAATAATTTCACACAATCCATCACACAACAATCAAACAAACAATCCTATTTATTTATTTAATATAACATTTCAAAATATAGAATTTTGGGATGTTACAATAGCTGAGTCAACGGCCGCAGCAAGAAGTGCAACCTTATTACGCGTAAAATAATGATTACTCCACCTGACAACAGGGATCCACCGGATGGGCTACCGTAATTTGCAAAAAAAAGTCCCCCCCTAACTACTGGGACCCACCAGCTACATCTTCGCACGCAAGGAAGTGCATCCATATTACGGGCAAAAAATGATTCTCCCCCTGACAGTTGGGCCCACCAGCAATAACTTCACGCACAAGGAAGTGCCTCATTATCCTCCCTGACAGTCAGGACCCACCTAATTGAAGCGTAGGTTGCGTTGTCATTCTGGTCGTGAACGTGTACGTACATACTCGTCGATCGGTCTGTCTGCAGGCTGCAACGATGAACCGTGGCCGAGTAAGGAAGGGCATGTGTCGTAGTAGAGGCGCGGACATAGCATGTCACACAGTCCCGTTAATATCGTGTACACGAACGTACAGCCTGGGTGCAAGAAAGTAAATATGGCCACGTACGTACATACGGGCAGGGTCTCGAATGCCTACTCGTGCATACATACGGCCAGGGCTCGTGTACATGGAGATGCAGCAGAGAGCAGCGATGGCGTCATGTTCATCGGCAGCCAACCGGCTGGGTTGGAACGGAGAAACCGGGTCATGTTCATCGGGAGGCAACGGAATGCGTCCTGCTCATCGGGAGCCAACCGGCTTGGAGGAACAGCCAAAACGAGGCCTGGCGTACCGCAGAATGGAGGAAACAACTTTGTGTTCGACAGCATACGGTCAAAACGGGATCCTGTTCACCGGGAGGGGTCTGGCGTACCGTAAAATGGAGGAAACGGACTTCTCTTCGACCTCCTACGGTCGAAGTGGGGTCCTATTGATCGGAGGGGTGTGGCGTACTGCAAAACAGAGGGAACGGACTTCTCTTCAACCTCCTACGGTTGAAATGGGGGTCCTATTCATCAGGAGGGGTGTGGCGTACCGCAAAATGGGACTCCATGGGCTAGTGTTCATCCACCGTCTACTGCCTCGCTCCAGCCTCCACAGGCTACTATTCATCCACCATCGACCTCCTCCAGCCTCCACCTGCGACTGTTCATCCACGGAGTCTCCCTCCTGCCTCCACCAGCTACTGTTCATCCACGGGCTCCTATTCATCCAACCTCCACCGGCTACTGTTTAACTAGCCCTCTCCACGGGATCCTGTTCAACCACCCATCCATGAGCTACTGTTCATCCAGCCCTCCATCGACTACTGTTCAACCAGCCCTCCATCGGCTATTGTTCATCCAGCCCTCCATGGGGTCCTATTCATCCACCCCCAACCGGCTCAATCGGGGCCCTGTTCACCTAGCGGCAACGGCCTCTACTACCACAGGGTCCTGTTCGTCCAACCCCCACCGGGAACGGTACATCCAACCCCCAACAATGCTCACTGTTCATCAAGAGGCAGCAAGTTCGATTAGCTTCAGTTAGCAGCAGTAGCGACGGAATCTCTCGATCGGGTTCAGTTAACAGCCAGGATCGATCGATCGCTCGGGTTCAGTAACGCATAGCCAGTGCAATCACTCGGGTTCAGTTAGAGCCCAATGCCTCGCACACACGCGCGTACGTGTATGAGAGAAACGTGCAATCCCTCCGTGCATTGCTCGGCCCCGACCACCGACCGTAACCGGGAACTCCCTAATATTTTCCTCGCCCTCGCTTCTACCACGGTTTTTTTGTCATGGACGGCCCAAAGAATGTCACGCGGCTGCGTCTTCGGCCCACCCGGGACAAAAAGCCCATTTTCTGTCATGATTTTTTGCCATAGAAGTAGGAGCCCACCACATCTATGATGATACCGGGTTTTGTCACAATTATCATCATAGAAGTTTCATAAGCATGACAGAAAAAATTTGCGAGGCCCAAAATGTCACGGATGTGTCTTTTCTTTGTAGTGACTCTCATGCAATCACAAGTGTATAAACACTGATCATGAGAATAAAATATCTAGCATGGAAATTATTGGCCACCCCCTGCCGCTTCATGAGTGATACGGGCACACAAAAAGGAAATTCTTTTTGAAAATTAGAGTTGGCACATAGAAATTTACTTGGAACGGCATGGAAATGCCGCATATAGGTAGATATGGTGGACTCATTTGGCACAACTTGGTTTTAATGAGTTGGATGCACAAGTAGTATTCCCGCTTAGTACAAGGAAAGGCTAGCAAATAGGTTGAGAAGCAACCAACCAAGAAATGAAAACAATCATAAACAAACATTAAGCATAACTAACACCGAATAATGCACCACAAATAGGATGTAACTTCCTTTCATAACTAATGACTTTCATGCTTGCATAGGGAATCACAAACCTTAACACCAATATTTTTAATAAAGCATAATTACTCACCAACATGACTCACATATTACTATCTCCATATCGCAAAATTATTGAAAGGAATATAGTTTTAATATCCAATGATTGATGTCTACTATGCAACTTTATTCGTGTAGACTCGTGTTGGGCCTCCAAGCGCAAAGTTTTGTAGGACAGTAGCATTTTTCCCTCAAGTGGATGACCTAAGGTTTATCAATCCGTGGGAGGTGTAGGATGAAGATGGTCTCTCTCAAACAACCCTGCAACCAAACAATAAAAAGTCTCTTGTGTCCCCAACCACCACATACAATGGTAATTTGTATAGGTGCACTAGTTCGGCGAAGAGATGGTGATACAAGTGTGGTACTGATAGTAGATATTGATTTTGGTGATAGTGACAATAAAAAATAGCAAGGTAGCATGTAACAAAAGTGAGCACAAACGGTATTGCAATGCTTGAAAACCAAGCCTAGGGTCCGTACTTTCGCTAGTGCAATCTCTCAACAATGCTAATATAATTGGATCATATAACCATCCCTCAAAGTGCAATGAAGTATCACTCCAAAGTTCCTATCTAGCGGAGAACATAAGAAGAAATATTTTGTAGGGTATGTTGAGGATATAACTATTGAGTATAAACCGCCCAGGAGGGGCCGGGTTATACTCATAGTGGTTTACTCTTATTGAAGCCCATGAAGACAAGGAATATGGCGCTTCACGGTGGAGATTAACAAGAAGGCCCAAAGCCCAAAGGCGGATTAGGGCCCGTATAGGTAAACCGCCATATGGTGCGTAACTTGTGTTGTAAGATAGGAAAGGGTAGAAACCGGGTCGGACACGTTTATGAGCCGGCCTGGATTCTGTAAACCGCCGGGCATTAACCCCATATATAAAGGGACGACCCGGCGGCGGTTCAAGGACAGAAAAGAACAACAACTTGAGAGCCAGGCAAAGCGTATTCACTCCCTGGTCATCAAAACCCTAGCAATCCCATCACAACTGGAGTAGGCTTTTACCATCACCGCAAAGGGGCCGAACCAGTATAAACTCCTTGCGTCCTTTGTCCCACTTTAACCCCTTTAGGCTAACTACGTTGCGATGGCTCCATGACTAAGTCCTTACACTAGGACATCTGCCATGACAAACCCACGACAGTTGGCACCCACTGTGGGGCTATCACGCGTTGGTTTAAAGTTCTTAGAGGGCAGCTTCGAAGGGCTCAAGGGACACTTGTGGGCCGGATGACCAAGAGTCGTCGCAGCAAGCTCTACATCGACGATGCGGGCTGGGGCCCCGAGGCCGGCTCAATTGAGTATGGATATCAGGTCCCCATTGGCCGTATTCACGTTTTCATTGGCAAGATCGGTGAACCGGGCCCTGAGCTGGACATCTGCACCGACATCATCGAAACGGCTCAGCGTGCGAGATCCGCCCAGGTTCAGCCTGCCATGAAGCGTACCTTCATGGGAGTCGTCCACTGAGCGGAGTCTGAGGATAGATTGGTATCTGGTGTGTGAAACCGTCATTTACTCTGATGACGAGTCATCTACCGGAGAGACCGAGTCATTGTACCAACTGCAAGATGGTCGGTTTGGGGTTGTTCCGATGGCGACAGTATTCTGGACCCCTTTGATTCGCCGAGCTGAGTTGCAATCTTCATGACCGGTACACAGTCAGCACAGCATTCATCAACCGCAGCAGCAATGATATCTGGTTCAGCAGCAGCGACAACAGCTAGGGCAGGAGACCCTGCGCAACCGCCGGCTCAGGTTTTGTCCGATTTATTTGATGCTCTGGCAACACTGCTGGCGGCTGAAGTTAACCCGACGAATCAAGATCAGCATAACGTAGAAGTTGCGAAGGTGAAGGATCAGATAGCTCAAGCCAAGGCAGACCTGGCAGCCGAGAACACCAGGATGGCTGCGAAGCGGGCCGAGTTGGATGCGCAGGTTTATCGGCTTATGTTGGATCAGAACGCGTCAAATGATGTAATAAGGAGAAGGTACCGGTCTCACTTGCCTCCGGTTTATGAGCCAAGGAATCTCTTTAACATGCCAGGAGCAGGAACCAGTAACCAGCCAGTGGTAAACAATGGATCTGCCTCGTCCGAATATCCCGTCGCATAACGTGTCAACGCCTCCGTGTCATTTCTCCAACCCCTTGGATAACATAGTCGCCATTGCTTCACGACTAGCAGCCCTCCCGGTCGAAGGCGAGTCCCCCGTAGCGGTTGAGATGCGACGGGCTAGGGAGCTCCTTCAGACAGCTTTGACTCAGCAGCAGGCTTATTCATACAGTCGTGAGAGGATTCATTCCACCCCTCCCCCAAGCCGGAGTTACAGCAGACATATCGATGAAGCAGCTGTGTCAAGCAGTGCGCGGGATCATAATCCGCCTCGTGGTCATAACCCGGTGGGCGGTGGTGCCGATGTTCATAACATGGGGGACCAAGGTGGAGCACGTCGAGAGGCCGAGTTAGCAGCACAGTATGCGGCCGATCAACCTTCTCCATTCCATCCAGCGACCTTGGTTGAAACAAGAGTAACTTTCAGATCTCTGGGTGTGCCTTGTTTGGCCTCGGCTTTGCGGAACGTATGGTTGCCCAAAGATTTTAAGGGCCCTCGTAAGGTACCCAATTATATGGCCGATTTACCTCCGAAAGCGTGGGTCGAGAGTTATGAGATGGCGATGGAGCTGTTGGATGTTGATGAGGCTGCATGTGCTAAGTATTTTACCATGATGTTAGAAGGAACGGCTCGTACGTGGTTGAAGGGACTACCAGCTAACTCCATTGGGTCGTGGGCCGAGTTAAAAACCCGGTTTATCCAAAATTTCAAGGAAACGTGCAAGCAGCCCATGTCGATTGTGGATTTCGCCTCCTATGTCTAGGAAGAAGGTGAATCAACAACCCATTGGGTGCGCCGGGTTTCAACGATATTGCATTCTTCAGACCGGATCAATGCCGATTCAGCAGTCCTGGCATTGGAGAAAAACTGCCGTTTTACACCCCTCAAGCAGAAATTAGGGCGGCTCCAACGTCATTGCAATGACATGGGGACACTTATGGCAGCTCTGGTTAAGTACGCTGACTCTGACAGTACCAAGGACCCGAATCTGATGATGACAAACCCGAAAGGGGAAAGAAGAGAAGCAGCACCAAAGGGCAGTAGCATAACCCGACGGCGAATCAAGGAGGTAATGGTAAGCGCAAGGCTGATAACAACCTAGACTTTGTAGCGAATACCAATACACAGAATGATGGCCAGGGCAGCAAAGGTAGACCGCCCCGCAAACCGGAGGATCAGGCATGAATCTTGATCATTTGTTGAGCCCTGTCCGAAGCATGGTACAGAGACCGTCTACTCATCTCTGGAAGGATTTTTATATCATGAAGGAGTTCAAGACTTCAAATCTTTTTCAAGGTAACCATGACCGGGAGCTGGTCCAGGATCTGGTTCACAGGGGCCGGGTTACGGTGGTAGCGGTTCGGGATCTGGATTTCAAGGTCATCAAGGTCATCAAGGCAGTCAGAGCAATCAGGGGGGCTATCATCAACAGTCCGGTCAGGGGAATCAGCAGCAGCAGTCTGGATATCGGAGTAACCTGAAACGGCTAAATACCGGGCAATACCACATCTTCACCACAAGTTTGTGTAAGCGGGATCAGAAGCTTCATAAAACAGCAGTGAACTCTGTTGAACCGACCGTACCACGTTACTTGCGCTGGTCTGAGCTTCCCATTGTGTGGAGTTGAGAGGACCATCCGCCCCGGGTTGATAATCTGGGTCATCTGGCATTGGTGGTTGCACCTCAGGTTGGAGGGTATAAGTTCACCAAGGTGCTCATGGACGGAGGGAGCATCATCAACTTCCTCTATTATGAAACCTTCCATCGTATGGGGTTGACAGATAAGAACCTTAAATCGTCCAACACTGTTTTTCATGGTGTGGTGCCTGGTAAGTCAGCATATCCGGTTGGTAAGATAGCTCTGGAAGTTGCGTTTGGAAATGAGAATGACTCCCGATCCGAGACATTGACCTTTGAGGCGGTGATAATCAAAAGCCCTTATCATGCTCTATTTGGATGGCCGGCTTATGCTAAGTTTATGGCAAGACCCTATTATGTTTACCTGCAGCTCAAGATGCCAGGCCATAAGGGAACCATCACGGTACATGGGAGCCGAAAGATAGCCTTGGAATGTGAGGAAGGTGATGCGGCTTATGCTGAGTCGGTTTGTGCAACAGAGGAGTTGAAATTTTATAAGGACAATGTTGATCCGGCAGATATGACTTCTTTGAAAAAGCCAACTATAGAGCATGATCCGGCATTCAAGTTTAAATCGGTTGAGGAAACCAAGTCAGTTGATTTTGTTCCTGGCGATTCATCCAAGCAGTTTAGCATCAGTGCTAATCTGGATCCGAAATAGGAAAACGCGTTCATCGAGTTCATCCATGAGAACGGGGACATCTTTGCATGGAAACCTTCTGACATGCCAGGTGTGCCGAGGGAACTCGCTGAGCACACTCTTAATATTGATCCTAAGTTTAAACCAGTCAGGCAGCTTCTCCGCCGCTTCAATGAACAAGGGCGTAAGCTATTGGTGAAGAGGTAGCCCGGCTCTTGGCAGCAGGTTTTATTGTGGAGGTTTTTCACCCTGAGTGGTTAGCTAACCTGGTGCTAGTACTTAAGAAGAACGACACTTGGCGTATGTGTGTGGACTACACAGATTTGAACAAAGCTTGTCCGGTTGATCCCTTTGCTCTCCCTCATATTGATCAAATCATTGATGCTACGGCGGGTTGTGAGCATTTGAGTTTTCTGGATGCTTACTCTGGTTATCATCAGATCAAAATGGCAGTTAAGGACCAGGAGAAGACGGCTTTTATAACTCCCTTTGGAGCCTTCTGATATGTATCTATGCCTTTTGGGCTCAAAAGTGCCCAGACAACTTATCAGCGCTGCGTGCAGAATTGTCTTCATAATCAGATTGGGCGCAATGTTCATGCTTATGTGGATGATATACTTGTCAAGTCCAGGAAGGAGGAAACATTGATAGATGATTTGAAGGAAACTTTTGATAATCTCTGAGTTTATAAGATGATGCTTAATCTGGCCAACTGTACCTTTGGTGTACCGGCAAGCAAGCTCTTGGGTTTTCTAGTGTCTAACAGAGGTATTGAGGCTAACCCGGACAAGATCAAAGCAATCACTTCTCTGGCTAAACCGGTGTGCATTAATGATGTTCAATGTCTGGCGGGTCGTATTGCAGCATTGAGCCGGTTTATCAGCCGGTTGGGGGAGAAGGCTATCCCTCTGTATCAGATGATGAAAAAGACAGATAATTTTGTCTGGAGTGATGCGGCTGATGCAGCATTTGAGGACTTGAATAAACAATTAGCCGAGCCTCCCGTGCTTGCTGCTCCCATTGATAAAGAGCCACTGCTGTTATATGTGGCTGCTAATGCCCGGGCTGTCAGTGTGGCTATTGTGGTAGAGCGGAAGGAGGAAGGCAAGGAATATCCGGTTCAACGGCCGGTTTATTATATCAGTGAGGTACTCATTAAGTCCAAATAGAGATACCCACATTGGCAGAAGCTGGTGTATGGAGTTTTTATGGCAAGCCGGAAGCTTAAAGAGTATTTTCAGGGTTACCCCATCACTATGATCAGCTCTGCTCCTTTGGGGGATATAATCCAAAATAGGGAAGCAATTGGCCGGGTTCCCAAGTGGGCCATTGGGCTTGGACCTCACGGGTTAAAGTATATGCCTCGAACGGCAATCAAGCCCCAGGCACTTGTGGATTTCATTAATGACTGGACAGAATTGCAGACACCAGAGGAAAAGCCGGATAACACATATTGGACTCTTCACTTTGATGGGACAAGGCAATTGGAGGGCTCGGGGGCTGGAGTTGTGCTAGCTTCCCCTCGAGGTGATAAATTTTGTTATGTCCTTCGTTTAATGTTTCCTTGCACTAACAATCTAGCCGAATATGAGGCTTTACTCCACGGTCTTCGAGTGGCTAAGGAGATGAACTTGAGCCGGGTTAGGTGCTTTGGTGAGTCAGATTTGGTAGCTCAACAAGTATAGGTACTTGGGACTCTAAGGATCCACTCATGGCGGCTCATCGACGGGAGGTGCATTTTATCGCTGGTCATTTCAAGGGTTACCAGGTTGAGCATGTGGACCGGAGGAAGAATGAAGCGACAGATGCTTTAAGTCGGCTGGGTTCTCAACGTAAACCGGTGTCGCCCAACGTTTTTCTTGATGTCCTTCATAACCCGTCGGTCAAGTTACCCACAGAGGAGGATTTGGCTATTCCTGACCCGGAGGCTCAATTGGTGGCGGCTCTTCATGTTATCCCGGATTGGACGGTTCCCTATTTGGCATATATGACCCGGGGCGAGTTACCTGAGGATGAGGTTTTGTCTAGACAAATAATTGGGCGGTCCAAGTCAATGACTATTGTCAATGGAGAGTTGCATCATTGCAGCGTTACAGGGGCATTTCAGCGTTGTGTGTCTCCGGAAGAAGGTTGTGAGATCCTCCGTGAGATCCATGAAGGGGGCTGTGGGCATCATGCCGGTTCAAAGTCTCTGTTAGCCAAAGTTTTTCGTCATGGTCTTTATTGGCTGACGGCTCATGCTGATGCTGAGGACTTGGTCAGAAGGTGTGATGGTTGTCAGAAATTTGCACGTCGAGCTCATGTTCCGGCTCAGGAGTTAAGGATGATTCCAATCGCTTGGCCATTTGCAGTCTGGGAGCTTGATATGGTGGTGCCCTTTAAGAGATCCAAGGATAAGAAGACCCACCTCTTGGTGGTAGTTGACAAGTTTACTAAATGGGTAGAGGCCGAGCCAGTGAGCAAATGTGATGCAGCGACGGCGGTTCAGTTCATGAAGAAAGTGATCTTCCGCTTTGGCTTTCCACATAGCATTATCACTGACAATGGCACTAACCTTTCCTAGGGAGCTATGGAAGATTTTTGTCAATGTGAGCATATCTGGCTTGATATATCATCAGTAGCTCACCCCAGTCTAATGGTCAAGCTGAGAGAGCCAATCAAGAGATCTTAAGAGGTATTAAACCCCGGCTTATGGTTCCTTTGCAGAGGACGCTGAGTTGTTGGGTCGAGGAGTTACCTTCCCTATTATGGAGCATTAATACCACCCCAACAGGTCTACGGGTTATATACGCCCTTTTTCATGGTTTATGGAGTAGAAGCAGTTCTCCCTAGTGACATCCGTCATGACTCGCCCCGTGTGGCGGCTTATGTTGAAGCTGACAATGAAAAGGCACGTCAGGAAGCACTTGACCTGTTAGATGAAGAGTGTGATATTGCAGCAGCTCGTTCGGCGATTTACCAGCAAGACCTGCACCGTTACCACAGCCACCGGGTTAAAACCAAAACTTTTCAAGAAGGTGATCTGGTGCTCCGACTCATCCAGGATCAGACTGATATGCACAAGCTATCCCCGCCAGGGGAAGGACCCTTTGTGGTTAGCAAGAATCTAAACAATGGGTCATATTACCTTATCGATGTTCGAGACCACAAGGACTCACGCACGTCGGAGGAGGAGACCCGCCGGCCCTGGAACATTGCTCAGCTTAGGCCATACTACATGTGAGCCACATGCTCTCCGTATGTACATATTTAAAATAATGTATATATTATGATTGATATAATAAACTGACATCCTTGCTAAAGCGGGGCTTCTATCGTTCTCTTACATGAGTTTTTGATTACCTTGGTAATCCGGCTATCAAGCCCATATTATAAGAGCACAGCTCTGTTACCTTGGTAATCCGGCTATCAAGCCCATATTATAAGAGCACAGCTCTATTACCTTGGTAATCCGGCTATCAAGCCCATATTATAAGAGCACAGCTCTGTTACCTTGGTAATCCGGCTATCAAGCCCATATTATAAGAGCACATCTCTGTTACCTTTGTAATCCGGCTATCAAGCCAATATCACAACTTCATATGAGCAGGGTTCTGATCTACTTCAGGCTTAATGCCCAGATTAAAGGGACTAAAGAGAGTCTGATGCATAGCACAACTCAAACATAGGAATCCCTTGAGCATAGCTCACAAGATCACTTGGGGGCTTGGTCGTATTCGAACCGTAGCTACACCTCTTGATAGGCATAAGGCCACCAGGGATATCTCTTGGGGGTTTGGTCGTATTCGAACCATAGCTACACCTCTTGATAGGCATAAGGCCACCAGTGAAATCACTTGGGGGCTTGGTCATATTTGAACCATAGCTAGACCTCTTGATAGGCATAAGGCCACCAGGGAAATCACTTGGGGGCTTTGGTCGTATTCGAACCATCGCTTTAACCCTCTTGATCGTTGTAACACCACAATTATGACTATTTCAAACTTTTTTTGATTTTTTCTTCGGTTTATAACGCTTTATGAGTGTAATTTATTTATGCTATTTCAACTTGGTCTGGGCCCGTTCATAAACCGGCAACAGCTGAGGAATATCAATATTCAAGTTATGAGTTATCACCCTTATTATACTACCTTGCTGATCCAGTAGTGTGTAAAAATATCACATGTATGATATCTTTCATATTTGGTTACTTTTAGGTATAGCTTTGGTTATAAACTCAGGTTATATGTTGGGCATTATGACCCGTCCGGCGGTAAACCGCTAGGACACTTCACACTTGTTTTATGCAGAAACCGGTTGAATAAAACTGCTAAAAATCATAAGCAGACATAGCATAATCATGGCGGATTAACAGTGTCATGCAAAACGAATATGCATGATGGCATAGCAGACCAGGTGTTTAAACTAGCCTATTACAAGGCGTTCTGATGCCCAAAAGGATAATTGTTTTCAACAAGTGTTGCAGTATGCAGAAGGTTAAACCGGCCTCCGGATCATGATTCTCCGCCGGGCTGACTTGACGGTTGTGGATCATCCTACGCCGGTTCATCCTCCTTCTCTCCACCCAGCAGCTGGAAGTCAATGGTTGCCCAGTCGATTCCAGTTAGGGCCTTGAATACAGCTTTGTCGCTTATAAGTGTGCAGGGATCAACATCAGTGGCGTAGGTATGCTTACGGAAAGGCGGGATAAGATTTTTCACATCATGAGTTGGCGCATTAACCCGTTTGTTGTCGGCGTCATAAATCAACTGGTAATGAGAAAGATCTGTCTCTTCAGCCAATTTGCTCGCTAATGGGCGCATTTTCTTCGTCAAAGCTCGATATCATCATTGTCAAAATTTGACCCGTCCCCCTTTATGCTCGGATAACCGCGTCCTATATCAGCCGGGTCAAGATCTGGTATCCACTAGTTGACCCGTTGCACCAAATGGTGCAGAGACCCGCTGAAGACATGTTGTCGATGAAAATAGTTTCATGCTACAAGAACCTTCAACTAAACCATCTGTTGCACCAAATGGCGCAGAGACCTACTGATTCCATGTTAGCGATGAAAAGAAATCCATGGTTTAGTTGATATAGTTACGGGTACGCACATATGACAACAAATTTAATCTTTCTTATATGAAAAAAAACAGGTCTTATTATCAACAATCAGATGTATATACACAACTAAATTTGGTAACATAGAGTTCTGTTTGAAACAAAATGTATGTAACAAATCTAATCCTCTTTAGTAGGAAAAACATGGTATATTTTATTGTCTATAATGAGATGTATATACAAATTGTAATTTGGTAGCACAGAGTTATATATTCTATAAGATGTGAATGATGGACATCACATCCAGAGATATTCACATCAGTAAGAAAGTTGTCTACAATTCATGTGAATGATGTGGTTCGCCGAGGCGGCCGTTTCGGGGGCGTTGATTTCTGAGGGAGTCCAGGTGGTGATGATGATAGACACTCGATGGTCATTTGCGGATTACATGATCAGCGCAAATCCTGCATATTTCCCTTGCGAAGCTCGTCTTCAAAGTCGGAGTTGTCAATTGTTCGCGTGTGTAGCCATCTGTTAGCATGTGGCCAGGTTGGCTGGTGGTACCCATGTTGTGTGGGTTGAGTTGTATTGGTTTTAGCCCGGTTTTCCTCAATTAACCAGGCAATTCTCACTATCTTCTAAGCCAATGAAAATGGAAGTCTTTTGCCTCGTTTCAAAATAATTAAATAAAACATCAGCGAGAAATAACATCCTTGGGCCAGCACCTGACTAAGTTGAAACGATATTGTTCCACGCCTTCCAAATATGCGAAGGATATTACCGATGTTGTCTTGGGCTTGCAGCCCTTCAGGTGGCATCACTTTCCAAACAAAGGAGAGATTGGTAGGAATCGAAAGGCCGAGGATTGACCAAATCACAACAACAAAATTGCGGTCATTTTTTTCATATATATACATGAAGTGTCAGGTCATAGCATTGCTGAAGTGGACTAAAATTCAGGAGAATGGATGAGAATAGAAATGATGTAAAGTCGGGTCTCGGTTTAATATGGGCATAAGAAAGTAGTATTTTAGTAGAGCTGTATCGGAATGCACAAAGGCTTAGTAACTGCAATACTAATTTACTCAAGGAAGAGTTGCACAATTTACTCAAGTAAGAGCTGCTCAATATTGTCGTCAGAACAAACTGTAATAGGATCGTGGGAATTATATGTTGATGTGTACACACCTTCACAATTATATAACTCTATGTAACAATGCACAAAGGAGTAGCAGCCACAATATTAATTTACTCAAGGAAGAACTGGTCAATTATGTCATCAGAACAAACTGTAATAGGATGGTGCAAATTCTGTAAACCTTGAACGGGCGCATAGTACCTTCCAAAGCCTATTAACATCAAGATGTAATAAGGCAAGAGAAAAATGATTGTAACTATCTTCTAATTGTTCAAACATTTGAGAAAGCTTAGAGAATCCGTCCTGCTGCCTTTTTCTCCAATGTTCTCTTCCTTCTTTTACCTGCAAAAATGAAGCATGTTCCACAAACTGGCAAAATCAGTGTTGTTACCAACAGACTTCCATATTATAAGAGGTATTCTGGAAGTATTTATGCTAACTAAATTCAGAAAAGACCGAAAGCATAATAATTTAGCAGCCCTATATAAGACTTGTTTCAATCCTCATGGTGCATCTCGAAGCCCTGCAATCGAAACTGGAACATCACTCGCACTGAAATCTCCAAACACCAGTTGATCTAACTAATCGAGCAAGTAGCAGTCTTGCACTGAAACCCCTAAACACCAGTTCAGTTATCCATATTATACACATCCCTGCTACTACAAATTCTGAAAAATGAGAAACTAGACCCTCAGCAACAACTGACATAAAGGCTAAACCAGAGCAATCAACCATTACTTCTGTCATGGCACAAAATTTCTAATAGAATCACATCTAAGAATGTCAATTGGAAGGAGAGAAAGGAACACTAGGAATTCATGCTCGTAGATAAAGCAAATAAAATAATATTGTTCAGGAAACGAGATAATATCGGGGACACGAAAGGTTGTTCCGAGATGTTCCAGACAATCTAACAGTTAGACAGCACACAAAAAAATGGTTGAATCAAAGAGAAACTAAAAACCAGATTACAATATAAAGTGGTTACCTTTTTTGCTTAGGCAAAGGCCGACATGAACATTAGAAACCAAATTGAACTTATCTTTTTCTATGTAGTAAAAAACTGAACAAGTGTCTGTGTTTTTCATCGAAAGAAAAAAATGCATGGAGAGTAATATGCTTATGGCAGAATTAACATTGATAGCAGAAGAAGATACATACTGGAAATGTTGGACTAAATTTATCCAACTTCACTAACAATGTAGAAATTGGCTTCAGTGTACTAACATAGTTATTTTGGATATAAGCAATCAACGACGAATTTAACATCAGAGATATCTGACCATTTTAAGTAACGAAAAAAGAGCCCGATAGCAAGATAGCACAACATAGAGCTGCATTGACCATTGGACCAAGCTCTGAGTAGAGAACCTACATTTAATATCCAATAACTGAAATTTGTGTGATACATCCATAAAGGAATATTAGTAGGACAGGTAGCGCTGGACATATTGTTTAAGCAAATAAATAGTCACTACTTTCTTGTGCGCAATGGAGCAGAAATTGGTGATCACAAGAGCAGAGTAGTCATGGTTGAGCCTGTTTTGACTTTCTTTTCTTATTCCACTTTGGAAAGGACAAAAGTGAACAAAAGCAAGCCAAAAACATATAGTACTCCCTCCGTAAACTAATATAAGAGTGTTTAGAATACTAAAATAGTGATCTAAACACTCTTATATTAGTTTACAGAGGGAGTACCATTTAATGCCTCACAACAGTTTTTGCATGGCCAGTTAACCCTGAAAGAAGAAAGTCTGTGATATTACACTTAATATGTAAAAGAGGCTCAAACACAAAATTAAATTCAAAATAAAAGTAATGCTCATGTAGCATATTTTATATTTACAACACAAGACAGTACCGTCAAATGTTATATATTAGCTAGCTAAGTAGGAATCTCTCATTGGATTGTGCCTCAAACTATACCATGGAGGCATGAAACTATGTATTTTTGGTCAGGAAAACAAAGATGCCCGCTTCCGCACCATGAATCGCAGAATTTTCATTTGATTGTACTCACAAAGCTATTTAAACATAAAAGGAAACAGTACTACCTTGTATATTTGTACAACCTATCAAGAATAAAGTTGTGAATTAATCTCTTCGTATTGATGCCTTCATCACCAAGCCCACTATCACTGATGCCTTCTCTTCCGACACCATAAGTAGTGTGATCATTTTAGAAATATGACCAGTTATATTCTACTTGTATCTATCTCTATCTTGCGGTTCCACTGCTCATTGTCGTGGTTGCATTGCTCATGTCGGATTAGAGTTATGGTGCCCTGTGAAACACAAGCAAAGTTTGAACAATCCAATGGTTATATTCTACTTAAGCTGGGACCACTATGCATGATATTTTGTATGAATCGCTATGAGAGAGAGCTGAACAATTATATAGAAAATTGGGTGGCGTATTCAATTGTATCCATGGAAAATGTATTATGATCTCTAAACTACAACAGTGTACAAAGAAACGACAACCAACGAAGGAAGCGGAGGCGGACGCTGACAGAGATGACAAACCCAAGTCTTGGAAGGATGACAGTCGGATAGATATCTCATCTCTACTTCTGCTCATCTCCATTTATTACGACACGACAACATATGTATATATATGATGTGCGCCCAACTCTGTCTTGAGCATTGCCCGCTGCTGAACCTGCACATGAAAAAACTGACAAATGTTCTTATTATTGTTCTGCCTTATGCAACTTCTACATAATATGAATAGGACTAAGAAGGTGTCGTATCCAGAAAATTCTTGACCATTAGTAACTTCTACATAATGCATCATATTTTGCATGTAATGTTGAAGTATCGACATCAAGATTACATGACAAAAAGTGGGAATTGAAGTGGCCAACTAACCAAGCCTAGGTGAAAGGAAATCTTGAATCTGTCCATTCATGTCTGATACAAAGAACTGATCATTAGCACTGTAATCCACACAAAGGTAGCTATTTTTGTTTTTCTTATATAAATCCAAGAAATACAACTAATACAATTTATCAAACTGTGATACCGACAAATTGAGTTCCATTGCCCTTCAGTGTTTAGCTGTTGCCTTTTAACGGGATTGTAGATAGCCTCAAAAAATGGCATATCGCTTTTCACTTACTTTCTAAGTGTCAATGCAGAACTTTGTGTGACACAAACCCTAACTTTTCTGACATGCAACACTCCCCAGGAACATGGGAGGTCAATGGGTTCGTGTGTGTTGAAATAGACCTGGTCCCAGAGTATCACTCATCAGAACGACCGTCCAAGGCACAGATCAGCCAACATCGGCAATAAAATTGAGCAAGCTACAACAGAGGTAAGGGTAGGCTCTAAGGGTAACTCCAACGGTGACACCGACTTTTTCAGCTCTGTTTAGTCCCACAAGCCAAGGCTGTCTTGATTGCTCAAGACATGATTGTTTCAGCTAGTCATCATCGTCACCGCCCCTCTTTTTGGTCCAAAAATTAGGTTGCCTCTACACACCAAGCAACATGACCATGATACCCCGTTACATGTGTGCACACATCCAGCCATCAAGCTCAGGAGCTGCTCATACCTGGAGTCAACCGACCAAACCCCCACGATGCGGACGACACATCAGACGAACACCATACGGTTACCAGCCAACGCCACACCCGAATCCAAGGCAACAGAACGGCGGTCGCTGGCAGCGGTGCGGAACTAACGTGGCCGCCAACCCGACGATTGGCCAGTGATCAGGCAACAAGAGCTCGCCTGAATCAGCATAGGGTTTGGGTTGTAATCAAATGTAACAAAATGATGAGGTGAGAAAGATGGTGGAGCCTGTGTCTGAATCATTCAGCCTCTCATTATTTTGAGAAAATAGGCTCAAGACAAGGTATCATCTATAAGCCTGCTTAAGTGAGTTTTGTAGTGGAGTGTTCCTTGCAGTTCAGGAGCACACCACGGATTCTTGGTCATTCAAATAAAGAGCTTTTTCTCGGAGAGAGAGAGAGAGAGATAGAGAGAGATGGGGATCATACCGGATCCAGAGCAACAGGTAGCCAAGCTGCGAGAAATCCATCGACAGCGGCTAAGATCCCGCGCCAGCCCGACAAATCCCTCGACCGGAACGCATCATGGGCCCCGCCGCTTGGTCCCCAGCCCACGCCGCCATGGATGTCCCCGCCGCACGGGAGGGGCGGCGAACCAGCGAGTCCATTGGTCGGGAGCCTGGATGGCGCTGGTGGATCCCTCCATCATCGCCGCCCTTCGGGGAGGGGTGCGGCCCCAGCCGACGCGAGCCGGGTTGGCCACTCTCCCATCCGACGACGTGCCTCCTCTCCTCTTCCTCTCTTTCTCCCTCCTCTCTCTCCCTCTCATATTCTCTCTCCTACAGATCTAACTGAGCGCCGCCGCTGTCGCCCTTTGCCTGCAGGTCGGCGCCGTGGTGGGGATCCGGGAAGGAGGAGGGGGCGGAAGGGAGGAATGGTGCGGCGGCTGTGAGAAGGAGCGGGTGGCTGTGGACGGGGGGCTAGGGTTTGGTGCGGTTATGTCCAATGGGCTCCTCGCCCTAGCCACGGGACGCGCGGCGCGTGAGAAAAGGTTCACCCGCCCAAAGATGACCAGCTGCTGAGACAGCCAATGCAAGCTTGAGACGAGCCCACTCGTTATTGGGCAAGGAAAATGACTCGAAGGTGAAAACGATTTAACTGTAAGTGAAGATCCAACGGTGCAGCCAGCCAGAGGGGCAGATCCGACGGCCGACGAAGCTTGCAATCGGGGGAGCATTCTGGGAGCGAGTTGGCTAGCTTCTGTTTTGTTTTAAATGCTTTGGCCCGGATTAGCGCAGTTAGAGCACCTGCCCTTGTAGCTGATCTTTTTAACTCCTCAAACCGGGCAGGCAGCATTGACAGCTTCTCTAATATTTCCTTGATCAAAGTTGGGTACGGTGTTATGAGAGGCAGTACAAATGATCTGTTGCACGCCGGTATATAATTTCTCTATAAGAGTATAGACAACCTTCAATTTCTTCTGCATGTCAGATGGGTAATGCGAGATCCTGCATCATTAAGCACACCGATAAACCGGCAGTTCATAGGATAATACATGTTAACAACTTATACTAAGGGTACTTACCAAACACAGCAGTGGTCATGGCATTTATTTGCCGCTTCAAACGAGTCAGCTCTTCTACCACCGGATTAAGGGCTGCTTCTGCATCCTCATCCCTCTTTTGTAGTGTGGCTTTTTTTATGTCCCAGTCTGCCCGTTCCTTCTTGAAGTTTTCCTTCAATTTCTCCATGGCTACTAAGGCACTGGTCAGCTCCTCTTTGGTTTTGGAAATTTCTGCTTGTTGGGACTTGATATTTTCTTAAAGATCAGCGGTTTGAGATTCCTTTTTGCTCAGCTCAGTCTGTAAGAGACATACATGTTATGAGTTGGCAGCATTTTGAAGCACCAAGCACATAACAAGTTATACACTTGGCACTTGGGGGCTAATGCATATTGCTTCTTATTAAATTTCTCTTCTAAAGTCCCAAGATCAATTCAAGTATTATTCTTGGCACTTGGGGGCTAATGTATATGTGCTCAATAATAAAGTCCTGATTCATCTTGAAGAGATAAACCGGCCCTTGGGGGCTACAAAAACAAAAGTTGCAAGATGAATACTCTAAAGTCTCGGTTCATCCTGAAAAGATAAACCGGCCCTTGGGGGCTACGCAGGCAAAGTTGAAGTATTACAAAGTCTTGTTTACTTGATATCATAAACCGGCCCTTGGGGGCTACTGGAGTTGATATTAGAAATCAGATAGAAGAGAGAAACAATTATGCAGAGTTAACAGTATTTACCTCATATCGCTCTTTCATCAAGTTCACCAAACCGGCTTCATAGTCGCGGCTTGTGTACAGACGGTTTAAAAACCCAGAGTGGATATCTTGGGTGCTGAGGTGGGCATAGCTTTCCAAATCTGTTTTCCACTTGCCCTTATCCATAGCAGCAAATTCTTCCTTGGCACTATGTTTTGATAAAGCAACGGGATTACCAGGAGTTGTGTAGCCTAAACCAGTAACAATGACATCATCTGATTGGTCATCAGCTGCTTTAACTGGGCTTGGCGGTTTATCTGCAGCCTTAGCCGGGCTTGGTAGGTCAGTAGAATGGCCTGTGGGATCATCTTCCATCTGTTCAGTAAAGGTTTCATGATGTTGCATTAGCGGATCATCAAGAATAGCATTAGCATTTGGCTCAAACTGTTCCGGGATCTTTTCCGGTTCAGTGTCCGGATTATCATCAGCCGGTTTATTCAATTTGGCCTTCTTTCTAGGCCTAGCTTTGGCTCTAAAATGAATGGAAATAAAGGTTAGTAGATTAAACATGTGCAAGGGATAAAGAGCTAAGTGTAGTATGCTTACCCAGGAACAATCTTAAGGGGAGGAAGTTGTGTCCCTGTTGATTCGCCAGAGGATGAATGGGAAGTTCCCTGGTAGTTTGAGTCATATGGATTAAGAGGTTGTCGAAAATAACCAGCCTTGGGATAAGATGTGTCAGGAATGGATGAAACCTCTAGTCGGCGTTTACGAATTGGCGTGTTCGGTAAACCGAACGAAGTAACCACCTGGCCACTATGTCGGGTTGTGCGGCGAGCTTCATGCTGTTGTTTATTCAAAAGAAAGTTTGGATCCAGATAAGCTAGAGGGTGTGAAAATTTTACTTTTTGGTTTGCTTGACGGGTTTTCTGTGTTGGCTGAGGATCTGAACCGGAGGAAAGAATAATTACCTCTACATCATCAGCCCGGCTAGCTTCAGCGTCATCTTGATAATGGTCATTGTCAATGAGGTGTATGAAAAATGAACCAAGAGAATCAAGTTCTGCCTCTGATTCCGGGTTGTCAAGATCTTCGTCGAGATTCAACTCGATGGACTTAGCTGCTTTCTTCTTGGCAGGCTTTTTGACGACCTTTGTCTTGGGTCAAGGGGTCTTGGTCGGTTTATCCTGAGGTTTCTTCTTCCAAAATGGGTTGTCACCCTGTTAAAAAATTGGCAAAGGTTATAAGGAAGAGTTAAGAATGTCAGGTTCAAATAGGAGTTAAGCAATTCTTACAGCTGGCGGTTTATTCGAAACGCAGAAGGGACTTAGCCCTGTTTTGTTGCAGGCAGCCACCAATTCATCCAATATATTTTTAACTGCCTCAGTGATTTCAGCGTCAGTTAACTCAATGTCAGTGTGCCGTTGAGGGTCTTTCAAGTCCCCTGTGTACTCGCACATTAAACCGGGGTGACGGCTTAAAGGCAAAATACCCCAAGATATCCAGCAACGAACAAAGTCAATTCATGTTAAACCGTTAACCATAAAGGCTCTGAGCTTTGCAAGTTGCGGTGCATATTTGGCCCATTCTTTTGCAGTCAACCTTTGGGGAAATGGATGTGTATTGGTAAGTCGGTGAGCACGAAAACCCGGCAGAGGATTCTCATCATCAGGGGAAGTATCCTTGCAATAGAACCAAGTCTGGTTCCAATCCTTAGGGCGACTATGATGTTTGGCGTGAGGGAAGCTGACGTCTTTCCTTTTTTGAATGGAAACACTGCCAAGTTTAATATTGGGCCCGTCTACAAATTCGGTACAGCGGTTTAAAAAGAAAAAGTCCCTAAACAGTTCAATGGTCGGTTCTTCTTGCAAATAAGCCTTGCAAAAACACTTGAAAATTACATATATTGGACACAGAGTTAGGTCCAATATCTTGTGGGTGGATCTGGAAGCTAGCAAGCACATCACAGAAAAAATTTGATCCGGGAGGTTTAAAACCACGGCTCAGATGATCAACAAACACAACTATCTCGCCATCCTTGGGTGTAGGAGGATTTTCTGGATCGGGGGCTCGCCAGTGGATTCCACTCTGTTTTGATAAAGCACCAGTTATAACACATCCTTTCAGACCTTCTTCCGTAATCCGGGATGGAACCCAGTTACAAGCATAAAAGGTCTGGGCCATTACTTGGACAACCTGAAGGAAAGTTTGTGCCGGTTTAAGATTCATGCTTGACAAGCATAAAGCGTTGTAGGTTAAGAGACAAAAGGTATTCAGCCACGCAAAATTGTTAAACCGGAGGTTGATTCTATTATAAATGATAAAGCAATTGGCGGTTTACAAGGGGACTAATGGTATATGGCAGGTTATTTTCTAAAAGATAAACCGCCTACACGGACAATGAGAGTATAGATCTGAAGCCAAAAAATGACTAAGTGAGGAAGAACAAGTTTCACATTAGAATTTCAGATCTACCGCATGTCAGGAAAAGGAGAATATTTAGACCTAAAGGTTGGTGCTTGAGCAGTTCATGAAGTTCCAGATCGGGTTTTTCTATAGAAAAGAGATAATATGATGGCAAAAGAAGGACTATCATTGCTACCGCATAAGGATATATCAGGTTTGGAATCTATCATGTAGGCTATGATGAAGAACAGGCGAAGAACACCACGAAACTTTCATGAGCCCATGCGAAACCTAAACAGATCTATAGAGGAGAAGAAGAAGAACTTACCGAAACTATTGAATGGCGGAGGTGCGTGAGCAGGGTCTGGTCCGAACAGGTCGATGCAGCGGCCAAAGTCGAAGTAGAGGTGAAGTCTGACGGTGACGGCAGAGCTCGAGCGTCGGGGTGACGCGAGGAAGATGACGAGACGAAGAGGCACGAGGGGAAAATGACCCTCGGCCCTATTTATAAGGTGAATGGATAAGTGGCAGGCACGAGAATTGAGGAGGTCAAAAAATGGATATGTGGACGCCTCGATTTTTGGAGATCCATTAAAGGAGATACATTAAAAGATTTGGGTTCTGCGTAAAGTTAATAGCGGATGACATCATGGCGGGTTATCATGGTCTTGGAAGATGACATCACGGCAGTTTACAAGATTTTTGTGAAGATATTGAAGAAGGAATTTTTCTAAGTGCTGAAGATTGACATGAACAAGTTCAAATCAACCTGGGGCCAAATGTTGGGGATATAACTATTGAGTATAAACCGCCCAGGAGGGGCCGGGTTATACTCGTAGTGGTTTACTCTTATTGAAGCCCATGAAGACAAGGAATATGGCGCTTCACGGTGAAGACTAACAAGCAGGCCCAAAGCCCAAAGGCGGATTAGGGCCCGTAGAGGTAAACCGCCATATGGTGTGTAACTTGAGTTGTAAGATATGAAAGGGTAGAAATCGAGTTGGACACGTTTCTGAGCCTGCCGGGATTCTGTAAACCGCTGGGCGTCAACCCCATATATAAAGGGACGACCCGGCGGCGGTTCATGGACAGAAAAGAACAACAACTTGAGAGCCAGGCAAAGCGTATTCTCTCCCTGGTCATTGAAACCCTAGCAATCCCATCACAACTGGAGTAGGCTTTTACCTTCACCGCAAAGGGGCTGAACCAGTATAAACTCCTTGCGTCCTTTGTCCCGCTTTAACCCCTTTAAGCTAACTACGTTGCGATAGCTCCACGACTAAGTCCTCACACTCGGACATCTGCCGTGACAAACCCACGACAGGGTACGAAACCACCTCGAAGTTATTCTTTCCGATCAATGTATCCAAGAGTTCGTACAAAAATAACACCAAATAATTTCAGATTCATAATACTCAATCCAACACAAAGAACCTCAAAGAGTTCCCCAAGATTTCTACCGGAGAAACAAAAGACGAGAACGTGCATCAACCACTATGCGTAGATTACCCCAATGTCACTAAGGGAGTCCTGGATTAGGGGGTGTCTGGATAGCCGGACTATATCTTCGGCCGAACTCCTGGACTATGAAGATACAAGATTGAAGACTTCGTCACGTGTCCGGAAGGGACTTTCCTTGGCGTGGAAGGCAAGCTTGGTGATACGGATATGTAGATCTCCTACCATTGTAACCGACTCTGTGTAACCCTAGCCCTCTCCGGTGTCTATATAAACCGGAGAGTTTTAGTTCGTAGGACGAACAACAATCATACCATAGGCTAGCTTCTAGGATTTAGCCTCTCTGATCTCGTGGTAGATCTACTCTTGTACTACCCATATCATCAATATTAATCAAGCAGGACGTAGGGTTTACCTCCATCAAGAGGGCCCGAACCTGGGTAAAACATCGTGTCCCCTGCCTCCTGTTACCATCCGGCCTAGACGCATAGTTCGGGACCCCCTACCCGAAATCCGCCGGTTTTGACACCGACATTGGTGCTTTATTGAGAGTTCCTCTGTGTCGTCACTTTAGGCCCGATGGCTTCTCCGATCATCAAAGGCGATGCGATCCAGGGTGAGACTTTTCTCCCCGGACAGATCTTCGAATTCGGCGGCTTTGCACTGCGGGCCAATTCGCTTGGTCATCTGGAGTAGATCGAAAGCTACACCCCTGGCCATCAGGTCAGATTTGCAAGTTTGAACTACACGGCCGACATCCGCGGAGACTTGATCTTCGACGGATTCGAGCCACAGCCGAGTGCGCCGCACTGTCACGATGGGCATGATTTAGCTCTGCCGCCAAACAGTGCCCTGGAGGACGCACCTGTGTCTGCTCCAACCCCTAGCTCGGAGCCGATCACACCAACCGAGGATGGGTGGTTAGACACCGCCTCGGGGGCTGCAATCTCTACGGCGATCGAGCCGAACACCAGCCCTATTCTCTGCGAAGGCCGTGACTCCAAGGAGCCGGACTCCTCTCCAGACTCCGAGCCCTCCGCACCCCGACCGATCGAACCCGATTGGGCGCCAATCATGGAGTTCACCGCCGCGGACATCTTTCAGCACTCGCCCTTCGGCGATATTCTGAATTCACTAAAGTCTCTCTCTTTGTCAGGAGAGCCCTAGCCGAACTATGGTCAGCAAGGTTGGGATGCGGATGATGAAGAAATTCAAAGCCCACCCACCATCCACTTCGTAGCCACTGTCGATGATTTAACCGACATGCTCGACTTCGACTCCGAAGACATCGACGGTATGGACGCCGATGCAGGAGACGATCAAGAACCAACGCCTATAGGGCACTAGAAAGCCACCTCGTCGTATGATATATACATGGTGGACACCCCAAAAGAAGGCAATGGCGATGGAACAGCAGAGGATGACCCCTCCAAGAAGCAGCCTAAGCGCCGGCGTCAGCGGCGCCGCTCTAAATCCCGCCAAAACAAAAACGGTGATTCCGGCACGAGGGATAATAACACCCCGGACAGTGCCGAAGACAACCACCTCCAGCAAGATTCAGCATAGGAGGATAGAGAAGCCAGCCCTCATGAGAGAGCGGCAGACAGAGAGGTCGAGGACGATAATTATATGCCTCCCTCCGAAGATGAGGCAAGCCTCGACGACGACGAATTTGTCGTGCCGGAGGATCCCGTTGAACAAGAGCGCAGGCTTATGGCCACGGCGAGCAGCCTCAAGAAAAAACAGCAACAACTTAGAGCTGATCAAGATTTGCTAGCCGACAGATGGACTGAAGTCCTTGCGGCCGAAGAGTATGAACTCGAACGCCCCTCCAAGAGCTACCCAAAGCGCAGGTTGCTACCCCAATTAGAGGAGGAAGCACCTAAACCTACATCACCAACGCATGATGCGACCGACCGGCCACCCCGTGGCCGCGACAGAGAGGCCTCTCGGCCCTCCACTCAAGCCGCACCCCGGCGCCGCTCAAAAACTACCAAGGCATGGGAAAATGCGCCAGACCTGCGAGATATATTGGAGGACAAGGCAAGGCAAACAAGATCGATCTATGGATCACGTGGGCGCCCCACGGCATGAGACGGTACTCGTCACGCCGGATACAGTAAATCCGGCCGGGCCGAACACAGTAGACAAAGCTCGTTTGAGTTGCGTCGTGATGTAGCCCAATACAGAGGCGCCGCACACCCACTATGCTTCATAGATGAAGTAATGGATCATCAAATCCCCGAGGGTTTCAAACCCGTGAACATCGAATCATACGATGGCACAACAGATCCTGCGGTATGGATCGAGGACTATCTCCTTCATATCCACATGGCCCGCGGTGATGACCTACACGCCATCAAATACCTCCCCCTCAAGCTTAAAGGACCAGCCCGACATTGGCTTAATAGCTTGCCAGCAGAATCAATTGTTTGTTGGGAGGACCTGGAAGCCGCATTCCTCGACAATTTCCAGGGCACTTATGTGCGACCACTAGACGCCGATGACCTAAGCCACATAATTCAGCAGCCAGAGGAATCGGCCAGACAATTCTGGACACGGTTCCTAACCAAGAAAAATCAAATCGTCGACTGTCCGGACGCAGAGGCCCTAGCAGCCTTTAAGCATAGCATCCGCGACGAGTGGCTTGCATGGCACCTAGGATAGGAAAAGCCGAAATCTATGGCAGCCCTCACAACACTTATGACCCGCTTTTGCGCAGGAGAAGACAGCTGGCTAGCTTGCAGCAATAACATGACCAAGAGCCCTGGTAATTCGGATACCAAGGACAACAGTGGCAGGTCGCGTCACAACAAGCAAAAGCGCCGCATTAATGGCGACAATGCTGAGGATACGGCAGTTAATGCCGGATTCAGAGGCTCTAAACCCGGTTAGCGGAAAAAGCCATTCAAAAGAAATACTCCGGGCCCGTCCAGTTTGGACCGAATACTCGACCGCTCATGCCAGATACATGGCACCCCCGAAAAACCAGCCAATCACACCAACAGGGATTGTTGGGTGTTCAAGCAGGCAGGCAAGTTAAATGCCGAAAGCAGAGACAAGGGGCTGCATACCGATGACGAGGAGGAGCCCCGGCCGCCGAACAACAGTGGACAGAAAGGCTTTCCCCCACAAGTGCGGACGGTGAACATGATATACGCAACCCACGTCCCCAAGAGGGAGCGGAAGCATGCGCTAAGGGACGTATACGCGATGGGGCCAGTCGCCCCAAAGTTCAACCCATGGTCTTCCTGCCCGATCACTTTTGATTGAAGGGACCACCCCACTAGCATCCGTCATGGCGGATTCGCCGCATTGGTTCTAGACCCAATTATTGACGGATTTCACCTCACTAGAGTCCTTATGGACGGCGGCAGTAGCCTGAACCTGCTTTACCAGGATACAGTGCGGAAAATGGGCATCGATCCCTCGAGGATTAAACCTACTAGAACGACCTTTAAAGGCGTCATACCAGGTGTAGAGGCCAACTGTACAGGCTCAGTTACACTTGAAGTGGTCTTCGGATCTCCGGATAATTTCCGAAGCGAGGAGTTAATCTTCGACATAGTCCCGTTCCGCAGTGGCTATCGCGCACTGCTCGGGCGAACCGCATTTGCCAAGTTCAATGCGGTGCCGCACTACGCATACCTCAAGCTCAAGATGCCAGGCCCTCGAGGAGTCATCACGGTCAATGGAAACACCGAACGCTCTCTCCGAACGGAGGAGCATACGGCGGCTATCGCAGCAGAAGTACAAAGCAGCCTCTCAAGGCAATTCTCCAGTCCGGCCATTAAACGTCCGGACACCGTCAAGCGCGCCCGGAGTAACCTACAACAAGACCGCCTGGCACATTCCGAGCAAGCGTAGCAATGCGGCCCCAACCCCAGCCCTCGCGAACTTGCGAAACCAGTGTTGCACGTACATAACTACGCTCTAGAAATACCATGGGCACAGGGGAAGGGGCACCATCACGGCATGCCCGAAACGCGGCTTAAACCGCACTAGGGGCTGCCGATTTCTTAAATTTTCTCTTATTTTCAGGACTCCATTCTTCGAAAGGCTTGTCCGGCAGTACAATTGCCGCACAAACGATAGAACCAGGGAAGCAGAAAGCTACGCCGCACTACGGAACCCTAAGGTGGTCTCTATAACAAGCAGTATAACTGTTTCGCATAACATTCCGCAGCTCGCCCCTGGAAAGGACATATTTGATAGTCCCATCTTTTGCTTATCGGACTATTTGTATCGTTCTGCTTTGATCGCAGCTTTTTTAAATAAACAATGCATATCTTCCGTCTATTATTGCATTACCTCTTTTTTATGAATATATGTTCATTAATGACATGTTGCACCCATACACTTTGGTACGGCCAATACGCCAGGGGCTTAAGTACCCCACAACATGGTGTGAGAAGTCCGAACACTTTCACAAGTGCGGCACCCTGAACTTATAGCATTATATGCATCGGCTCTGAATCATGTCTTGGGTCAATAGTTGGGTTTGCTCGGCTCCTATGTTTTGGTACCTTACGTTCTGTTATATCGGCTAAGGTAGCACTAGGAGAACTACTGCGATTGTGCCCCAGTTGAGCTAGGCTAAGCACCTCAGTAGAGAAAGCTAAAACTGATCGCCATGATAAGGCGAGAGCTGGTCGCTGTTCGAGAGGTTTTCGAGTCCCTAAAGACTTATGCCACTTAGAGCGAGAAGCTGGCTTTGTCCGGCCTAGGCGTGGATAGCGCCCCAAACTCGGTCTTCCGAACACTAGGGGCTTCACCGAAATTTAAAATTATAGAATTCTATGGCTAAGTGAGAGTGTTCAAGCATTATAGTCTGATTGCCTTGTTCGTTGTGTTGAGCGCCTCCCTCGAAGGACCCAAGAATGGGAAAAAGAGTGCTCATGTTTATCCCGAACACCCCAGCACTCATGCCATGGGGGCAGAAGCTGACGACTCGCCATCTCTCAAATTTGATAAACGGCCGCACAGAAGGTAATATTTTAAATTCAAAAAGCATTGCTTAGCGCACATGAACAAGTTTTCAGCGCACAGGATAAAACGAGCGAGTTCACTGAAAAATTACATTCATGGAACATTCATCCGCCACAAGGCGGGCACCCTTCAGAACGCCCTCAAAATACATCTCGGGCTTGCGATGCTCCTTGCCCGTCGGTGGCCCGTCCTTCACAAGCTTCTCAGCATCCAGCTTGCCCCAGTGCACCTTCACACGGGCAAGCGCCCTACGGGCACCCTCGATGCATACAGAGCGCTTAATGACTTCGAGCCTTGGACAGGCCTCCACCAGCCGCCTCACCAGCCCAAAGTAGCTCCCAGGCATGGCCTCTCCAGGCCACAGCCGGACTATGAGGCCCTTCATGGCCTGTTCGGCCACCTTATGGAGCTCGACCAGCTGTTTTAGCTGGTCGCTTAAGGGCACCGGGTGTTCGGCCTCAGCATACTGAGACCAGAACACCTTCTCCGTCGAGCTTCCCTCCTCGGCTCGGTAGAAGGCGGCGGCATCCGACACACTATGGGGCAAGTCTACGAATGCTCCTGGAGAGCTCCGGATTCGGGTAAGTGACAAGTAATTCACTTTTACATGCTTGCTTTCAATAAGAATGCCTTACCCGCCGCTATATTTTTTATTGCCTCAACCTCCTGGAGGGCCTTCTGGGCTTCGGCCTTGGCAGACTTGGCATCTTCAATGGCCGTCGCGAGCTCAGACTCTCGCGTCTTCGAGTCAAGCTCCAAACTCTCATGTTTTTTCATGAGAGCCTGGAGCTCTTGCCGCACCTCGCCAACCTGCGTCTCATGCTTCTCCTGCTCGGTGCGCTCCGTGGCCGCCCTCTTTTCGGCCTCGGACATTGCTTGCTTAAGGGTCACCACCTCAGTTGTGGCCCCTACAATAGCCGCGTTAATCCTGTCACTTTTTGCAATTGCACCTTTCACATATTTCAATAAGGTATTTCTTACCTTCCTTCTCCTCGAGCTGCTGCTTGGCTAGGCTGAGCTCTTGCTCGGACCGCTCGAGGTTCTGCTTCAGCGTATCCACCTCCGCAGTCAGTGCGGCGGAGGCCAGCAGTGAAGCCTGCATACGCATATTGACTTGATCATGTTAGACTCATGTGAATGTTATTAGATCCTCTATTCGGTTTTTCTTTCCGAACACCGAACAGAGCATCAGGGGCTACTGTCTATGCGGTAATATTTTTACATATCCTTTACTTACCTCAAAGCCTGTTAGAAGGCTGGCACAGGCTTCAGTCAGTCCCCTCTTGGCGGACTGAACCTTCTAGATCACCGCACTCACAATAGTGCGGTGCTCCTCGTCGATGGAGGCGCCGTTAAGCATCTCCAGCAAACTGTCCGGTGCCTCCGGTTGGACGGAGGTCACTGGCTCGGTAGGCTTGCTCCTCTTAGAAGGAGGCTGCCTACCGGGGTCCAGAACTGTTGAAGGTTCCGGCACGGTGTCTGGCTCAAGGCCGGACTTGGAGCCCTTGGGGGTTCTATCCCCTTTACGCCTGGAGTCCGGGAGGTTGCCTTGCGGCGCCTCCAGGACTACCTCCTCCTGGCTTGGAACCTATTGGGACGCCACCTCGGCACCGTCCGTAGGGTGGGGGGAGGAAGCTATCGGAAGCGAATTCACATCCGACGAATCCAGGGAGCCGCTCGACGACTCGTCGAGCCCGGCCTTGGGCGGACTGCACAATCCTGTTCGACGTAAGGAAAAACTGTGCAATGGGGGAATACTATGAATCACTCTAGTATCCGGATACTTACGATCTCGCCAGGGGCTTGGCCCTGTGCGGCCACTCCTCTTCGCCGTCGTCGGCGTTGGTGGAGTAGTCCGGAGGAGGGGTCTTCCCCCTCTTGGACCCTTCGGCCTCCCCAGTTGGGGCGGCCTTCCTTTTCTTCCCTCCCCCCGCTAGAGGGGGAGAGGTCTCTTCTTCCTCCTCCTCGTCTTCATGGGAGGAGTGCACCTTGGAGTCGTCGGATGATGAATCCGACACCTCCTGGTGCCGGGCACTCTTTCGAGTCCCCGTGGCCTTCTTCTTGGCCTTCTTCTCCGGCACCACGTAGGGTGCCGGAACCAGCAGCTTCGCCAAGCGAGCGTCCGCTAGGCCTTCGGGCAAAGGAGCCGGACAGTTGATCTGTTCGGACGTCTCCTGCCAATCCTGTCAAAGGTAAGGGAGCTTAGATCCCGCATGGAGTCAAACTATGAAAAACTAATACCCTGTAAAAGGTAAAAACAGCTTACCGCACGAGCGTGACGCTGCGCGCTGAATCCGCGATCCTCGGTAGCGGATGCGGGGGCCTCGACGCCCTTGAACAGCACCTTCCAGGCATCTTCGTACATCGTGTCGAAGAGCCTGCTCAGAGTTCGGTGCCGCGCCGGGTCAAACTCCCACAGGTTGAAAGCCCGCTGTTGACATGGGAGGATCCGGCGGATGAGCATAACCTGCACTACGTTGACAAGTTTGAGCTTCCTATCCACCAGGGTTTGGACGCATGTTTGGAGTCCGGTCAGCTCTCCTTTTTACCCCACGACAGGCCCATCTCTTTCCAGGAGGCGAGCCGCGTAGGGGGTCCGGATCGGAACTCGAGGGCTGCGACCCATTCAGGGTCGCGCGGCTCGGTGATGTAAAACCACCCCGACTGCCACCCCTTTAGGGACTCCACGAAGGAGCCCTCGAACCATAGGACGTTGGGCATCTTGCCCACCATGGAGCCTCCGCACTCCGCTTGGGTGCCGCGCACCACCTTCGGCTTGACATTGAAAGTCTTGAGCCATGGGCCGAAATGGGGGCGGATGAGGAAGAAAGCCTCGCACATGACGATAAACGCCGAGATGTTGAGGACAAAGTTCGGGGCCAGATCGTGGAAATCGAGGCCATACTAGAACATGAGCCCCCGGACAAATGGGTGGAGAAGGAAGCCCAATCCACGGAGGAAATGGGGGAGGAACACCACCCTCTCATGGGGCCTGGGGGTGGGGATGAGCTGCCCCTCTTTGGGAAGCCGGTGCGCAATGTCGTTAGACAAGTATCCGGCCTTCCTCAGTCTTTTGATGTGTCCCTCCGTGACGGAGGAGACCATCCACTTGCCTCCCGCTCCTGACATGGCTGGAGAAGGTTGAGGTGGGGTGTGCGGACTTGGGCGCTGGAGCTCGAGTGCGCGGAAATGGATAGGCAAAGGAGGAAGAAGGCGTGGATGAAAAGGCGGATCCTTATCCCCTTATATGGGCGGACGCGACTATGCGCCCCCACCAGCCTGGTAAAACTCGCTTATCTCCCAAGCGCCATAGTCAATGGCGCGGTTGGGTTACCCACGCCCGTATTGATGAGAATCCCGGAATAAGGGCACACGATCTCTGCTTTAACAAGACGTGCCAAGGAAACTGCCTCGCTAAACGCGCTGAGGTAGAACAATAAAACAATTCAAATAAAGACTTGGCCATGGTGTGATGTCATGCTACGGAATACGTCAACAGATTAGATTTGTGTAAATATTATTCTCTCTATGGCAATATGTGGAAACTTATTTTGCAGAGCCGGACACTACCTTTGTGTTCAAAATCTTCTATGAAGTACTTGGAGGAGGAACCCGCCTTGCAATGCCGAAGACAATCTGCGCGCCGGACTCATCATCATTGAAGCCTGATTCAGGGGCTACTGAGGGAGTCCTGGATTAGGGGGTGTCCGGATAGCCGGACTATATCTTCGGCCGGACTCCTGGACTATGAAGATACAAGATTGAAGACTTCGTCCCGTGTCCGGAAGGGACTTTCCTTGGCGTGGAAGGCAAGCTTGGCGATACGGATATGTAGATCTCCTACCATTGTAACCGACTCTGTGTAACCCTAGCCCTCTCCGGTGTCTATATAAACCGGAGAGTTTTAGTCCGTAGGACGAACAACAATCATACCATAGGCTAGCTTCTAGGATTTAGCCTCTCTGATCTCGTGGTAGATCTACTCTTGTACTGCCCATATCATCAATATTAATCAAGCAGGACGTAGGGTTTTACCTCCATCATGAGGGCCCGAACCTGGGTAAAACATCGTGTCCCCTGCCTCCTGTTACCATCCGGCCTAGACGCACAGTTCGGGACCCCCTACCCGAGATCCGCCGGTTGACACCGACAGTCACCTCGGGAATCCACGAGTTGAGTGCCAAAACGTATATCAAGTGAATCAAAATAATACCCCATTGTCACCATGGGTATTCATATGCAAGAAATATATTAAGTACTCTCAAATCCATAAAAGTATTCAATCCTATAAAAATGAAATCTCAAAGGGAAAACTCAATTCATCACAACAAGATAGAGAGGGGAAAGCACCATATGATCTGACTATATTAACAAAGCCCGCGATACATCATGATCGTGACATCTCAAGAACATGAGAGACAGAGAGAGAGAGATTAAACACATAGCTACTAGTACAAACCCTCAGCCCCGAGGATGGACTATTCCCTCCTCATCATGGTGGCCGCTGGGATGATGAAGATGGTCTCCGGTGATGATTCCCCCTCCGGCAAAGTGCCGGAAAGGGGTCTAGATTGGTTTCTCATGGCTACAGATCTCTGTGGCAACGGAACTTCTGATCTAGGGTTACCCAGAGGGTTTTGAAATATTTGGCAATTTATAGGGCAAATAGGGGTGCAGGAGGCCACCGAGGTGGGCACAACCCATCTGGGCGCGCCTGGGCCCCAGGCGCGCCCTGGTGGGTTGTGCCCCCCTTGGGGCACACCCCCCCTAGGTGCTGCTCTGGCCCATTGGATGTCTTCTGGTCCATAAAAAATCCACAAAATGTTTCGCGGTGTTTGGTCTCCGTTGATATTGATTTCCTGCGATGTAAAAACAAGTAAAAACAGTAACTAGCACTGGTTCAATAGGTTAGTCCCAAAAAATGATATAAAGTTGCTATAAAATGATTGTAAAAACATCCGAATGATAGTATAACAGCATGAATACTTCATAAATTATAAATACGTTGGAGACGTATCAGCATCCCCAATCTTAATTCCTACTCCTCGAGTAGGTAAATGATAAAAGAAATAATTTATGAAGTGTGAATGCTAGCAAAGTGCATAAGTTTGGTCAATGATAATTTGAGTCACTTTTCCTAGCATCATAATAGCAATTCTTTCCTATAAAAATTCTCATGTTAAAGTAGCAACCAATTCACATGTTAAGGTTCAAACAATTAATTCTCTTGAAACTCAACAACCTATATTCTCAGTCACCAAGCAATTGTAATTCAAATTATTCAATAGAGTTTAAGTAAGAGCTCCACATACTCAACCATCAAATAGTTTTCTATGATTGCTAACACTCACCGCATACACATGAGCAAAACATTTCAACCGGGCACATAGAAAGATAGGGGCTTATAACTTCGCCTCCCAACATATTCACCTCAAGGGTGATGTCAACAATAATAACTCTTTCTACTCATATCCAACGGGGTATATGTGCCTAGATCTTTCCTCACCACATGATGCTTGCCAAAAGATAAAAATAAAAAGGAATAGAGAGAAAAACTTCGACTTTTGCATGAAAGTAAATACATAAAAGTAAAAGGTATGCCCTTCGCAGAGGAAAGCAGAGGTTGCCATGCGCTTCTTTTAGAAGCAATTTTTATTGCCTTATTGCACCGATGACAACTTACTTGAAGGATCTTTCTCAATCCTTAGGAAGGTATGGTGGACTCGAAAATAAGATTTGGGTTAAGGGTTTTTGGATGCACAAGTAGTATCTCTAGTTGGTGCAGAATTTTTGGCTAGCAAAGATGGGGTGACAAGCACCACATGTTGAAGGATCTATGACAATATAACTTCTATGTGAATATGAACAAACATAAATCATTATGTTGTCTTCCTTGTCCAACATCAACAATTTAGGCATATAATATTTTGTTGGGGGCTCACAATCACAAAAGATTTCCATGATAGTGTATTTGTATGTGAAAGTTCTCTTCCTTCTACTAATCATTCATGAATTGCTTGTATGACCAATATTGTGATTGTCAAGCTTCAAAGGATTTCACTTTCTAAACCTGATGGGAAGTGACCACTAGGCATGGTATGAACATATAATTTCAGCTTCATTATATTCAATTTTTTCAACAATTTACTCATAGGATATAAGTGAAGCACAAGAGTAAATGACAAGCTACTCCAAAAAGATATAAGTGAAGATCAAACGAGTAGTTAAGTAAATGGGTAGCTATTTGAGGACTCTCTTATTTAAAAGTTTCAGATCTAAGTACTTTGTTAAAAAAGCAATAAAAATAAAACAAAATTACATTCCAAGCATAGCACAACTCATGTGAAGAAGCAAAAACTTAGGCTCAACCGATACTAACCAATAATTGTTGAAGAAGAAAGGTGGGATGCCCACCAGGGCATCCCCAAGCTTAGATGCTTGAGACTTCTTGGAATATTAGCTTGGGATGCCCAAGCTTGAGTTTTTGTGTCTCCATAATTCCTCTTATATCACGGTTTTCCCTAAATCTTAAAAACTTCATCCACACAAAACGCAACAAGAACTCGTGAGATAAGTTAGTATAAACCAATGCAAAAACCTTATCATTCTCTACTATAATAAATCACTCAAATTATTATTCAACATTTCGTACTAAATGCCTCTGCGTATTTAATACTCCTATCCTCAAATAGAATCATTAAACAAGCAAACTTATGCAAACAATGCAAACATAACAGCAATCTACCAAAACAGTACAGTCTGTAAAGAATGCAAAAGTATCAATACTTATTAAACTCCAAAAATTATGAAAATTTACCATACCGTATAAAATTTATCATAGCTTATTTTGCAAAAAGTTTCAACATTTTATCAGATTCTTACTTTTCTAGGGAATTTTTGCAACAGCGATAAACTTTCTGTTGTGAAACAGCAACTCATATACTTGCAAACTAAGCATGGTAAAGGCTATACTTGGCACTTTTATTGAAGTAAAAGATACAAAACATTGTTATATATAAAATAAAGAAAATTTTAGCAAAATAAAATGATGCTCCAAGCAAAACACATATCATGTGACGAATGAAAATATAGCTCCAAGTGAGGTTACCGATAATGTTGGAGACGAAAGAGGGGATGCCTTCCGGGGCATCCCCAAGCTTAGTTGTTTGGATCTTCCTTGAATATTACATTGGGCGTGCCTTGGGCATCCCCAAGCTTAGGGTCTTGTCACTCCTTACTCTCCTTATATCGATATCTCACCCAAAACTTGAAAACTTCAATCACACAAAACTTAACGGAACTTCATGAGATAGGTTAGTATGATAAAGACAAATCATCCACTTTGGTACTATCAAAGACAAGATTCATAATTGTTCTCACACAATGCCTAATGTAGCATATCATTTCCACAACTTATATTGAGCAATATAAGCCATAAAAACTAGAAAACAAGGAAACTATGCATTGAAACAGAATCTATCAAAAACATAATAGTCTGTAGTAATCTGTACTCCAACCATACTTCTGCTACTCCAAAAATTCTGAAAAATTAGGACAAATTGGCCAATTTGTCTATTAATCTTCTGCAAAAAAGAATCAGTATTCTATCACGCTTCTATTAAAATGAGAATTTTTTTCTTGAGCGCAAAAGTTTCTGTTTGTAGCAAGATCAAATCAACTATCACCATAGACCATCCCAAAGGTCCTACTTGGCACTTCATTGAATTGAAATCAATAAAACATGATTACTACAGTAGCCTAATCATGTGAACACACAAAAACAGTGGGTAAAAGTGATGGGTTGTCTCCCAGCAAGCGCTTTTATTTAATGCCTTTTAAGCTAGGCATGATGAGTTCAATGATGCTCGCATAAAAGATAAGGACTGAAACATAACAAGAGCATCATGAATCATAAGTTTCTCTCTCATAATAATTTTTAGTAGCATCATGGATAGATTCATCAATATAACCATCACATAAAACATTATTTTCATGATCCGCGAGCATAGAAATTTTGTTACTCTACATATAAGAAAATTTCTTCTCATTCACAATGGTGGGGGTATCATATGAAACTCGAATACTATAAATTGTTTCCACATTAAAAGAGTAATGTTCAGAAAAAGGGTGATCATAACTATGACAAGTTTTATAGATATAATCATCACTACTTTTTATAACATAAGTATCATCATAAGTAGGAGGCATGCAATCATCATAGCAAATTGGATCATTCAAAGTAGGGGGGCTAAAAAGATCATCTTCATTAAACATAGCATCCCCAAGCATGGGACAAACATTAATTGCAGCAAATAAATTCTCAAACATGACATTCTCATCAAACATAGCATCCCCAAGCTTGTGGCTTGGCATATCTTAAGCATAATCGCTCTCATCATTAATATTATGAATAGCACGAACGGTGTAGCAATTTATATCATCATAATTTCCCAAGTTGATGCCAAAAAGATTTCCAAGATTATAAGAAGTATCATTATCTTCCCAATCATAATTATCACAACAAGCAATAGGCATAACAAAATGATCAAGTGCATCATCTTCCACAATTATTTTTTATTCATTTTCATGAGGCACAACAATAATAGGAACAACATTATTTGGGAGAGATACCTTTTTATCTCTATTATTTCTTCTTTTCTTCTTCTTCACCACCCAACGTATGGGTTTAATCAATTTTTTCGAGATTCTTGTTGAAGAGATTGATTGGATAGGAAGCTCCTCCTCGTTACCTAATTCATCATAATAAACACTAGGAGGTTATTGGGAAATATTTTCCCTTTCATTAGTACTCTCTTCATATTCTATTTGTTTTCTTGTCTTTAGATAGTTGGCAATATAAGGATTCTCAATGCAATTTGCCACACAAAACAGATAAATTTCCTCTAGATTAAAATCAAGAAATCTCTCAAGATTAAATTTTGGAATACCCTCAGTTATACGTTTCATTTCTTCATACCTCAAAAGAAGACTAAGCTATTTATGATGCTCAAGGGTAATCAAGTTATCACAATTTTTGGACACGATTTTATCATGAAGCAATTTGCATTGGAGATTTAAATGACCACGTTCATTGCAAAGTTCACAAGGATGGCGAGAAAAATTAAATCTTTCAGCACAATCATCTAGCCTCTCTTACAACTTTTTCGTTTCTAAATACTTATGCCTCTTACAAAATCTATCTTCCCTTTTTGGTGTGCATTTGCACTCCCAATTCACTCCGCAAAAATTGACATTCCTAAAGGAGACATCATTATCATGACTAATTCAATCATCATTAACATCATGGATATTCAAAGAATTCAAACTAGCAATATTGCAATCATGCCCATCATCCATTGTTTTTATGCCATAAATTTTGTTGAATTATTTTTATAGCAATTGAGCACAATTATCGGAATCCTTATTCTCAAGATAAACATTATAAAGATAAAGAACAACTTGAGGTAACCCAATCTAATTTTTTGTAGTTTTATTATATAAACCAAACTAGTGATAAACAGGAAACTAAAAGATTTGACTGCAAGATCTAAAGATATACCATCATGCACTCACCTCCCTGGCAACGGCGCCAGAAAAGAGCTTGATGTCTACTATGCAACTTTCTTCTTGTAGACTCGTGTTGGGCCTCCAAGCGCAGAGTTTTGTAGGACAGTAGCAATTTTCCCTCAAGTGGATGACCTAAGATTTATCAATCCGTGGGAGGTGTAGGATGAAGATGGTATCTCTCAAACAACCCTGCAACCAAATAATAAAAGGTCTCTTGTGTCCCCAACACACCAAATACAATGGTAATTTGTATAGGTGCACTAGTTCAGCGAAGAGATGGTGATACTAGTGTAGTAATGATAGTAGATATTGGTTTTTATGATAGTGACAATAAAAAACAGCAAGGTAGCATGTAACAAAAGTGAGCACAAACGGTATTGCAATGCTTGAAAACAAGGTCTAGGGTCCGTACTTTCGCTAGTGCAATCTCTCAACAATGCTAATATAATTGGAATTCATATAACCATCCCTCAAAGTGCAATGAAGAATCACTCCAAAGTTCCTTTCTAGCGTAGAACATAAGAAGAAATCGTTTGTAGGGTACGAGACCACCTCGAAGCTATTATTTCCGATCGATCTATCCAATAGTTCATACTAAAATAACACCAAATAATTTCAGATTCATAATACTCAATCCAACACAAAGAACCTCAAAGAGTGCCCCAAGATTTCTACCGGAGAAACAAAAGACGAGAACGTGCATCAACCCCTATGCGTAGATTATCCCAATGTCACCTCGGGAATCCGCGAGTTGAGTGCCAAGTGAATCAAAATAATATCCCATTGTCACCACGGGTATCCATAAGCAAGACATATATCAAGTGCTCTCAAATCCATAAAATTATTCAATCCGATAAAAACAAAATCTCAAAGGGAAAACTCAATTCATCACAACAAGATAGAGAGGGGAAAACTCCATATGATCCGACTATATTAACAAAGCCCGCGATACATCAAGATCGTGACACCTCAAGAACACGAGAGAGAGAGAGATTAAACACATAGTTACTGGTACAAACCCTCAGCCCTGAGGGTGAACTACTCCCTCCTCATCGTGGTGGCCGTCGGGATGATGAAGATGGCCACCGGTGATGATTCCCCCTCCGACGAAGTGCCGGAACGGGGTCTAGATTGGTTTCTCGTGGCTACAAAGTCTTGCGGAGGCGAAACATCTAATCTAGAGTTACCCCCAAGGGTTTTGGAATATTTGGCAATTTATAGGGCAAAGAGGGGGTGCGGGAGGCCATCGAGGTGGGCACAACCCACCTGGGCGTGCCTGGGCCCCCAGGCATGCCCTAGTGTGTTTTTTCCCCTCGGGGCACCCCCAGGTGCTGCTCTGGCCCATCGGATGTGTTTTGGTCCATAAAAATCCACAAAACCTCTCGCGGTGTTTGGACTCTGTTTGATATTGTTTCCCTATGATGTAAAAAACAAGAAAAAAACATCAACTGGCATTGGGCACTGGGTCAATAGGTTAGTCCCAAAAAATGATATAAAGTTGCTATAAAATGATTGTAAAAATATCCAAGAATGATAATATAACAGCATGAATACTTCATGAATTATAGATATGTTGCAGACGTATCAATGATCTTCATGATAGTTTTTATTATCCCTCTTGAATATCTACCATTTTGGGACTAATTAATTTCGTATATTACCATTGCTTATAACAAGCTCTCAAGCAAGTTTAAGTGAAGAAGAAGGGCACAAATATTTCTTCAAAATTTTCATCTCTCAAAATAATATAAGTGAATCATGAGAGGATATTTCTTTGAAATTCTACTAACTCTCAAAAAATCTAAGTGAAGCATGACAGTATTTTTTTTCAAAATTAAAGCATTGTCGTGCCCAAAAAATATAAGTGAAGCACTAGAGCAATTCCATAGCTCAAAAAATTTAAGTGAAGCACATAGAGCAATTCTAACAAATCACGGCATCGTTATGGCTCTCTCAAATATGTGTGTCCAGCAAGGATGATTGTGAAAAACTAAAAAGCAAAACAAGCAAAGACTCATATAATACAAGACGCTCCAAGCAAAACTCATGATATGTAATGAATAAAAATATAGCTCCGAGTAAAATTACTGATGGTCGTTAGAAGAAAGAGGGGATGCCTTCCGGGGCATCCCAAAGCTTAGTTGCTTGGTTATCATTGAATATTACCTTGGGGTACCATGGGCATCCCCAAGCTTAGGCTCTTTTCACTCCTTATTCCTTCATCCATCGTGATCTCACCCAAAACTTGAAAACTTCAATCACACAAAAGTTAACAAACCTTCGTGAGATCCGTTAGTGTAACAAAGCAAATCACCACTCTAAGTACTGTTGCAAACCCATTCATATTTTATTATTGAATTATACCTACTGTATTATAACTTTACCATGGCTTATACCCTTTGATACAATCCATAGATTCATCAAAATAAGCACACAATGCAACGAAAACAGAATCTGCCAAAAACAGAACAATCTGTAGTAATATGTACTTTGACCATTCTTCCATAACTCCAAAAATTCTGAAACATTACTACAACGTAGGCAATTTATATATCAATCATGTGTAAAAAATTAAGAATATTTAATCACTCCAGTGATTTTCAACAATTTTTCTACTGGACATAAAGTTTCTGTTTTTCAACAGGATCAAATAAACTATCACCCAACATGATCTCATAGGTTTACTTGGCACAAACACTAATCAAAACATAAAAACACAATCATAATAAAAGTATAATTTCATATTTATTGACGAACAAAAAGAAAATCAAAAAAATCAAAGATAACTATTGGTTGCGTTCCAACAAGCTCTATCGTTTTATGCACCTAGCTAGGCATAATGCATAGATTCAAGTGTTGTCATCTTTAGTTTTTGCTACCTTTGTAAGAGTTTTCTCAACCCCGGGACACTCTTTATGCTTCCAAATATTCTCGGCGAATGAGACCATCTTGAGATCCAAATTATCCAATCACTTATTACACAAAATAATCAAAGTATTCATGCAATTGAGGTTTCCACTAATATTTTTGAGAGGTTCATTAGACTTTCGCAACGCAAGCAAATTTTTCTATATATCACCCAATTTGTCTAATATTTGAATCCCTTCTTGAGTAAAAGTAAATCCCTTTTGTGGTGGTGGAACTCCCAATATTCCCTCTATTATTTCATAAGCAGCATTAGCATCTATCTCAACAAAATTCCTTTAGCGCAAAATCCAAAAGTTGTGTATGATGCATGGTTAAACCTATATAAAAATTTTGAAGCAGAAATTTTACATCTCACTGGTGCGCGTCAGTCCTAAACAAACAGTTTTTAACCCCTTTCCGCGACGGCATTTGGAACCGTCGCCAAGTGAGTGTGGGCGATAGGGGGGGTCCTTCCCACGCGACCCAGAAAACGTCAGGGATATGCCCTCCTGGCACACACGTTCGGGAAAATGAGGTCGTGTGCGACCGGCGAGCACTCAAATACGGAAATACATACAGTAGAGCTAAAAATACAATTACACGGTGAAATTGTTTCCGTTCTCAAGTACATCCCACACAGTCAGTCCCCGCTAAACGTTTCCATTCGTATGCACATCCTACACAGTCGCTCCAAGGAAAACGTTTTTGTTCATAGGTACATCACACACAATTTTTCCCGTTAAATCGTTTGTGTTATTGAAACTGTTGGTGTCAAAACCGGCGGATCTCGGGTAGGGGGTCCTGAACTGTGCGTCTAAGGCGGATGGTAACGGGAGGCAGGGGACACAATGTTTTACCCAGGTTCGGGCCCTCTTGATGGAGGTAAAACCCTACGTCCTGCTTGATTAATATTGATGATATGGGTAGTACAAGAGTAGATCTACCACGAGATCAGAGAGGCTAAACCCTAGAAGCTAGCCTATGGTATGATTGTATGTTGTAGTTGTTGTGTCCTACGGACTAAAACTCTCCGGTTTATATAGACACCGGAGAGGGTTAGGGTTACACAAGGTCGGTTACAAAGGAGGAGATATCCATATCCGTATTGCCTAGCTTGCCTTCCACGCCAAGTAGAGTCCCATCCGGATATGAGACGAAGTCTTCAATCTTGTATCTTCATAGTCCAACAGTACGGCCAAAGTATATAGTCCGGCTGTCCGGAGACCTCCAGGACTCCCTCAGTAGCCCCTGAACCAGGCTTCAATGACGATGAGTCCGGCGTGCAGTATTGTCTTCGGCATTGCAAGGCGGGTTCCTCCTCCGAATACACCACAGAAGAATTTGAATACAAGGATAGTGTCCGACCCTGCAAAATAAGTTCCACATACCACCGTAGAGAGAATAATATTTTCGCAAATCTAATTTGCTGACTTGCTTTGGCAGCATGCCGTTATGTCATGGCCCGGTGATTATTCGAATCGTTTCCTTTAACTAGCCCCGCACATAACGCGAGGCAGTTTCTTGACACGTCTTATCAAAGCAGAGATCGTGTCCCCTTATTACGGGATTCTCATCAATACGGGCGTGGGTAACCCAACCGCGCCATTGATTACGGCGCTTGGGGAATAAGCGAGTTTTACGAGGCTAGTGGGGGCGCTTAGTTTCGTCCGCCCATATAAAGGGATAGGGATTCACCTTTCCATCCACGCCTTCTTCCTCCTTTGCTCATCCGCTTTCGCGCACTTGAGCTCTAGCGCCCAAGTCCGCACTTCCCACCTCAACCTTCTCCAACCATGTCCGGAGCGGGAGGCAGGTGGATGGTCTCCTCCGTCATGGAGGGAGACATCAAGAAGCTGCGCGGAGTCGGATACTTAGCCGCGAATATCGCGCATCGGCTGCCCGCTATGGGGCAGATCGTCCCTACCCCGGAACCTCACGAGAGGGTAGTTTTCCTCCACCACTTCCTCTGTGGACTGGGGTTTCCCCTCCATCCATTCATCCGTGGTCTCATGTTCTACTACGGACTGGACTTTCATGATTTGGCCCCGAACTTCGTTCTCAACATTTCGGCGTTCATCGTCGTGTGTGAGGCTTTTCTCCGCATCCGGCCCCACTTCGGCCTGTGGTTAAAGACCTTCAATATCAAGCCGAAGGTGGTACGAGGCCAACAAGCAGAATGCGGCGGAGCCATGGTGGGCAAGATGCCCAACGTTATATGTCTTGAAGGCTCCTTTGTGGAGACAATAAAGGGATGGCAATCGGCGTGGTTCTACATCACCGAGCCGCGCGACGCCAAATGGGCGGCAGCCCCCGAGTTTCGATCCGGATTCCCTACACGGCTTACTTCCTGGAAAGAGAAGGGCCTGTCATGGGGTTCATCGGTGGAGCTGGTTGGACTCCAGAAATGTATCCGGAGTATGGCAAGCAAGAAGCTCGAGCTTGTCAACATAGTCCAGGTTATGCTCATCCACCGGATCCTCCCGTGTCAACAATGGGATTTTAACTTGTGGGAGTTCGACCCGGCCCGGCACCAGACTCTGAGGGGGCTAGAAGGACAGGTGGCTCCATCTCGGTAGAGGTGGGCCTGGGTTCCTGACGGCCCCCGACTGTTACTTTGTGGCGGAGCGACAGGGCAGGTTGAGACCACCTAGGAGAGAGGTGGGCCTGGCCTGGTCGGCGTTCGCGGTTATTTCAAGATAACACATTTAACGAGATATGGGCATTTGATCTAAGTCTGGCCACTGGCCTATACGCACTAACCATCTACGCGGGGACAGTTATGGGCACTCGACGTCGTGGTATCAGCCGAAGCCTTCGTGACGTCAGCGACTGAGCGGCGCGCATTGGATTGGACTGGAATGCCTGCTAGGCTAGGTCTGCTTCCGGCCGCCCTCGCAATGTGCAGGTGTGCAATGGGTGATGGGCCTAGACCCCTGCGCCATAGGATTTAGACCGGCGTGCTGACCTCTCTATTGTGCCTAGGTAGGGCTGCAACGTGTTGATCTTCCGAGGCCGGGCATGACCCAGGAAAGTGTGTCCAGACAAAGGGGATCGAGCGTGTTGGGAAATGTGGTGCACCCCTGCAGGGAAGTTAATCTATTTGAATAGTCGTGATCTTTGGTAACAGGACGACTTGGAGTTGTACCTTCACCTTATGACAACTAGAACCGGATACTTAATAAAACACACCCTTCCAAGTGCCAGATACAAACGGTGATTGCTCTCTCACAGGGCGACGAAGGGAGGATCATCAGTTAGGATTATGCTATGCGATGCTACTTGGTGAACTTACCATCTACTCTCTTCTCCTGCTGCAAGATGGAGGTTACCAGAAGCGTAGTCTTCGATAGGACTAGCTATCCCCCTCTTATTCTAGCATTCTGCAGTTCAGTCCACATATGATACCCTTATTCCATTTGATACCAATGCATACATATGTAGTGTAACTCCTTGCTTGTGAGTACTTTGGATGAGTACTCACGGTTGCTTTGTTCCTTCTTTTTCCCCTTCCTATACCCGATTGCTGCGACCAGACGTTGGAGCCCAGGAGCCGGATGCCACCGTCGATGACGACTACTACTACTCGGGAGGTGCCTACTACTACGTGCAGCCCGCTGACGACGACCAGGAGTAGTTTAGGAGGATCCCAGGCAGGAGGCCTGCGCCTCTTTCGATCTGTATCCCAGTTTGTGCTAGCCATCTTATGGCAACTTGTTTAACTTATGTCTGTACTCAGATATTGTTGCTTCGCTGACTCGTCTATGATCGAGCTCTTGTATTCGAGCCCTCGAGGCCCCTGGCTTGTAATATGATGCTTGTATGACTTATTTTATTTGTAGAGTTGTGTTGTGATATCTTCCTGTGAGTCCCTGATCTTGATCATACACGTTTGCGTGTATGATTAGTGTACGATTGAATCGGGGGCGTCACAATCTATCCTAGAGTTCGTACTAAAATAACACCAAAGCAAATTCATATTCATAATACTCAATCCAACACAAAGATTTTCAAAGAGCGCCCCAAGATTTCTACCGGTGAAACAAAGACGAGAACGTGCATCAACCCCTATGCATAGATTATCCCAATGTCACCTCGGGAATCCGCGAGTTGAGTACCAAAACATATATCAAGTGAATCAATACGATACCCCATTGTCACCATGAGTATTCAATTGCAAGACATATATCAAGTGTTCTCAAATCCATAAAAGTATTCAATCTGATAACAACGAAATCTCAAAGGGAAAACTCAGTTCATCACAACAAGATAGAGAGGGGAAAACGCCATATGATCTGACTATATTAACAAAGCCCGCAATACATCAAGATCGTGACATCTCAAGAACACGAGAGAGAGAGAGAGAGAGATTAAACACATAGCTACTGGTACAAACCCTCGGCCTCGTGGGTGGACTACTCCCTCCTCATCGTGGTGGCCGCCGGGATGATGAAGATGGCCACCGGTGTTGATTCCCCCCCCCCTCTCCGGTAGGGTGCCGGAAAGGGTCTAGATTGGTTTTCGGTGGCTGCGGAGCCTTGCAGCGGCGGAACTTCTGATCTAGGTTAACCCCGAGGGGTTTCAGAATATTTGGGAATTTATAGTGCAAAGAAGGGGTACGGGAGGCCATCGAGGTGGGCACAACCCACCTGGGCGCGCCAGGGGGGCTTGGCGCGCCCTGGTGGGTTGTGCCCCCCTCGGGGGACCCCCCCGAGGTGCTGCTTTGGCCCATCGGGAGTCTTCTGGCCCATAAAAAATCCACAATAAGTTTCGCGGTGTTTGGACTCCGTTTGATATTGATTTTCTGCGATGTAAAAACAAGCAAAAAGTAGCAACTGGCACTGGGCACTGGGGCAATAGGCTAGTCCCAAAAAATGATATAAAGTTGCTATAAAATGATTGTAAAACATCCAAGAATGATAATATAACGGCATGAATACTTCATAAATTATAGATACGTTGGAGGCGTACCAACCACACTGCATTGCGCGGCCCCCACCACCCACCGTAACCGGGAACTCACCAAAATTTTCCTCGCCCTCACTTCTACCATGATTTTTAACGTCATGGACGGCCCAAAGATTATCATGCAGGTGCGTCTTCGACCGGCCCAGGACGAAAAGCCCATTTTCTCTCATGATTTTTTGTCATAAAAGTAGGAGCCCACCACATCTATGATGATGCGTGTTTTTGTCACAATTATCGTCATAGAAGTCTCATAACCATGACAGAAAAAGTTTTCGTTCAGCCATAATGTCACAGATGTGTCTTCTTTTTGTAGTGTTCGCTGGCCATCGAGTTGGCAAGGAGGATGAGAAGTTGGAAAGGGCTCAAGGATTTTTGGTGTTGGATCTTGAGGAAGACAAAGGCAAGGGGGGTTGAGGGCGTAAAACCACAATGCTCACCTTTCTTATACCTTCTATAACTCGCAGTCACCAGCCCAGCACGACGCATTGCAGTAATATCGCTAGTTCTCCAAGCACCGTGTATTAAGAGCGCATGAGGAACGAGGAATTTGGTTGATCGTGTTGCTAAGAAACCGGCACACCATCTCTATTGATTTTACATATCAATGACCATGGTCTCGAAACGCGGTCACACATCATGATGACCCTTGAGGCTGACCATACAACAGTGATAGGGGTGGTGATGCTTCGGTCCGGTCGGTTTGTCAGGGCTGGATCTAACACGAACCTTATCCTTGACCGTGAAAGCTTTGTTGCTAAGGTATCTATTCTTTTTATTATTGCTCAGACACTAAGACACCTCGGATGCCCGAGGTACGCGTCTCCTCGGCCAAAGAGACAAACCAGTTGGGGGGAGTATGCGCAAGATTGAAATAGTTTGCAAGACCAAAGAGTGAAGAAGCCCAGCAGTTCGGGGAACCAGGAGAGTCCTTGGCATGAAGACCGATTCAGGGGCTACTGACGGAGTCCTGGATTAGGGGATCCTCGGCTAGTCGAATAGCCTCCACTAGGGTTGGGCCGAGGAACCCCCTAGGCCTGTCATTAATGGGCCTTAATCAGGCCCCGAAGCATCTCAAAAAAATCATCTAAAGACTTTGAGTGTACTCAAAGATATAAAAGTTGTCCTTGGCAAGCTTACCCCTAAGATGTAACCGACTATGTGTAAACCCTGGGTACCCCTGGTGTTTATATAAACAGAGGGACCGGGGACATAGAGAGGACAACACATTGACATGAGATCTCGAGGTAGATCACTTGTACTTGGTACGCCGCCCACGATCAATACAACAGAATAGGATGTAGGGTTTTACCTCCTCGAGAGGGCTCGAACCTGGGTAAACACCATCTCCCCTGTGTCCACATTACCATCTAGCCAACACTACGAGATCGGGACCCCTACCCGAGATACATCGGTTTAGCTCTAACACCATGGCATGTGAGGCTGCGAGAGGAGACCACGCTAAGGGCCATGTGCGGGGGCACCGAGGCCACAGGGAGGAGGCCGCGTGCATGGGCTAGTGATGTTTAGAATCTTAGCCATAACTGGTTTCTAGGAATCTGTAGCCCAAACAAAGGGGTCTTAATACTACGGTTTTCCATCAACCCAAATAAAATAAAATCGTCGGAACACCGTGTTCGATCTTTTTGTTTCAGAGGGGAACCTAACCATCTTGTGCCACTTTTGGAAGATACATGTGTAGCTTAATCACAAGTTTAGGCCATAAATTGCGTTGTCCTCAACGCCCAAATAACTTAAGGAGGGAAATGCCCTTTCAGAGGTAGTCTTGGAGCAGCAATGCAGGTAATGTGATTTGTTCGTGGACGAATGTTGGATGATGACGGCCGCTAGGGTTAAAGGTGTATATACAAGGGCTCTCACAAAGCCTCCTGCGTGGATGTAGTTTCTCTCCATTGATCCAAGGGCTCTAGATTAGCCAAATTCAATCTCAATACCTCCCTTGATGGTCAAGAAGGTCATAGGAACAAACAGGGATGAAATCCACGAAGAATCCCATCCAGTTTGAGCGATTTCATGCTTTTCTGTGGGTGGTACGACCCAGCGTGGTCGTACTTAGCGTCATCAAACGTCGTGGACCCCTTTAGTAAAATGGGCATAACTTCTTCGTACAAACTCCAATTTTTACGTTCTTGGCCTCATTGGAATTGCGTGAACAAAGTTGGTGCACCTATGGTATTAGATCTTCATTTTGAGCACTTTAGAAAAATGTTGTTTTTTACACTCCAAATGCACAAGTCTGGTGCCTAGAAGTCCTCTGTGTTGAACCCCATCCTTAGTCCTTTTGGTGTGCTTGGCCTATGGTTGCTTCAAAACACCTGTAGATAAAACAAAACAAAACAAAACAAAGGAAACTAATAAAAACTAAATAAAACCACAACCTATGCAATGCTCACAATAAAAAGAGTAAAAACCAATAATCATGCATAATGGACATGTATTCATTCAATGAGACATGATATATGGAGATGGTGTGCAATAAATAAGCTCTAAAAATGCGTATAAAATAGAGCCACTCAATTATCATCGTGGTGTGGTTGCTTCCATCGAGCACTCCATTAAGTCACTAGCACATCGATTGAGCTTAATTCAGCAATTTGCAATCATTAGGTTGGTCGTGTGGCTCAAGTAGATCATGGCAGAAGTAGTGAACTAACGGAGGACGGGCTGGTGACTACTTGTACAATTTATTTATAAATTGTTTGCACTCAAGTTGAACTTGACAGCTCAGCTACACAGACGAGTTATACAGCCAGAGGGAGCCAAAAATTATGGGCTTTTATCATGTTCTATTGTTGGGCTTTGCTTCACAACAACGTATATCATGTTCTATTGTTCTAGAGAGACAGGAAGGATTATCCAATCCAACCAAAGGCTAAATTATCATTCGTTGCACAAGTGCATAACACTGACAATTACGATGATGATATTGATGAAGTCTCAAATCCTAATGGCAATGCCACTCCAATCATCATTGCAAATAGGCCACCCGAAAGGAGAGGTGAGAAAGATAAAGGAATGGAGAAACAATAATCTTCAAGACTATATGGATCGTACATGGACGATAGTCGTAGTTGGCGGGTCTCCTGGTAAGTTGGAAGAAACAAAAAACAAGTACTTGAGATGGTCCGAGGTTTAAGGCAATGAAGGAGCGCAAAGTGGCATGTGAGGAGGCAGCAATCGAAGAAAAGAAGTTGCGAGCCTGGCTTCCATCAAATCAACATCCTAATTGAAGGCATTGCAGAAGAAACAAAATGGAGCAAGACTACAAGCTTCCGTACCATGAGTAGAAAAAAGCACAAATTTAGCATCAAAGATGGCAAGAGGTAGGAGAGCTGGCAGTGTGGATGGATGGATACAAAGGTGAAAATGGCAATGGTGATGTAGGAGTGATTTTTCTATAATTATGATGTTCTCTCGTATGGTGCATGTTTGATCTTTGTTTTTTAACCATTTGTTATGTCTACATGAATTAATTTAAATTTAAATTTTAAATCAAACTTCATGATTGTGTTTTGAAGTGATGTTCAACTATGTGTGTCCAAAATTACATTATTTAAATTAGTACAGTGATAAAATAATCTTGCATATGCCTATTATTAAAGAGAAATGAAAAAACTCGTTTTAAGGGATATATTGTGATAAGGAGGCTTGCTGGAAATGCACACCTGAGAATCACCCCTGAATTGACACCCTGTATAACCAGTTTTTGGGAGTTTTTATGTGACTTGTTGTAGATGCTTCAAGAGAAAAACAAGTTGATTCTAATCAGGTGTCAAATTGTTTCACTCTTGCAGCAAATGTACTGTCCTGTAAATCATCAGGCAAAAGGGGAGCTACAAGCCTCATTCATACACACTGGGAAAACCAGCGAAAAGGAGCATGCATCGCGATGTGCGGCTGTTCTGTGTGGAGACGAGAGTTTCTAAAGAGCGGAAGGTTTCATTTATTCAAAACATCCAGAGGAGCAGCTGCCCTTCGAATGTGGATTTACGCCAGGCATGAGTAGGCCAACGCCTTCTCCTCTGACAGCTCCTGGGCGGTCGCATCCATCTTCTTCCTCGAGAACTCATCGATCGGGAGCCCTGCAAGATGACATACAATAAATATTAGGCAAGATGCTACAAATTAATGTGGTCACACATGTGCGTGACTGACAAGTAGAAGCATGGGAAGAATATATAAACCAAAAAAACTGCCATGCGGTAAGAGTGTTGCGTCGACACCCACCTTGAACAATTGTCCATTCACCACCACTGCACGTTACTGGGAAGGAGTAGATAAGACCAGCAGGCACACCGTATGAACCATCAGAGTACACACCCATGGAAACAAATGTTCCCTGTGATCCACAAACTCAGCGTGTTAAAAGGCTGCATGTAAATAAGCCAAATACCAAAAAGGTCCAAGGGCTTAAACAGACCTCAGCGGTTCCCAGAACCCAGTCACGGATGTGATCACAAGCTGAGCTGGCAGCAGAGAGAGCACTGGAGAGCTTCCTCGCTTTGATGATTGCAGCACCACGCTGCTGGACAGTGGCAATGAACTCCCCATTTAGCCTGCGGAAAGAGGATAACACCATTATTAGATCCTATGAAGGAAAATGGATCTGACAACGGAACTTAATATTTTCAGCATTTCTCATTTACCATTCATCATCTTGAACAAGTTCAAGAACAGGCTTCTCTCCACTGGGAGTCTTCACAGTGGCATGGTTAACATCAGGATACTGACTGGACGAGTGATTACCCCAGATAATAGCATTCTTAACGTCAGAAACTTGGACACCAAGTCTCTCAGAAATCTGACCGAGTGCCCTGTTGTGGTCTAGGCGGGTCAAACAACTGATGTTCTTCTCAGGGATAGATGGAGCAAACTCCTTCAGGATGAGAGCATTGGTGTTTGCTGGGTTGGCAACAACCAAAACCTACAAAAACAGCACAAAAATGTGAATTTATATACAAAAAATAGTTGCAAAAAACGTATTGAACTTTGCATGGCTTTTCAAGCTAACTAAGAAACACCATAACTGAGACTCAAGTTTGTCCCTAAATAAGTCCACACTATTTATGTATTTCTTAATGCGTCCAAATACAGATGTGAACAAATAAAGAGGAATGTCCAACTAATCTTACAAGTTAGGGGTGAGTCTATTTTACTATGGTCTTATGCCACATTCAGTACAAAATGCATCACCATGCTAAGGTCTGGGGCGGAGCTACGGCTGGGCCAACCTGTGCCCTGGCCCGCCCAGCCAATGTAAATCTCTGTAATATACACCTGCTATTAGGCCATGAAACAAAAACGTTGTAGTAATTTTCTTCAGCACGGCCTCGCTGGCCCGCCCAGCAATTAGCGTGAAGCTCCGCCACTGGCTAAGGTTTGCCCTTCAATAAGCCAGTATTTTCTCAAGATACTTTTTAATGCATCAAAGGCACATGTGAAGATAAGAATGAATTGTCCAAGAAATGTTATAACTTGCTGAGTAGTCTATTTATGGTTTTATCATGGTCTTTTCACCATCTAACTGAATGCATGTTGCCACTGACAAACATTGGTAAGACAAAAGGTACAGTCTATATAGCCAATAATTCATACCTTGCAATTGGGGGCTGCATGAGCTTCAAGAGCAGATGCTTGAGCTTTGTAGATTGAAACATTTTTCGTCATAACATCCTTCCTTTCCATTCCTTCCTTCCTGGGGAATCCACCAACCATAACCGCAACATTCACACCAGTGCAAGCCTCAACAACATCAGTTGTTGCAACAACTCCTATAGTGTACCAACAGAAGGTTCAAGCATCAGCAAAGATGATTGTCCAAAAAAAAGAGGTAATGCTGTCTAAAAAGAAACAAATTGAACAAATCAGCTTACCCTTGAGAAGTGGAAATGCGGCATCGATCAACTCCATCTTGACGCCTTTAAGAGCTTCAGCAGCAAATTCAATATCCAGCATATGCAGAATAACAGGCTGGTCTGCACCAAGCATAACTCCCCTGGCAATCATGGGAACAAGAGCATATCCGATTTGTCCTGGTCAACAAAGGAACAAGTCAGTTCATGCTACTTACTAAAATTACCAAGATTCTAGCACGCAAGAATTATCAGTTATTCATCCTAACTTAGCAAGATTCTAGCCATTTAATTTAAGCTACCGTGCTGTCCAATACACTTCATGTGTTGCATTGAGCCGCCAAACAAGCCAATACACAAAGTAAAAACTGCCTAAGCAAAAATACAACCTTATTTACACGCATAGCACTGCTCTAAACCTCGTCAGGCAATATTATTATGACAACAAAAAGTAAACCGATCCTCTAAACCCAACCAAACTAGACCCACTCGTCTGGTGCAATACTCTCTCACTTACGAATTAACAGCAGCAGTCAGTTCAGATCCCTAATCAGATCACGGTACTATCCCGAGATCTGCACCAAAACCATGCCGCCAGACTTTATCATATCATAACAAGCAAATCAGTTCAGCAAGTGCACCAACTCCTTAGCGTCTATGCCATGTTAGAATATATAAGATCAAGCGACTATTAGCAGGTCTACCCGCAAATCCTTACCAAAGCCCATCAGATCAGCCTATTTCATCGCGCAAACACCACAACTCGGGCCAAATTACAGACAACGAACCAAGCTAGCAGTGAGCTCTCCCACTTAAATGATCCGCCACTATTTGCCACTTCGACTTCAGTTCGACCCCTACCCGACCAGATCAAGACATGTAAGGTAAGATCTAGCTAGCAAAGCACACTCAAAACCCCACTTGGGAGTGGATCTCGACGACTTGGCCAGATCCGAGCCGACCAAGGCGAGATCGCATCG